>NW_006778156.1:432642-561481 GCF_000442215.2 Lipotes vexillifer | reverse complement strand
CTGGAGGGGTGGGATAGGGAGGGTGGGAGGGAGGGAGACAAAGAGGGAAGAGATATGGGAACATAATGTATATGTATAACTGACTCACTCTGTTATAAAGCAGAAACTAACACACCATTGTAAAGCCATTATACCCCAATAAAGATGTTAAAAAGTAAAAAAATTTAAAAAAAAAAATGATACATGCTCCACAATGCTCATAGCAGCATTATTTACAAGAACCAAAATATAGAAGCAACCTAAATATCCATAAAGAGATGATATGATAAAGAAGATATAGTATATATATATATATATATATATATATATATATATAATCTATATTTATATCAATCTATCTATCTTCTATCTATATTAGCCATAAAAAGGGAAATTTTGCCATTTGCAACAACATGGAAAGCATTATGCTTAATGGGAAAAGTCTGAGAAAGAGAAATACTCTATTTTATCACTTATATGTGAAATCTAAAAAATAAAACAAATGAACAACTATAACAAAACAGAGAAAAACTCAGAGATATAGAGAACTAGTGGGTACCAGTTAGGAGAGGGAAGATTGGAGGGGCAAGTTAGGGAAAGGTTGGAGGTACAAAAGACCACGTGTAACATAAATGAGCTATAAGAATGTATTGTGCAGTACAGGGAATATAGCCAGTATTTTATAATAACTTTAAATAGAGTATAATTTATAAAAATAGTGAATCACTATGTTGTACACCTGAAACTAATATAATATTTTAAATCAACTGTACCTCATTAAAAAGACAGATAATTATGTATAAATATCCATTCTCACCTTCTTCTTTAGTAATAGAATCCTAGATTGGGAGCTGATACTGCAGAAAAAGTACATTTTCAGCTTTCTTGTGGATAGCATTGGCTATGAGATGTAAGCTGTCATTTCATGATAGTTCCTTAAAAAACGGATGTCTTATACAGCTAAAAGATGTTTATCTTTTGTCCTAACCTTTTTTGCTACCTGGAACATGACTACATTGTCCTGACCAACAGAAACCATGTAGTAAGCATGACACAAATTTGAAGGTTGTTGTTACTTACATGTTAAGTGTAAGAAAGAAGCAAAATAAAAAGATCTGATGATATCATGGAACAAATCAATGAGCCCTAGATTGGCTACCTCCTGAATACATTTTTGTGTGTGTGTGTGAGAAAAGCAACAACAACAAAAAAACCCTACAACTTGCTTAAGCCAATTTTTTTTTCAGTTATTTTTTTACTGACTATAAATGCAATTCCTAGGCAATTGAGTCCTGGAAGTTAAAGATTCTTGTTCTAGGTAAATGTCCATTAACCTGGAAAATGGAAGTTACAAGAAAAAACTCTGTCATGTGTTTCCTTTACTGGGACCACACACATCGTTACTTGTCTTCCCAGGTCCTGCCTAATAACCCAAACAACTTTCAATGCCAAGAGCAGGGGATGGATAAAATATGTCTCAAACTCAAAACTGTCTCAGTTCTCTCTTCAAGTATGCTAAAATTTTGTCAATGTTTTATCATCAATCATCCATTTAGGAGATTAGGTCTACATTGGCACATTAATGCCTCTGCCCTTAGGTTTGATATGCTGAACTCCATAGTAGGAGAGACAAATAAACTAAAGAGGGTATAAAAAGCTCATCTTTTAGAACAAAAGAATAAATATATGTATACTTTATCAATTTTTCAGCCTTCCCAAACACTTAGCAGCTTTCAGTTAGCAACAAATATATTATCCAACCATAATAAAGATAAAGATCATATGATCACAGCAAAACAAACTTACTAGATTGAGCATTGTGATGTCACACAGGGAATATATACTAATTTCGATTGCCCACAGACTGTGGACAATAATGAAATAAATGCAAATGAAAATTTCAGCTGAACAATTTACTTCATGCCACAGAGGAAAAATAAACATGGATTACAAATGGTATTAAGTTACAGTCAAATTATATTGTAACCATTGTTGCTTTTAAGGCTAAATTGAGAATTAATACTACCTACAGGCGTCTTATAGGAAAATAGAAATCAAGTCATTTGTGAAGTACTGAGCCACTGGTTTATTGCAATGTGAATCACCGACAGCTAGGAAGGACTAAGAACTGAGAAGCTTGAGTGAAGGAAAGATGGTAATCTTCCAGCTTGCAGAGAGTGTGGAATTGTCAAGAACAGAGAGAACAAGAAAAGTGTTACTTTGCAAATTCAGGATAAATACCAAATAAACAGTGAGCTATGAAGAAGGGATTGGGAAAATGTGAGGCAGTCTGGCCAGCCATAAACATGAAAGGGAATAAGACAAAATGGTTAAAAGAGAAAAGTGAAAAAAAAAAATCAGATGTTAGCTAGCAAGGAAAAATATGATGGAAATACTACAGGCATGTTGGGCAATAGGGTGCTAAACACTGTTCTCTATTTTCATACCTCTACCTGTCACATTTAATATATTAGAGTTGAGCATCCCCAACATTGTTATGTATATTCACTTAGATCAAAGCATCAGGCAAAGTCTTGTAGAATAAAATCCATAGAGAAAAGGATCTATTCATCAATATAGGACTTTAGAGAAAATATTAAAGCTCTCAAAACCAAGAGAGTGAAGTAATCATTGAGTAGCCAGATAGACACAAATTCCTTTGCCAGAAGTGTTTTAAAATAATTTGAGGAGGGAAGTGGCTTATTAGAGTGGCAACAAGGGTGATAAAAGGAAAAACTTGGAAGTACGTATTATAGGAAATATTGAAAGATTAAAGCACAAACAATAAAATTTCCAAATTCCTGAGTCAGCAAAGAGTTGCAGGTTATGATTGCATAGTTGAAGAATTCTGAAAGAAAGTTCTTAAATTGTGCATTAATCAGGTATTTACCATTTGCAAATGATGGAAAACTGTAACCAGACTGGCTTTAGCAAAAAATATAAAATAAAGGGTCTCTCTCTCTCTCTCTCTCTCTCTCTCCCCTCTACGCTGTACTCTGTGCTTATTTCACAGTCAAGTTCTCCCCAAGTGTCTCTCCTTGGAAGCTTCAGTCTTACTTCCAACTCTGTTGGTAACCTCCAGTAGATAAATAAAATTTTATCACCCTCTGTGACCAAAACCAGATTTCTGAGCCTAATGTCTTCCAATCTTTGACTACTCTCAAACTATCCTGGATCTTGTTTTCTCAAGACATAAGGATTTGAAAATAAGCAGTGAGAAATTGAGCTGAGAAACTAGTGAAGATATAATAAGTAGAGCTCAGAAACTAGGCTGGGATTTCTAGATTTCTAATTGAGAATAATTATTATATACCTTTCTCTTAGAGATCATTCACACTGCAATAAGGATATCCTGCATTCCAGACAGCTGACAGTGTGTGAAAATTTAGACTTGCTAGAGAGGAAAGGGTACTGAACGACGTAGCCTAGGCTGTAACTGAAATAGAAGGTATCCCCTTCTTTCCTTGACTGGTGGTGGAAGGCAGTAGTAGAAGATTTATTTGAAGTCCTTGATACCTTGTTACAGTACACATTGATGGAAGAGAGGCCCAGTCTCTTTCTTTTGGTCTATAAAGTCCAGCAAAGAAAGGCATAGAAATGTAAATAACATAAAATTTGGGACCAAGTAGTGGGGAATAGGAAGGGAGAAAGTTTAAGAATTCTTCTGTATCTAAAGAAGAGGGCCATAGCAAGATGTATTTCGAAGAAGGAAAATAGAAGAAACTAGAATGTGAAAGGCATTTTATGTCATGAAGACAGAGAAAGATCACCACAAAAGGCCAGTCAAAGGCAAATAGTGGAACTTTAAGGTCAGTCAATTTTATTTTCATTGCTGGATAATCTTTTAATGCCAACTTAAAGTGTAGCTGAAATGAAGAGGGCACATCTCTCCTGGTTTATGAAATGGTGGTAAAGGTGTAGAAATCTCATTGGAAAATATGACCTTTGTTTAGCTACCACTCTGTTGTATTCACCTGCTGTCATCTTCTGCATTCATAGTTTTTGAAGTTGAATCTTTTTAAAGGAATAAATTCTCTCCCCAGGCAAAAGGCTAGATTTGATTACAAGTCTACATCGTTCCTGCATCTAGCACTTTGACGTCTGCCCAGCAAATGGGAGAGCAGTAAAACCTTTACATTTAAATCTTACAACATTAGTCCCTAATGAACTATATTCTTCTCCCTTGGAAGATGTGTGTGTGTGTGTGTGTGTGTGTGTGTGTGTGTGTGTGTGTGTGTTGATATAGAAAATTGTTTCCCTTCTAGGTTAAGATAGGGATGGGGCAAGGGAAGAAACAATGCTTAGGGAAACAAAGAGCCTGACTTTGGCTAGGGCTATGATATAAAATGCAAGACGTTCAATTAAATTTGAATTTCAGATAAATAATAAATGACTTTTAGTATAAGTGAGTCCCAAATATCTCAAATATTGCATATTAAATAGTATTTGCTGTTTTACTGAAATTCAAATTTAGCTTGAAATTCTGTACTTTTATTGCTTAATCTGGCAACATTTGTCTCAAAATGGTAAATCTAGAGGTGAGAAACTGTCAGTCTTCTATGGTATCTCTAGAAAGATATTTGAGTGATACATTTTCACGACCTTCACAATCCACCCCATACATCATATAGATCTACTTACCCATACAGGTTTTAGGAGTAGCTTCTCCATGGTTCCCATGTATAACATATTGAAATTTGGGGAGGGGGGGTAGATGAATGTATTTTGCATTTTGGATAGACATAAATCTCTGGTGCCCTGATGGTAGACTGTGGAAGACAGAATAATGTCACCCCCCAAAATATCCACATCCTAATCTCCAAAAACTGAATATGTTACCTTTCACAGAAAAAGGGACCTTTTAGATGTGATTAAGTTAAGGATCTTGAGCTGGGGAGATTATTCTGTATTATCCATAGGGGCCCAGTATTATCATAGAGGTCCTTATAAGAGGGAGTCTGGAGTGTCACAGTCAGAGATGGAAGCAGAGGGTGAATAGGCAATGTGATGTTAAAAGAGAGAGAAGATGTGACAAAAGAGCCAGAGGTAAGAGTCAGAGAGAGACTTAAGTTGCTACACTGCTAGTTTTGAAGATGGAGTATGAGACTATGAGCCAGGTAATCAGGCAACATCTATAAGCTGGAAAAGACAATAAAACAGATTCTCCACTAGATCCTCTAGAAGGAACAATCCTGCTAACACTTTGACTTTAGCCCAGTGTGACCTATTTTGTACTACAGACTTCCAGAAGTTTTAGATAAAAAATGTGTGATGTTTTAAGCCACTATGTGGTAATTTGTTAAAAATAGCAATAGGATACTACTACAGCATTAGACTCACTTCCTGAGGGTAAACCTAAAGGGACAAGGCCAGTAAAATAAACTCTAACACATCACTGCATTTGGTCTAGGAGTACACAAATTGTACTCTTCCTTCTTCTCCTCCACTATTATAATTTCCCTTCTCTTTCACCTATTGCTTCTTGCCTGTTTTGATGGCTTTTCTGGGTGCTCTAAAACCTTTATCATTTTAGAGGTCTGCTTCCTTGGTAATTATGCTTTTCTCAGGTGGGGGATATTACACATGTCTTTCCATAATTACAATTGAACAGAAGAATTCTATGTGTTCCCAGGTAGGTAACCTGGGCTCTACATGTATTCTTTTCTATCCCTATTATATAAAAGCATCCCTAACTCTTCGTGCTGATCAGATTCAGTTACCTCTGCCAAAATAGAAACTCATTTTCTTACCTGCTAGTCTCTGGACATGAGGAGTTCAACATGCCAAGGCAGAAGCTGTGGCTTACAGTTCAATGGGATTTTTGCTTTCTCATGACAAGAGTGTGCCCCCTTTTGGCAACCTGGATCATCAATTTTATACACCTTGTATTTGTAAGAATGGGAAAGCACAAAATCTTCCAGTGGGTCATTGAGAATGATAATGAGTGGAGTCATTCTCGTTTCCACCTTTTGATCCTATTGGAAACACAGCAGCATAGAGATTTCTGATTAAGTGAGAATTCATCTTGAGTAATCCAGGATGATAACCCATCTTTTCAAGGTACTTCCCCTGACCTGACAATCCAACTGTTCCTTCAGCAAGATAGTCCAGTTACTCTATTAGGCAAGATTCTTCTGTATGGTTTGGTATATAATACATTTGATGGATTTTGTGATCATAGGTCCATTCCTTTTTCTCCTTCACTGTGAAGGATGTCCCATAGTAGGATGATATGTTGTGTGGAATTCTATGACTATGGATTAAACATTTAATAAGCCCCCCAGATAGTGATTCTAGTTGAAGGACTGTCAGCAGGAGATGCAAAGGCATCCATCCTGTGAGAATAAATTGCTGTTCCTCCCAAGATACACAAAACCAAGACCATTGCATGTTTTAGGTCATTAATATTAGCAATAATCTCAGTCATTATAATATAGTTTTATGAATGCTATCTTGCATCAGTTCTGAGTTCCTGTCCTGGGGCTAGTCAGTTAGCCTTCTTGAGCAGCTGATTAAATCCACACCCCTAACCCGCTCCCTTATTGTGCTTTCACACTTTGAGCCACAATACACACACCCTAACTATCCCAGGGCCTAGTAATAGACAACCAGGGACATCCTAATTCAGAGCCTGCTGAAGTTGTTCAGACTAACCAATCCTAAAGCTGCTTGCCCTGCTTCTTCCATTTCTTCCTACAAAAACCACAATAAGGTCCTCGCCGGCAGTTTTCCTCTCTCCCTCTGACTCTTGACCAACACTGGCGTTTCCCTTGAGAGGCCCTGCATGACATCAGTATTCTCCTCAGGAAATAAGTATAGTCAGTCCTGCATATCTGCGGATTCCACATCCTCAGATATGAAGGGCTGACTGTACTACGCCATTTTCTATGAGGAACTTGAGCACCCGTGGATTTTGGTGTGCAAGGGGAATCCTGGAACAAATTTCCCGTGACTACCTAGGGATAACTGTATACCACAACAAGACTCTTATTCCTCTCTTTTGATATGCATCTGGCCTCACCATACCTCATCCAAAGTAATATAGTTAAAACAGTCTTCTCCCATGGGAAGTGAGATTGTTTTTAAGTCTGTGATCATGACAAATGGAGTTTCAGAGGTTTCTACTTGGCCTTCTCCACTAGATAAATTTTATTCTACATGCTAAAGACTCAACGTGGAGGTTACTTCAATTGGTAGTATATTGATTCAAGTTATACATTTGGAGACACATTGGGAAAATGACTACTATGTGGGTCCTTGGACCCTGATGGCCCACTTTGAGCTGAACTTCAGGTAGGACACCTTTTTTTACCTGACTCTTTTATGTCTCTACTCTAGCAAGGTGGCTGTGATTATCCATTGGATCTCTAAGCATCCAGTCCTTTGTCTAATAGTCATTGAAATATCAAAGTATTCCGTTTTCTTCGAACTTCTAGTAGCTGTGTGTTTTCCCTATTTTGATTAGTCCTTTAAGCTAATGCTAGAGAAGTGTTAGCTCATAATAGAAGGAGGTGGTAAATATCAGGATGCTCAGAGGGTCCAGGACAGTATACAGAGTCAAAATATTCCAGGGCAACCATCCAGATGCACCCATTCCACATTTCAAAGCCCCAAATAGGGGAATGGAATTACCATAACAGACTTGTCTTGCTGAGAAATTAAATGTGTCTGAAGCTCGGCCTTACTATTAAATTCAGTGTCTGCACCTTAGCTATTTCCACTCTTTCAATATTGAAAATGTATCTTTTTGTAAGCTACCAAAGAGGTCCACTTGTTTTCACACTTAGTCTTTTTCTTTAATTTTATTTTATATTTGAATATAGTTACTTTACAACGTTGTGTTAGTTTCAGGTGTTCAGCAAAGTTACTCAGTTATACATAAACATATATCTATTCCTTTTTAGATATTTTTCCCATATAGGTTATTACAGAGTATTAAGTAGAGTTTCCTGTGCTATACAGTATGTCCTTGTTGATTATATATTTTATATATAGTAATGTGTATCCATTAATCCAAACCTCCTAATTTATCCTGCCAACACCACCCCCACACACATTTCCCCTTTGGTAATCATAAGTTTCTTTTCGAAGTCTGTTTCTGTTTGTAAATAAGTTCAGCTGATTCATATTTTTAGATTACATACATAAGAAATATCATATGATATTTATTTTTGTCTGACTTACTTCATGTAGTATGATAATCTCTAAGTTCATCCACGTTACTTCAGATGGCCTTAGTTCATTCTTTTTTATGGCTGAGTAATATTCCATTGTATATATGTACCACATCTCCCATATCCATTCATCTGTTGATGGACACTTAGGTTGCTTCCATGTCTTGGTTATTGTATATAGTGCTGCACTGAACATTGGGGTGCATGTATCTTTTTTGAATTATGGTTTTCTCCAGATATATGCCCAGTAGTGGGATTGCTGGGTCATATGGTAGTTCTATTTTTAGTTTCTTAAAGGAACCTCCATACTATCCTCCATAGTGGCTGTATCAATTTACATTCCCACTAAGAGTGTAGGAGAGTTCCCTTTTCTCCACACCCTCTCTGGCATTTATTATTCGTAGACTTTTTCATGATGACCAGTCTGACCAGTGTGAGGTGATACCTCATTGTAGTTTTGATTTACATTCTCTAATAATTAATGAAGTTGTCGGCAGGCGGACTCCCAACAGCTGCACCACCAGGGAAGCCCGAGCAACCTTTTATGTATATTTTTGGCCATCTGCATGTCTTCTTTGGAGAAATGTCTATTTAGATCTTCTGCCCATTTTTTGATTGGGTTGTTTGTTTTTTTGATAGTGAGCTGCATGAAGTGTTTGTATATTTTGGATATTAATCTCTTGCTGTCACATTGTTTGCAAATATTTTCTCTCGTTCTGTGGGTTGCCTTTTTGTTTTGTTGATGGTTTCCTTTGCTGTGTGAAAGTTCTTGTTTACTTAGGTCCCATTTGTTTATTTTTCTTTCTATTTTCATTACGCTAGGAGGTGGATTCAAAAAGATATTGCTGTGATTTATGTCAAAAAGTATTCTGCCTATGATTTCCTCTAAGATTTTTATAGTATCCAGTTTTACACTTAGATCTTTAAGACATTTTGTGTTTATTTTTGTGTATGTGGTTTGAGAATATTCAAACTTAGAATTTAATAGTTTGTTAACTGCCCTTAGTTTCTCATGATGCCTATGGAGGCTGTCAGTTCCACTTAGCAATAAACAAAATACTCCACTGTCCTTACAGATATTGTCTTTCTCAATTATTTCAAACCCTTTAATTTTTGCAAATGTAAGGATATTCTAAACTGGAAAAGGGTCACTACAAGTGAAATCAGTGACAATTTTACTGCCACTTTTCCCCAAAGACATTAATTTCCCCACATACCAGTGAGAATGGGGTTCGTTTGCTAGCTGAGATATGAGTGACTCAAACTTTTTCTTACTGGTACTACTTACATCCACTTGGTTTCTCTGAGAAGCAGATTCCAAGGTGGGATTAGACTTACTGGTGAGAGGATAAGGATAAGGATAAGGATAAGGACTTATGTTGGAAAAAGGTAAGGATTGCTTTCACACTGTGATGTGTCTCTGACACTTGCAAAAGGAGAAAAGAAATGAAGGACGATTATATAGGAGGAGTTTCAGACTGCAGAACTCTTCTAAAGAAAGTTCTGTGTTAGCTGATGAGAATACCTCAACGTAACGTTGCCTGATAGAGGATTCCAGAGAAATGGGCCTGTCCTAGTACTCTTATTTTGCTCAGTCATTGGCTGGGAAGAAACCTATAGGTGTGTGGACATAATGTGAATGTAGCAGTATTCCAAAGAAGTGACAGGGTTGTCAGTCAAATATACTTACCACAATCTAAGAACTGAATGGTGCATTTTGACTGCTGCCACATGTGATTAGAACATTTTTTTCAGACATATTGTGGTCCAAGTTATCTTAACAGCTATTGAACTTTATTTGACCTCTCTGAACCTTATTTTACTGCCCAATTTCATTAAACAAATGTGAAAATTTCATTCTAATAGGGCTACTGTAAGTGCATGATACAGTATAAATAAAGGATCTTGGGAAATTTTCAGATACTAGAGATATGAGGACATTTATTATCATACAAAATTAGATAAGTTAAAGGAATACTTCTCTTCTATGCATATTTAATTTTAATTCACTGAATTGAAACAAGAAATTATATTTCCATGTACAAATGAACTACTCTGTAGCTCAATGAATTAATTTTATTCAAATGATACATTCAGTCTGTTCTGTCCCAGATATTTTCCCAGACTTCTCTCAGACTCACCCATTTCAATTGGCTCTTTCTTACTCTCAATTCCTTAACTAACTCTTCTATCCTTTGGCTTCATGTCTTACTTCCAATTATTTGTCTCTTGTCCTCTTTGTTTGGGACAGGGTTTTTTCTGGCTCTGAAAAGTGTACTAATCCTTGATCTCCATTTGTTTGCACCCACTGGCTAAACATATCAACAGATTTGTAATGAGGTGTGCTTCCCACTTCTGCCTTGGTTCTGCATAGCTCATGCTATCTAGGCTATCTCCACCTATCTTCCAATGAGGATATTGGAATCAGATTCTAATTTCTGACTGTTTAACACAGCAATCTATTTCTAACACCTAATATTTCTGGTGCTCATTGATGGTTTGTTAAATACATTAATGAATGATCAATCATTTTTCTCATATTTTGGGTACTAGGCACATTAATGGCCTTCCCAGTTTCTTCTTCCCCAGTCTTTTCTCACTCTTATTTCTGCCAGCTCTGATTATGGCATTGCTTGCTCAAAAACGTTTAGTTAATATCTACTGCCTTAAAAATTCAATAAAGAGTCCTTTGTAGTCAGAATTCTCTTTTTGAGAGATGTTTCCTAGTTCTAAGTCTGTGCTAATGTTTACTCATTGAAGTAGAACAGCCTTTGAAATATGTAAAGCTGTTTTGCTCACATACTAAGACCTATGCCAAATGCTATATCTCCCTTGATTAATTCTTCTTAATCAAGGGACAAACAAATATTCTTGAGAATCTCCCCCTTTCCATGGAGGCCATTATTCCCAAGAATATATTTGTTTTCTAAACAGTGTGGATAATGGCTATGGGAAATCCAAAATTATAAGTATCTGGACAGAGCTTTTGTTCTACATAAGGAAAGGAAATATTTGTATAGATATACCTAGAGGGAAGGTCCATGGACCTTGAGGTACAGAGGGGGCTGAATAGGAGATATTTGCAGATTTTCTGGAAAGCAATTATAAGTAGGAGGCCTGGTTAGGTGGCAGTTGAAAAGGAAGTGATTCTGATGTAAACATATCTAATTTGGGATTATTAAAACATATACTGTTATGAACTATAAACTATTTGTCCTTTATTTTCATAAAATATGCAGCAAAATATCCATTATGCACCCTTACTGTGTAGAATAAATTTTCTTGGAAGAGTTGGTTGAAGGGTGCTATAGGATGGGTGGAATAAAGCCAAGTATGGAGTCCTTGGGTTGGCCAACAGGATTAGCTAACACTGAAATCAGTGTCTACCACACGTGGGTTAAATAACATTGTCCAAACAAATGCGATTTCTCCCCTTTTTGAACACCCCAAACATTTTGTCTATACATCTATTTGTCATATTCTGCCCTGTGTTTAAACTTTGTTTATTTGTCTTAGACCCTTTTCTTGACTACTTGATTAAAAGTACCTTGAATGTAGGAAATATATGTAGTCTCTCTGTATCCCTTAAAGGGGTAATTTTTACATAAAGTACCCCTTATTCTCATTGATGTTGCTTGAGAAACTCATAGGTGTGCTGTAATTGAGAGGATTTTTTTCAAAATTATCCAATTTCTGTTAAAACAAATGCAAGGTAGCATTTTTAAAATTTGTATTTCACATGATTAAATTACTTTATGTAGATATTTCTGTGTATTTTACTTTTGGGCAATATTTGTTTACATTTTTGGAGGGGTAGAATATTTTTTTCCCCCAACAATATATTGTTTAATATTCTATGCTAGTTTAGACCATGACTTGGCAGTCAGCATGGTTTGATTCCTACTTCTGCCACCTTCTAAATGTGTGATGCTGAGAAAATTTTTGAGCTTTAGTGTTCAACATGTACAATTGAAATGCTAGAAACACTTAACTCATAGGAAAGCTGTAATGATTAGATGAGCTAGCCTTTAAAAAAAGATTTATAAATGGCAACTGTATTAGTCAGCTCTTACTACCGTAAAGGAATATTCTAGCCTGGGTGGCTTAAACAAGAATAATTTATTTCCCCATGGTTCTGGAGTCTGGAAAGTCAAAGATCAAGGTTCCTGCAAGGTTTGATTTCAGGTGAGAGCTCTCTTTCTGGCTTGCAGATGGTCACCTTCTCACTGTGCCCTCAAATGGTTGAAAGAGAGAGGGTGAGCTCTCTAGAGACATTAATCCTATCAAATCAAAGTCCCACATGTGAATCTATATGCTACATTATTTCAATGTCTATGTTAAGAGTAGTTGAAGCAGACCTCATTTAACCTTAATTTACCTCCTCCTAGGCCCTATCTCCAAATACAGCTGCATAGGTGTTAGGACTTCAACACATGAATTTTAGAGGGATATAATTCATTCCTTTGTAGCAATCCAACCAGTATTTTAAAATGTTGCAGAGCTGCACAATGTACCAGGTTTTGTATTCAGTAGGTATACAGTAAACATTTTTAAGTTAATTTTGTGGGGGAAGGCAAAAAGTGAGAGGAATATCATTCCACTTCATCTGCTCTTTCCTTTAAAATCTATCTCCATCTTACTCTTCCTCGTTTCCATTCATTTACACTATCCTTTCTTACCAAAGTTGAAGCAGCATATGAGGGAGGGAACCAGGCAGTTCTAGGAGATACGGTCAGGATTGGGGGATCGAATCAGGCCTAGAAGAATCATTTCAAATTACCCACCTTCAAGTCTTCCTTAATTGACTACATTATAATCATTAAATGATCCTAGTTACATGACATATGTGTAACTGAGTATGTAACATAGTGAGAAGTGTATGTTTCCTCAAAGCACATGTCTCATCACTAAAAAATATTTCAATGAAAGTGAATACAGAGCTTGAAGAAGAAAACTTCATTTATATTGTGAAGGTGTTTTATTTTGTAGAGTTACAGACAAATATCCAACTCTGTGTGGCACAGTTCTACTTTACCTCAGCACATGTGCTTAAGAAATGTAATTACTTTTTATTTATTTATTTCTCCAAGCTACATAAAACCCTCACAAAGCTAGGAGGAGAAAAATACTGACACACATCATCTCATTCCAGCCCTGAGGAATCCCTAAGGTCCAATGGAAGGTCTTGAGAGGATGGAGAGTATGTGCTCATATGGAATTATTTCACAGGCTCTAGTGAAATCATCTCAACTAGGGAAACATGTTATTTACACCATTAAAGCACAGCAGAAAATAATTACCTAAAGGATAAGCAGGAATTCATAGTGTCAAGTAGATGTTGGTATTCAGGGCAGGATTTTATTTGAGGATAAAGACAATCACTATTGCTGCTTCATGTCTTGGAAATATTATAGAAAATCCTTAAGCTGCATCACATGACCATGGAACAGAATGAAGCAACTAATACTAACTGGGGTAACTGCAGCCATGGTCTTAATATCTAGTATTAACCCAATGGATCTCAAAATTGAGCATGCATGAGAATCACCTCAGGGGGTTTTAAAAACACATATGCTGGACCCCACTTCCAATATTACTAAATCAGTAGGTATGAAGTAGGACCTGATCATTTGAATTTATAAAGAATTTGGTGGTGATATTGATGCTGTCTGTCTAGACACCACACTTTATGTTAACCAGCTGAGCTTAAGACTAGCCCCATCGCCTTCTAGGAGGCACCTTTTATAAATATTTGTTAAACTCTGGTGCCAAACTTTTTAGTTGAGAGATGTTCACAGCACAGATTCTGCAGGCTTATGTCGCCACTAAAAGTATTCCTTATGAGGTAAGGAATTATATATCTTATATAGAGGTATAAATTATACCTCTATAACTTCTATAGTATACCAATATGACCTATTGTAAGTCTGTCCATTTCAGGAGCAGGAAAAATTTAGAAAACATAGAGACCATGGATTGTGAAGCCATCTCTTCAACAGCTGAGGAAAATAAAGTCCTAAGAATGGAGTGGACTTTCATAAGGGCATAGTGATGGAATTGGCATTTAAATCTTCTATTCCTGATGTACATTTTTTTTCATCTGTCAGTTTTACGCTTACAGTATGACATTTTAAGATGTGGGGTGCAGAACACCTCTGTCACAATCAATTGGAGACTTTGTTAAATTTAGATTCTTGGGCTTTGTATCAGCCATACTGAATCAGAATGTGTGAAGATGGAAGTCTGGCACGTGTATGTCTATTAATGTCTGATACTTATCCGTAGTTAAAAAAACAAACACACTAATTTTCCACAAGTGAATCTAAATGCTACATTATTTTGTTATTGAACCATAGTTGATTTATAATATAGGGTTAGTTTCAGATGTACAGCATATTGATACAGTTACATATTTTTTCAGATTATTTTACATGGTAGCTTATTACAGGATATTGAATATAGTTCCCTGTGCTATACAGTAAATCCTTGTTGCTTATCTATTTTATATAATGTATTGTGAATCTATTAATTCTATATTCCTAATTAATCCCTCCATCCCTTCCATTTCCCCTTGGGTTACTGTAAGTTTGTTTTCTATGTCTGTTAGTCCATTTCTGTTTTGTAAGTAAATTCATTTGGATTAATTTTTAGGTTTGATATCACATAAAATTTTCTTTCTCTGTCTGAGTTACTTCACTTAGTATGATATTCTCTAGGTACATCCATGTTGCTACAAATGGCAATAATTCATTCTTTTTATGGATGAGTAATATGCTGTGAGATATATATATATATATATATATATATATATATCCTGATTCTTGATGTATTTTTTTTTTCATTTGTCAATTTTACCCTTATTGTATAGCATTTCAATGTGTGGGGTACAGATCACCTCCATTACAATTAGTTGGAGACTTTGTGACTTTGTCAAATGTAGATTTTTGGTATCTGTATCATCTATATTGAATCAGAATGTGTATGTGTGAGGATGGAAGTCTGGCATGTGAGATATATATATATATATATATATATATATCACATCTTCTTTATCCATTCATCTGTTGATGGACACTTATCTCACTTCCATGTCTTGGCTATTGTAAATAGTGGATCTATGAACATTGGGGTGCATGTATATTTTTGATTTAGAGTTTTCATCTTTTCTGGATTAAGTCTGCTACATATGAATGAGTTCCATTTCGAGAGCATGTTCGTAAGTCCAATTTGTTCGTAACTCCAAAAAAGTTAGCCTAGGTACCCAAATGACAAAATCAGCTATTTAGTACTGTACTGTAATGGGTTTATAACACTTTTCACACAATTAATACATAAAAAACAAACACAAAAAATAAAGAAGACATTTTTAATCTTACAGTACACTACCTTGAAAAGTACAGTAGTACAGTACAACAGCTGGCATAAAGGGGTACATTCGCATATTTGAAAGTTTGCAACTTGAAGGTTCTTATGTAGGAGACTTACTGTATATGCCCAGGGTGGGATTGTTGAATCATATGGTAGCTCCATTTTTAGTTTATTAAGGGACTTCCACACTGTTTTGCATAGTAGCTGCACCAGTTTACATTCCCACCAATAGTATATGAAGGTTCCCTTTACTCCACACATTTTCCAGCATTTATTTATTGTAGACTTTTTGATGATAACCATTCTGATCCATGTGAGGTGACACCTCACTGTGGTTTTAATTTTAGCTTCTCTAAAGTTAGAGATTTTGAGTGTCTTTTCATGTATCTCTTGGCCATCTGTATGTTTTCTTTGGAGAAATATCTACTTATGTTTTCTGCCCATTTTCTGATTGGGTTATTAGCTTTTTTGATATTGAGTTGTATGAGCTGTTTATACATTTTGGAAATTAACATCTTGTCAATCTCATCATTTATAAATATTTTCTACCATTCCGTAAGTTTTCTCTTCATTTTGTCTATTGTTTCCTTTGTCATGCAAAAGCTTTTAAGTTTGATTAGGTCCTATTTGTTATTTTTTGCTGTTACTTATTTTGCCTTGGGGGAATGACCTAAGAAAATATTGCTACAATTTATGTCAGAGAATGTTTGCCTATGTTCTTTTCTAGGAGTTTTATGGTGTTTGGTTTCATATGGTTTGGTTTCATATGGTTTCATATTAAGGTTTTTAAACAATTTTGAATTTATTTTTATATATGATGTGAGGTAGTTTTCTAATTTCATTGATTTACATGAGTCTGTCCAGCTTTTCCAACATTACTTGCTGAAAAGACTTTTTCTCACTGTATACTTTGCTTCCTTTGTTGAAGATTAATCAACCGTAGGTGTATGGGTTTAGTTCCAGGCTCTCTATTCTATTCCATTGATCTATATAACTGTTCTTGTGCTAATAGCATGCTCTTTTGGTTACTGTAGCATTGTAGGACCGTATCAAATCAGGGAGGGTTATGCCTCCAGCTTTGTTATTTTTCCTTAGGATTCGTTTGTTGATTCTAGGTCTTCTGTGGTTTCACATAAGTTTTAGGGTTATTTGTTCTACTTCTGTGAAAAATGTCCTGAGTATTTTGATAGGGCTTACATTAAATCTGTAGATTGCTTTGGGTAGTATGGCCACTTTAACAATATTAATTCTTTGGATCCAAAAACATGGGATATCTTTACATCTCTATTAATCACCTTCAATTTCTTTTATCAATGTAGTTCTCAGTGTATAGGTTTGTCACCTACTTTGATAGGCTTATTCCTGGGCATCTTGTTTTTTATTAACATTGTTTTAAATGGGATTTTCTTAAACTTTCTCTTTCTGATATTTCATTGTTAGTGTAAAGAAATGCAACAGATTTCTGTATATTTATTTTGTATCTTGCCACCTGGCTGAATTTATAAATTAGTTCTAATAGTTTTTGTAAGGGGTCTTTAAGGTATTTGTACATAGAGTATTCTGTCATCTGCACATAATGACAGATTTAACTCTTCAATTTTGATATGTTTTATTTATTTTTTATTCCTGAATGCTGAGGCTAGGACTTCCAATATTATGTTGAATAGAAGTGGTAAGAGTGAGCATCCTTGTTTTGTTCCAGAATTTATCAGAAAGGCTTTCAGCCTTTCACCATTGAGTACTTGAGGACAAAGTTTGCTGTGGGTTTGTCATAAGTGACTTTTATTCTGTTGAGGTATCTTCCTTCTATATACACATTGGTGAGCTTTTTTGTCATGAATGGATGTTGAATATTATCAAATGCTTTTTTTGCATCTATTGAGATGATAATGTGGATTTTCTCTTCTATTTTGTTAATGTGGTGTATCACATTGGTTTATTTCTTTATGTTGAACCATACTTGCAACCCTGGAATTAATCCAACTTCATCATGTTGTATGGTCTGTTTTATGTATTGTTGTATTTGGTTTACTAATATTTTGTTGATGATTTTACATGTATATTCATCAAATATATTGGCTTGTAATATTTTTCTTTGTAGTGTCTTTGGTTTTGGTATAAGGGTGATGGTGGCTTCATAGAATGACTTTAAGAGTATCCCCTCCTACTCAATCTTTTGGAATAGTTTGAGAAATTTAGATAAAACATTATTTGTATGTTTGGTAGAATTCCTGAATAAGGCCATTCAGTCATGGACTTTTGTTTGCAGGAAATTTTTTTTTTTTTCTTAAATTACAGATTCTATTTCAGTTCTAGTGATCAGTCTGTTCAAATTGTCTGTTTCCTCTTGACTCAGTTTTGGAAGGTTTTATGTTTCTAGAAACTTTTCCATTTCTTCTAGGTTCTCCAATTCGTTATTGTATAACTGTTCAAAGTGTTTCTTAGCATTTTTTTTTTTTTTTTTTGTATTTCTGTGGTATCAGTTGTTATTTCTCCTCCTTTATTTTTTATTTATTTCTTTGGGTCCTCTCCCTTTCCTTCTTGGTAAACCTGACTTGAAGTTTCTTGATTTCGTTTATCATTTCAAAAAACCAATTCTTGGATTTATTGATATTTTGTATTTTTTTTAATCTCTATTTTATTTATTTCCTCTCTGATCTTTATTATTTCCTTCCATTTGCTGACTTTGAGTTTTGTTTGTTCTTTTCTTTAGTTATTTTAGCTGCTAGTTTAGGTTTTTCATTTGAGGTTATTCTTGTTTCTTGAGGAATGCCTGTATCATTATGAACTTCCCTCTTAGAACTGCTTTTGCTGCATACCATTGATTTTGTAATGTTTTGTTTTTATTGTCATTTATTTTCAAGGTATTTTCTGATTTCCTCTTGGATTTAATTGTTGAACCCCTGTTTTTTTTTTAATAGCATGTTGTTTAGGGTGCATGTAACCACTTTTTTCTCATTTTTCTTTCTGTGTTTAATTTCTAGCTTCATACCATTGTGGTCAGAAAAAATGCTTGAAATATTTTTTTTCCTCTTAAATTTGTTAAAGCTTGTTTTGTGTCCTAGTATGTGGTCAGTCATAGAGAATGTTTCATGCATGCTTGCTGATTTTTAGTATGGAAGATCTGTCTGAAAGATCTGTCTATTGATGTTAGTATAATGTTAAAGTCTTTTATTGTATTCTTGTCAATTTCTCCCTTTATATTTATCGTTTTTCTTTTGTATACTTAGGTGCTATTATATTGGGTGCATATATGTTAAGGAGTGTAATATCCTCCTCTTGTATTGATCCCTTTATCATTATATAGTGTCCTTCTTTGTCTTTCTTTATAAATTTTGTTTTAAAGTCTATTTTGTCTGAGTATTGCTATACTTGCTTTCTCATCATTTGCATTTGCATGAAAATCTTTTCCTGTTCCCTTACTTTCAATTTATGTGTCTTTTGCCCTAAAGTGAGTCTCTTGGAGGCAGCATATTGTAGGTTCATGTTTTTTCTTTTTTTTTAGACAATCTGCCATTCTATGTCTTTTGGTTAGAGCATTTAGTCCATTGACATTTAAAATAATTATTGATAAGTGTGTATTTATTGGATTTAAACCTTGTTTCCCAGTTAATTTTGTATCAATAGTTCTTATGTGTTTCTTGCTTTTGTGTGTGTGTGTGTGTGTGTGTGTGTGTGTGTGTTATGATGGTTTTCTTTTTTATTATGCCTGAGTTCCTTTCTTTTTGTTTTTTGTGACTCTATTGTATGGTTTTGATTTATGGTTACCCTGATTTTCAATTATGTTAGCCCAGAACTATATCTACTTGTTTTAGACTGATAATCATGTAAGTTCAGACACGTTTTAAAAATTGTAATTTTTTTACTCCCCTCTCCCAGAGTTTGTGATTTTCTTGTCTTATTTTATATCTTCATGTTTATCCTTTTGCTGCTAATTGTAGTTGTAATTGCATTTACAAAAATTTTTGATGGTTTCTTCATCTATGTGCTGGCTTATTTAAGTGATCTTCAATTCTTACTACATTTTTACCTTTTCTATTTTGTTATTCCATTTCCTCTAGATTCTTGCTTCCTTTCTATTTAGAGAAGCCCTTTCAATATTTCTTTTAGGTTAGATTTAGTATTAATGTATTCTTTTAGTTTTTGCTGGTGGTAGTCTTGCTGGATAGAGTATCCTAGGTTGCAGGTTTTTCCCTTTCAGGATTTTGAATATATCACACTACTCCCTTCTGGTCTATAAAATTTCTGTAGAGAAATCAGCTGATAGCCTTATGGGAGTTCCCTTGTAACTGACTTTTTGTTTATCTCTTGCTGCCTTTAGAATCCTCTTTTTAAAAAAATCTTGTGAGGATTTTATAGTTTTAAGCTTTTACACTTAGATCTTGGGTTCATTTTGAGCTAACTTTTGAATATGGTGTAAGGGAATGATCCAAAGTCTTTTTCTTTTTTCTTTTTTTGAAAGTAGATATGCAGTTTTCACAGCAACATTTTATTTTCCCATTAAATGATCTTGGTGCCCTGGTTAGAAAATCATTTAAACATATATTTGAGAGTTAATTTTTGGACTATCTATTCTATTTCATTGGTTATTGTGTCTGTATTTATGCCTCTCCACACTGCCATAATTTCTGTAACTGTTAAGTAAGCCTAAAATCAGGAAGTGAAAATCTTCCAACTTTATTCTTTTTATTTTCAAATGTGTAATTGTTACTTAGGGGTCCTTGAGATTTTCTATTTCTGCAAAAGCATCATTGAGATTTTGATTAGGATTACATCAAATCTGTAGATCAATTTGAGTACTATTGACACCTTAAAAGCTTTGTTGTTCAAGCCATGAACAAAGGATGTTTTTCCTCTTATATGTTTTCTTTAATACTTTCAGCAATATTTTGTACAATTTAGCCTACAAGTCTATTGACTACTTGGTAAATTATTCCCCAAGTTTTATTTTTTTGATGCTATTGTAAATGGAATTTATTTCATAATTTATTTCAAATTGCTAGCATATGAAGTAAAACTGATATCTGTGCATTGATTTTATGTCATGCAATTTGACTGAAGTAATTTATTAGTTCAAAATTTTGTGTATATGTGTGGAGTCATTAGGTTTTTCTACATATAAGGACATGTCATCTGTAAACACACATAATATTACTTCTTTATTTCCAGTTTGAATAACTTTTATATCTTTCTTTCTTGTATAATTGCTCTAAGACTTCCAGTACTATATGAATAAAACTGATGAAAGTGAGAGCACATGTTTTGTTTCTGATCTTAGGGGAAATGCTTTCAGTCTTTCACTGTTAAGTGTGAGGTTAGTTATGGGTTTTTCATATATGGCCTTTGTTATGTTGAGATAATTTACTTTTATTCCTAGTTTCTTGAGTTTTCTTTTTTTTAACATTAAAAGCTGTTGAATTGTGTCAAATGCTTTTTCTACATCACTTGAGATACTCATGTGATTTTTTTATTCTGTAAATGAAATATATTGCATTAATTGATTTTATTTTCTTTCCAGGTTTATTGAGCTATAAATAACAAATAAAATGGTATACATTGACGTTTATAATTTGATGATTTGATACACATATATTGTGAAATACTTGCAAAATCAAGTTATTTATCACATCCATCATATCATATAGATGCATTTTTAAAAATTTATTTTATTGAAGTATAGTTGATTTTAGATGTCTTTAATTGTTTTGTGGTGACAATGCTTAAGATTTATTCTTTTAGCAAATTTCAAGCATACAATACTGTATTATTAACTAAAGTAACTATACTGTACATTGGATCCATAGAACATATTAGTCTTGTAAATAAAATTTGTACCCTTTTAAAATTATCTCTCCATTTTCCCCACCACCCAGTCCCTTGGGACCACTATACTTACTATTCCTTGTTTCTACTAGTTTATAGATATAGTTTCCACATATAAGTGATATCATACAATATTTGTCTTTGCCTGGCTGGCTTATCTCACTTAGCATAAAGCCCTCCAGAATCACAAAGTTCACAAATGGCAGGATTTTCTTTATTACAGATGAATAATTTTCCATGGTGTATATACACACCATATTTTCTTTATCCATTAATTCACCAATGATGGACACAGGTTTTTTTTCATATCTTAGCTATTGTGGATAATGCTTAAATGAACACAGGACTGCAGACACTTCTTTATGAGAGTAATTTTATTTCCTTTGGATTTATACTCAAAAATGGATTGCTGGATTATAAGGTAATTCTATTTTTAATTTTTCAGGTATCTCTACAACGTTTTCCATAGTGGCTACACCAATTTACACTTCCATCAATAATACACAGTTTCCTTTTTATCAACATCCTTGCCAACACTAGTTACCTCTTGTCTTTTGCTACTAGCCATCTGAACAGGTGTGAGGCAGCTTTGATTTGCATTTTCCTAATGATTAGTGAAGTTGTTGAACAACCTTTCATGCACTGTAAGCCATTTGTACATCTTCTTTAGAAAAAGTTATTTTCCCTATTTTTTTAGCACCATTATTGCAGTATAATTGTTTTACATTGTTCTGTTAGTTTCTGCTGTATAAAAAACTGAATCAGCTATACGTATACTTATATCTCCATATCCCATCCATCTTGTGTCTCACTCTCACTCTCCCCATCCCACCCCTCTAGGTGGTCACAAAGTACCAAGCTGATCTCCCTGTGCCATGAGGCTGCTTCCCACTAGCTATCTATTTTATATTTGGTAGTATATATATGTACATGCAACTCTCTCACTTTGTTCCAGCTTACCCTTTGCCCTACCAGAGTCCTTAAGTCCATGCTCTACATCTGCGTCTTTATTCCTGTCCTGCCCTGAGGTTCGTCAGAACCACTTTTCTTTTCAATCCATATTTATGTGTTAGCATACAGTATTTGTTTTTCTCTTTCTGACATAGTTCACTATGTTTGACAGATTCTAGGTCCATCCACCTCACCACAAATAACTGAAATTAATTTCTTTTTATGGCTGAGTAATATTCCATTGTATACATGGGCCACATCTTTATCCATTCATCTGTTGATGGACACTTAGGTTGTTTCCATGTCCTGGCTATTGTAAATAGTGCTGCAGTGAACACTGTGGTACATGCCTCTTTTTGAATTATGGTTTTCTCAGGGTATATACCCACGAGTGGGATTTCTGGGTCATATGGTAGTTCTATTTTTAGTTTTTTAATGAACCTCCATATTGTTTTCCATAGTGGTCATATCAATTTACATTCCCACTAACAGTGCAAGAGGGTTCCCTTTTCTCCACACCCTCTCCAACATTTATTGATTGTAGATATTTTGATTATGGCCATTTTGACTGGTGGAAGGTGATACATCATTGTAGTTTTGATTTGCATTTCTCTAATGATTAGTGATGTTGAGCATACTTGCATGTGTTTGTTGGCAGGCTGTATATCGTCTCTGGAGAAATATCTATTTAGGTATTCTGCTAATTTTAGGATTGGGCTGTTTGTTTTTAGATATTGAGCTGCATGAACTGCTGGTATATTTTGGAGATTAAGCTTTCATTTGCAATTATTTTCTCCCATTCTAAAGGTTGTCTTCCATTCTTGTTAATGGTTTCTTTTGCTATGCAAAAGCTTTTAAGTTTAATTAGGTCCAATTTGTTTATTTTTGTCTTTATTTACATTTCTCTAGGAGGTGAGTTAAAAAGGATCTTGCTATGATTTATGTCATACAGAGTTCTGCCTATGTTTTCCTCTAAGAGTTCTATAGTGTCTGTCCTTACATTTAGGACTTTAATCCATTTTGAGTTGAGTTTTGTGTATGGTGTTAAGAAGTGTGCTAATTTCATTCTTTTACATGTAGCTGCCCAGTTTTTCCAGCACCACTTATTGAAGAGGCTGTCTTTTCTCCACTGTATATTCTTGCCTCCTTTAGCAAAGATAAGGTGACCATATGTGTGGATTTAACTCTGGTCTTTCTCTCCTGTTCCATTGATCTATATTTCTGTGTTTATGCCAGTACCATACTGTCTTGATTAGTGTAGCTTTGTAGTATAGACTGAAGTCAGGGAGCCTGATTCCTCCAGCTCTGTTTTTCTTTCTCATGTTTGCTTTGCCTATTCGGGGTCTTTTTTGTTTCCTTAAATTTGTGAAATTTTTTGTTCTAGTTCTGTGAAAAATGCCATTGGTAGATTGATAGGGATTGTAGTGAATCTGTAGATTGCCTTGGGTTGTATAGGCATTTTCACAGTGTTGATTCTTCCAATCCAAGAACATGGTATATCTCTCCATCTGTTTGTATTGTCTTTAATTTCTTTCCTCAGTGTCTTATAGTTTTCTGCATACAGGTCTTTTGTCTCCTTAGGTAGGTTTATTCCCAGGTATTTTATTCTTTTTTTTTTTGCAGTGGTTAATTGGAGTGTTTCCTTGATTTTTCATTCAGACTTTTTCATTAGGATATAGGAAGGCAAGAGATTTATGTGTGTTAATTTTGTATTCTGCTACTTTACCAATTTTGTTGATTAGCTCTAGTAGTTTTCCCGTGGCATCTTTAGGATTCTCTCTATATAGTATCATGTCATCTGCAAACAGTGACAGATTTACTTCTTCGTTTTCAACTTGGATTCCTTTTATTTCTTTTTCTTCTCTGATTGCTGTGGTTAAAATTTCCAAAATTATGTTGAATAATAGTGATGAGAGTGGGCAACCTTGTCTTCTTCCTGAACTTAGTGGAAATGGTTTCAGTTTTTCAACATTGAGAATGATATTGGCTGTGTGTTTGTTGTATATGGCCTTTATTATATTGAGGAAGGTTCCCTCTATGAGCACTTTCTGGACAGTTTTATTTTTTATCATAAATGGGTTTTGAATTTTGAGGGCATTGATTTTTTTCTAATATTTATCTACATCTCTTTGAGATGATCATATATGTTTTAGGTTTCAGTCTGTTATTTTGGTGTATCACATTTTTTGAGTTGCATATTTTGAACCATTCTAGCCCCACTGGATAAATCCAATTTGATCAAGCTATATGATCTTTTTATAAGATTTTGAATTCAGTTTATTAGTATTTTGTTGAGAATTTTTGCATGTATGTTTATTAGGGTTATTGGCCTGTGTTTTCATTTTCTTCTATTTTCCTTGTCTGTCTTTGGTATCAGGGGAATACTGGCTTCACAGAATAATTCTGAATCTATTTCTTCCTCATCAATTTTTTCAAGGAGTTGAGAAAAATTGATGTTAACTATTTTTGAAATGTTTGTTTCAATTCACCCAATAATTCATCTGGTCTGAGTAATATTTTGTTGGGAGATTTTTGACTACTGAGTCAACCTTCTTAGTAGTTATAGGTATATTCAGATTTTCTATTTCTTCATCATTTCAGTCTTGGTAGATTGTATTCATTTTTTACAATTTTACCCAATTTGTTAATTTACAATTGTCCATGGAAGGTTTCTTATGATCTTTTGTATCAGTTGTTATGTTTCCTCTTTCATTTCTTATTTTATTAATTTGAGTCTTATTTTTTATTAATGTAGTTAAATATTTGTCAATTTTGTTTATCTTTTCAAAAACTGCTATATTTGTTGATCTTTTTTCTCTTCTTTATTTCATTTATTTCTGCTCATTTCTTTGTTATTTCTTTCCTTCTACTAATTTTGGACTTTGATTTTTCTTCTTTATGTAATTCCTTGTTTTCTTGAGCTATAAAGTTAGGTTGTTTCATTGAGAGCTTTCTTTTTCTCTTAATTTCGGTGTTTATTGCTGTAAAGTTTTCCTCTTAGAACTGCTTTTGCTGTGTCCCATAAAATTTGATATATTGTGTTTCCAGTTTCATTTGTCTCAAGATAGTTTTCAATTTTCTTTTTAATTTCTTATTTGACCCATTCAAGAATGTGTTGTTTTGTTTTCAGATATTGTGAAGTTTCCAATTTTCCTACAGATTTTGATCTCTAGTTTCACATGATTCTGGTCAGAAAAGTTTCTTCTTATAAGTTCAATGTTTTAAATTTGTTAAGATTTGTTCTGTGATTTAACATATGATTGATCCTGGAGAATGTTCCATGGGCACTTGAGAGAATGTATATTCTACTGCTGTTTGACAGAATGTTCTATATATGTTTTAGATCACTTTGCTCTCAAGTGTAGTCCGAATCCATTTTATCCTTATTAATTTTCTGTGTGCATGACCTATCTATTGTTGAAAGTGGTCTATTTAAGTCTATTATTATTAGTAAATTGCTGTCTATTTCCCTCTTCAGAGCCATTAACATTTGCTTAATATATTTAAGTGCTTCAATGTTGGGTACACATATATTTACAAGTGTTATATCTTTTCCATAAATTGACTCCTTTACTATTATTCAATGACATCCTTTGTCTTTTGTTACAGTTTTTACTTAAATATTTTCTCTCATATATTTATAATTACCCATGTTCTTTTTTGCTTGTTTCCATTTATGTGAAATCTTTTTCCATCTCTTAACTTTTTCACTTTTAGTCTATTTGTTCACTTAAAGCTGGAGTGAGTCTCATTTAAGCAGCATTGAGTTTGTTTGTTTTTTTTATCCATTCAACCACTCTGTGTCTTTTGATTGATAAATTTATTTTTGTACATTTAAAAGTAATTATTGATAAGTTACATACTTACTGTTGCCATATTATTGTTTTCTGGCTGTTTCCTGGTAGTTCATATCTTCTTATCTGTCTTCCCTTGTGATTTATTGCTTTTCCATAGTGGTATGTCAAAAAAAATATTTTTGACAAATTCCATCACCTGTGACAACATCTTTAGCATTGGTGAGGTGAAGACAGGCTCTTCACGTCTTTCTCCTTTGGAGCTGCCAGAGAGGTCAAAACAACAGTGAAAATTTTTTGTGAATGAAGTCTGTTCTGTAACTTTCAGAAGCAGAAATGTGGACTGTTATTTTCAAGGCTATTTTTGCACTGGGTATTGGGAAATGACACTGGGATAATTTAAAATGCCACAAAGCTAATTTTTCTTACTGAGATTTATCCATTTTCTTGAATAAGCAATCCCTGTGTTTCTGCAACTCTTTGGTTGATTTCCACAATTCTGAAAAAGTTAATTCTTTTTTTCTTTACTTTTTTTAAGTTTTTAATAAACATCTTTATTGAAGTATAATTGCTTTACAATGTTATGCTAGTTTCTGCTCTATAACAAAGTGAATCAGCTATATGTATATATTAATTCTTAAAAATTATGGAGTGGCAGAAATTCAGTTACTTCTCGACTGTTTTCTCTGAAATACTCCAGTGAATTTTGAATTTTACATATTGTAATTTTTAGTTACAAATTTCAACTTAGTTCTGTTTTGTATTTCTTATCTTGAGTTGAGATTTTTCATTTTTACTTATTTTCAAGAGCCATTATTTCTTGTAGTATTTTTTTTTTTATGATAGCTGCTTTAAAGTCTTCTTCTGGCAGTTCTGACATGTGTGCTTTTACAGTGTTGGTGTGTGCAGATTGTCTTTCTCTTGGTAAACTGACATTTTCCTTGTTCTTATTATGTACAATGATTTTAGATTGTATTCTGAAATCTTTGAATATTGCATTATTAAATATTTTGTTTTATTTAAGTTCTGTTTTAACATGCAATGGACCTTTGGGTTCAAGCCTCAAGTTCTGTGGGTGGCAGTTTCAATATTAATTCCATTTTAAAGTCATTTGCAGTGCTATTTAGAACTGTCCCATATATATGCCATTCAGTGATGTCTGGACCACTGGGAAGCGATCTATCACAAAGCTATTACTATGTTCTCAATGACTTTGTTATGCTGAATATAATGAAATACAAGCAGTGAGCCTAGAAATCTATGCACATTTTTATATGGTTGGTTTTAGAACTCTTCTTTCTCCATGATATTGCTAGTACTTTACGGTTCCCAGGGCCTCCCCATTTTGATTTTCCAGAGAGAAAGCAGGGACTATATTTACACTGTGTGCTTTCTATGTCTGTGCTAACATTCAGGGCCAAGCAATAATAGGACAGATAGTAAAAAATCAGTTGGGCTCTGCCCCAAACTTTTGGGTCCACGGCTACTCCAGTACGAAAATAAGATCCAGCACTCTGAGGTTGTTAGGCTTCCATTGGCCCCTATTTTTGCAATTCTGACCATCATAGGATTAATTAGGAGAGGATGAAGAGTATCAAGAAAAGAAGAATAAAATCAAGTGATTATTCCCCACCTTTACTGAGCATTAGGAAATAATCTCTCCAATATTTGATCCAGAGTTAGAATTTTTATTCTGAAGCTCTGTCTGTTGGTGCCAACTCTGACTTCCAGGTTTTGAGCTGTGGTGGATTTTGGTCAGGTCAAAAGAAACAAACAAACAAAAAAAAGGTAAAGTAATGACAATTTTGGTGCTACTTCAAATTCTTTTCTTCTTCCCTAATCCATTTGCTACTATTTAATGTCGATGTTTTCAAATAACTGTCCCATGCATTCTGTCAAGTTTTTATAGCTACTTTCTGTAGGAGAAATTGGATGGGAATGTATTTACTCCACCTTACCCAGAAGAGGATCATGTAGGTATTATTGTAATCCATGTTTTAGGACTGAAAAAACCAAGGCTCATATAAATGTGAAAACATGTCAAAGATCAACAGAAAATAAGTGGTACAGACAGAATATATACCTCTATTTATGTTGCTGCAAAGTTCTGACAGTGAGACACAATACCATTCTACCTTTACTATGAAGATACTCCAAAACAAATGCACGTTTTGTTCTTGACTGCCCAGCTGACATTCTTTCCTACATGTCTAACAATTCTTAGATACAATATCTGGTAGCTCATGCCAATTCCTAGAAAAGCAGTCTTATGTATGGTTCAACCACACTTCTCCATTCCCATCCACCATTCCACAGCTCTCTCATCTCTAAATCTCAACTCACAGTGCACTTACAAAGACTCTACCTATACTGTGAATTTATTCCTTTCTGTCCTCTCTACCTAGCCTTATCTCCTGACACCTCTCAGTCTGAATATTTGTATAATGGCTATAGTTTTCTATAAATTTTCTCATTTATTACGTTTGTCTGTTTCATGTCCACTCTCTATCTTCCTTTATTTTAAATATCTCTGGAGCCTGTTTGCATTTTAAAAAAATGTATCCTGTGACATTAGAACCAGGAAATTATTTTAAACAGTAGTTTATTTATTTATTTTTCATTTAATTTATCAACAAACATGTTCCTCTATGTACCAAGGACTTTGAGAAATGTTGGGAACTCAGAGATTTAAAAATCAAACAAACAAACAAAAAATACACTTGCTTTCTTCAAGTGACTCAAAATTTCTTCCTTCATTTCCTTCTTTCTTTCCATCTTTCTCTTTCTTTCCTTCTTTCTTTCCTTCTTTCTTTCCTTCCTTCCTTCTTTCTTTCTTTCTTTCTTTCTTTCTTTCTTTCTTTCTTTCTTTCTTTCTTTCTTTCTTTCTTTCCCTCTCTCTGTCTCTCTCTCTCTGTCTCTCTCTCTCTCTCTTTCTTTCTTTCTTTCAAGGGGACAAAAGAGAACAACTTATATAAGTTATCAAAAACAAAATGTTTAAGTTATGGGAACATAGAAGAGGATTCCCAATGTACATTTGAGGTGGGAAGTATTACAGAAGGATTGTGGTTAGATACTTGGCACCTAACTGCTCAAACTGTTTCACAGAAATTAATGTATATACTTCGTTTGGCCAATCTCTTCTGTATCATTTCCACAAACATTCAGTGGCCAATGGAAACAGCTGGATCAATGTCACTGTGTCACTGTAACTATATCACTGGGCTTATGTCATTACAGTATCTACGCTTCAGCCCTAAAGGATGAAACTGTTTTATCAGCTGCTCCAACAGGGAGAATCCATCTTTTTACTCATCCCTCAAGCAATCTATCCTAGACTTCTTGACAATCTTGAGTGGGAAAAGCCAGAAGAGTCAGTTACTTACACTGCAGTTTAGATAAGGTATTTCCCTTTCAGTTCTGTTTATTTTGATTCTGAGAGTTGCTTCTTCCTTGATGTATATTTGACACCAAGAATTGCCTCACATTAAAAAGTGAAATTTGCCTTTACATACAAGCACAATATTTTAACAGCATATTAAACTTATAACAACTTTAACATACATTTATTTATTTTTAACATCTTTATTGGAGTATAATTACTTTACATTTGTGTGTTAGTTTCTGCTTTATAACAAAGTGAATAAGCTATACATATACATATATCTCCATATATCCACTCTCTTGCATCTCTCTGCCTCTGACCCTCCCTATACAACCCCTCTAGGTGGTCACAAAGCACCATGCTGATCTCCCTGTGGTAAGTGGATCCTACCCACTAGCTATCGATTTTATATTTGGTAGTGTATATATGTGCATGCCACTCTCTTACTTTGTCCCAGCTTACAATTCCATATCCCTGTGTCCTCAAGTTAATTCTCTAGTAGGTCTGAGTCTTTATTCCAGTCCTGCCCCTAGGTTCTTAATAGTTTTTTTTTTTTTTTTAGATTCCATATACATGTATTAGCATATGGTATATGTTTTTATCTTTCTGACATACTTCACTCTGTATGACAGACTCTAGGTCTGTCCACCTCACTAGGAATAACTCAGGTTTGTTCCATTTAATGTCTGAGTACTATTCCATTGTATATATGTGACATATCTTCTTTATACATTCATCTGTCGGTGGACACTTAGGTTGCTTTCATGTCCTGGATATTGTAAATAGAGCTGCAATGAACTTTGTGTACATGGCACTTTTTGAATTATGGTTTTCACAGGGTATACACCCAGCAGTGGGATTGCTGGGTTGCATTGTTGTTCTATTTTTAGTTTTTTAAGGAATATCTACACTGTTCTCCCTAGTGGCTGTATCAATCTACATTCTCACAAACAGTGCAAGAGGGTTCTTTTTTCTCCACACTCTCTCCAGCATTTATTGTTCATAGATTTTTCTTTTTTAAGTTTTCATTTCTTTCCATCCTCAGTATTCTCCTTTGCTTTATAACAGAGTGAGTCAGTTATACATATATATATGTTCCCATATCTCTTCCCTCTTTGTCTCCCTCCCTCCCACCCTCCCTATCCCACCCCTCCAGACAGCCACAAAGAACCGAGCCGGTTTCCCTGTGCCATGCGGCTGCTTCCCACTGGCTATCTACCTTACGTTTGTTAGTATATATATGTCCATGTCTCTCTCTCGCCCTAACACACCTCACCCTTCCCCCTCCCCATATCCTCAAGTCTGTTCTCCAGTAGGTCTCTGTCTTTATTCCTGTTTTACCCCTAGGTTCTTCATAACATTTTTTTTTCTTAAATTCCATATATATGTGTTAGCATACGGTATTTGTCCTTCTCTTTCTGACTTACTTCACTCTGTATGACAGACTCTAGATCTATCCACCTCATTACAAATAGCTCAATTTCGTTTCTTTTTATGGCTGAGTAATATTCCATTGTATATATGTGCCACATCTTCTTTATCCATTCATCCGACGACGGGCACTTAGGTTGTTTCCATCTCCGGGCTATTGTAAATAGAGCTGCAATGAACATTTTGGTACATGACTCTTTCTGAATTCTGGTTTCCTCAGGGTATATACCTAGTAGTGGGATTGCTGGGTCATATGGTAGTTCTATTTGTAGTTTTTTAAGGAACCTCCATACTGTTCTCCATAGTGGCTGAACCAATTCACATTCCCACCAGCAGTGCAAGAGTGTTCCCTTTTCTCCACACCCTCTCCAGCATTTATTGTTTCTAGATTTTTTGATGATGGCCATTCTGACTGGTGTGAGATGATATCTCATTGTAGTTTTGATTTGCATTTCTCTAATGATTAATGATGTTGAGCATTCTTTCATGTGTTTGTTGGCAGTCTGTATATCTTCTTTGGAGAAATGTCTATTTAGGTCTTCTGCCCATTTTTGGATTGGGTTGTTTATTTTTTTGTTATTGAGCTGCATGAGCTGCCTGTAAATTTTAGAGATTAATCCTTTGTCAGTTGATTCATTTGCAAATATTTTCTCCCATTCTGAGGGTTGTCTTTTGGTCTTGTTTATGGTTTCCTTTGCTGTGCAAAAGCTTTGAAGTTTCATTAGGTCCCATTTGTTTATTTTTGTTTTTATCTCCATTACTCTAGGAGATGGGTCAAGAAGGATCTTGCTGTGATTTATGTCATAGAGTGTTCTGCCTATGTTTTCCTCTAAGAGTTTGATAGTTTCTGGCCTTACATTTAGGTCTTTAATCCATTTTGAGCTTATTTTTGTGTATGGTGTTAGGGAGTGATCTAATCTCATACTTTTACATGTACCTGTCCAATTTTCCCAGCACCACTTATTGAAGAGGCTGTCCTTTCTCCACTGTATATTCCTGCCACCTTTATCAAAGATAAGGTGACCATATGTGCATGGGTTTATCTCTGGGCTTTCTATCCTATTCCATTGATCTATCTTTCTGTTTTTGTGCCAGTACCATACTGTCTTGATTACTGTAGCTTTGTAGTATAGTCTGAAGTCAGGCAGCCTGATTCCTCCAGCTCCATTTTTTGTTCTCAAGATTGCTTTGGCTATTCGGGGTCTTTGTTCATAGATTTTTAATGATGGCCATTCTGACAGGTGTGAGGTGATAACTCATTGTAGCTTTGATTTGCATTTCTATAACAATTAGTGATGTTGAACATCCTTTCATGTGTTTGTGGGCAATTAGTATAACTTCTTTGGAGAAATGTCTACTTAGGTTTTGTGCCCATTTTGGGATTGTGTTCTTTCTTTTTCTGATATTGAGCTACATGAACTGCTTGTGTATTTTGCAGATGAATCCTTTTTCAGTTGCTTCATTTGAAAATATGTTCTCCCATTCTGAGGGTTGTCTTCTCATTTTGTTTATGGTTCCCTTTGCTGTGCAAAAGCTTTTAAGTTTCACTAGGTCCCATTTGTTTATTTTTGGTTTTATTTCCATTTCTCTAGTAGGTGGGTTAAAAATAATCTTGCTGTGAATTATGTCAGAGTGTTCTGCCTATGTCTTCCTCTAAGAGTTTTATAGTGTCTGGCCTTACATTTAGGTCTTTAATCAATTTTGAGTTTATTCCTGTGTATGGTGGGAGGGGGTGCTCTAATTTCATGCTGTTACATGAAGCTGTCAGGTTTTCACAGCACCACTTATTGAAGAGGTTGTCTTTTCTCCATTGAATATTCCTCCCTTCTTTATCAAAAATAAGGTGACCATATGTGCATGGGTTTATCTTTGGGCATTCTGTCCTATTCCATTGATCTATATTTCAGTTTTGTACCAGTACCATAATGTATTGATTATTGTAGCTTTGTAATATACTCTGAAATCATGAACCCTGATTCCTCCAGTTCCATATTTCTTTCTCAAGACTGCTTGGGCTATTCGGGGTCTTCTGTGTTTCCATACAAATTGTGGAATTTTTTGTTCTACTTCTGTGAAAAATGCCATTGGTTGTTTGATAGGGATTGCATTCAATCTGTAGATTGCTTTGCTTATTATAGTCATTTTCACAATGTTGATTCTTCCAATCCAAGAACATGGTATATCTCTCCATCTGTTTGTATCATCTTTAACTTCTTTCCTCAGTGTCTTATAGTTTTCTGCATACAGGTCTTTTGTCTCCTTAGGTAGGTTTATTCCTAGATATTTGATTCTTTTTGTTGCAATTGGAAATGGGAGTGTTACCTTAATTTATCTTTTAGAGTTTTAATCATTAGTGTATAGGAATGCAAGAAATATCTGTACATTAATTTTGTATCCTGCTACTTTACCAGATTAATTGATTAGCCCTAGTAGTTTTCTTGTAGTATCTTTAGGTTCCTCTATGTACAGTATCATGTCATCTGCAAACAGTGAAATCTTTATTTCTTCTTTTCCGATTTGGATTCCTTTTCTTTCTTTTTCTTCTCTGATTGGTATGGCTAGCACTTCCAAAAGTATGTTGAATTATAGTGGTAAGAGTGGGCAAGCTTGTCTTGTTCCTGATCTTAGTGGAAATGGTTTCAGTTTTCCATCATTGAGGACAATGTTGGCTGTGGGTTTGTTATATTTGGACTTTATTATGTTCAGATAAGTTCCCTCTATGCCTACATTCTGGAGTGTTTTTGTCATAATTCCATGTTGAATTTTGTCAAAAGGTTTTTCTGCATCTATTGAGAAGATCATATAGTTTTTCTCCTTCAATTTGTTATGGTGTCTCACCTTAATTGATTTGTGTATATTGAAGAATATTTGCATTCCTGTGATAAACCCCACCTGATCATGGTGTATGACACTTTAATGTGCTGCTGGATTCCTATGTTGTGTGTATGAATATTTACAATTGTTATATCTTCTTCTTGGATTGTCCCTTGATCATTATGTTGTGTGTCTTTGTCTCTTGTAATAATCTTTATTTTAATTCTACTTTTTTCTGATATGAGAATTGCCACTCCAGGTTTCTTTTGATTTCAATTTGCATGGAATAACTTTTCCTTCCCCTCACTTTCAGTCTATATGTGTCCCTATGTCTGAAGTGGGTCTCCTATAGACAGCATATGTTCGGATCTTGTTTTTGTATCCATTTAGCCAGTCTAGGCTTTCTGGTTGGAGCATTTAATCCATTTACATTTAAGGAAATTATCGATATGTATGTTCCTATTACCATTTTCTTAATTGATTTGGGTTTGTTATTGTAATTCTTTCCCTTCTCTTGTGTTTCCAGCCAAGAGAACTTCCTTTAGCATTTGTAGTAATGCTGGTTTGGTGGTGCTGAATTCTCTAAGATTTTGCTTGTCTGTGAAGTTTTTAATTTTCCATAGAATCTAAACGAGATCCTTGCTGGTTAGAGTAATCTTTGTTTATTCCTTTCATCACTTTAAATATGTCCTGCCACTCCCTTCTGACTTGCAGTTTCTGCTGAAGTTCATCTGTTAACCTTATGAGGATTCCCTTTTGTTATTTGTTATTTTCCCTTGAGGCTTTTAATATTTTTTCTTTATATTTAATTTTTGATCATTTGATTAATATGTATTTTGGTATGTTTCTCCTTGGATTTATCCTATATGGGACTCTCTGTACTTCCTGGACTTGAATAACTTTTTCTTTTCACATCCTAGGAAAATTTTCAACTATAATCTCCTCAAGTATTTTCTCAGTCCCTTTTATTTTTTTTCTCTTCTTCTTCTGGGACACCTACAATTTGAATGTTTTTTGTGTGATTAATGTTGTCCCTGATGTCTCTGAGACAGTCCTCGGTTCTTTTCTTTCTTTTTCCTTTATTCTGCTCTGCAGTAGTTTTTTCCACTATTTTATCTTATAGGTCACTTCTCTGTTCTTCTGCTTCAGTTATTCTGCTAATGATTCCTTCCAGAGAATTTTTAATGTCTTTTACTGTGGTGTTCTTCATTGTTTGTTTGCTCTTTAGTTCTTCTATGTCCTTGTTAAACATTTCTTGTATTTTCTGCATTCTATTTCCAAGATTTTGGATCCTCTTTACTATCATTACTCCAAATTCATTTTCAGTTAGACTGGCTATTTCCTCTTCATTTTTTTTTTTTTTTTGGTCTTTTGGGTTTTTACCTTGCTCTTTCATCTGCTCTTTGTTTCTCTGTCTTCTCATTTTGCTTAACTTACTGTGTTTGGGGCTGCTTTTTGCAGGCTGCATGTTCGTAGTTCCCTTTGATTTTGGTGTCTGCCCCCAGTGGCTAAAGTTGTTTCAATGGGTTGTGTAGGCTTCCTGTTGGAGGGGAGTAGTGCTAGTGTTCTGGTGGATGAGTCTGGATCTTGTCTTTCTTGTTGGCAGGTCCTAATTTGGTGGTGTGTTTTTGGGTATCTGTGGACTTATTATGATTTTAGGCAGCCTTTCTGCTAGTGGGTGGAAGTGTTTTCCTTTCTTGCTAGTTGTTTTACATTGGGTGTCCAACACTGTAGCTTGCTGGTCATTGAGTGTAGCTGGGTCTTGGTATTGAGATGGAGATCTGTCAAAGATTTATGCTCTTTGATATTTTCTGGAGCGGGGAGATCTCTTTTGGACCAATGTCCTGAACTCATGTCTCCCACCTAAGAGGCGCATGCCTGACAGTCAGCTGGAACACCAAGATACAGTCATCCACATGGCTCAGAATATCGTGACATTGCAATAGCCTGAGGTGTGCCATGTGTTCTTCCAGGGAATTTGTCCCTGATTCACGGGACCGTGGCAGTGGCTGGCTTCACAGTCTCCCAAGAGGGGAGGTATGGATAGTCACCTTTGCTTGCACACAGGCTTCTTGGTGGCTTCAGTAACAACCTTAGTGTCTCATGCCTGTCTCTGGTCCACACTGATAGCCGGGTCTCGTGCCCATCTCTGGAGGTCATTTAGGTGGTGCTCTTAATCCACTGTCCTCACGCACCTTGAAACAAAGAGGCAAGAAAATGTCTCTTGCCTCTTTGGCATTTCCAGACTTTTTCCTGGACTCCTTCCCAGCTAGCTGTGGCACACTAGCCCACTTCAGGCTGTGTTCATGCAGACAACCCCAGTTCTCTCCATTAGATCTGATTTCCAAAACTGGAGCCTCAACTCCCAGCCCCCATGCACCACGGGAGGTGAGCAGAAAAGGCTTCTCTGGCTGGTGAGTGCTGGCCAGCACCAATCCTCTGTGCAGGAATTTCTCCACTTTGCCCTCTGCACCCCTGTTGCTGTGCTCTCCTCCATGGCTCTGAAGTTTACCCCTGCCCACACCCTGTCTCTTCCAGTGAAGGGGATTCCTAGTGTGTGGAAACTTTTCCTCCTTCACAGCTCCCTCCCACTGGTGCAAGTCCAGTCCCTATTCTTTTGTCTCTGTTCTTTTCTTTTTTGTTTTGCTCTACCCAGACACATGGGGAGTTTCTTGCCTTTTGGGAAGTCTGAGGTCTTCTGCCAGCAGTCAGTAGGTCTTCTGTCAGAGTTGTTCCACATGTAGATGTATTTCTGATGTGTTTGTGGGGAGGGAGGTGATCTCCACGTCTTACTCTTCCGCCATCTATAATTTCTCCTAACATACATTTAAAATGAATCTATTACATGTAAAAACAGAAGGCATTTCCACTATGTTTTCAGGTATACCAAATTTAGAATTAAATATATATTTTTTTATTTTATCATTTAATAACAAAATTCTTATACTTCTATTACGGTTCAATTTCTCTATGCCTTCTACTCTGGGTACAGATATATCACTCTAATAGATTGCAAAGTCCTCCAGGGCAGACTATGTGTCTTTGTTCTTTGTTTTTTTCTCTTCCTCTACAACAGCACTTTACATGAAGTCAGAATTCGAAAAAAATGAGTGTTTAGTAAATTGGGGTTTATGCACTTTTAATGTAGGAAGTAAATATAATTTACTTCATTGTGGAAAATATTTTGTTAAAATACATCTAGAGAAAAAGATGTAGAAATTGATTTTTTAACTAAAATAATTCTTTGTTTTCAAAATATCCTTTTCTAAACCAGATTACAATTTCAGCTTCCCCAGGTGTCTCTGTAGGATTTAAAATGGTTCTAAAAAGGTAATAATCAATTTTAATAGTTTCTTAAGAAAATTGTATTTCCTTATATGTTTAATGTGTCCATTCTGTGAGAAATAGATAAATTACTGGACAAAATTATTCCTTCCAGTGAGAATATCTGTGTTCAGATAAACATCAATATTAAAAATCATTTGGTTTAATTTCCTAATTTTAAAGAAAGGAAAATTATAACAAATAAATAAAGTGACTAAACCAAAGTTACAGGCTTAGGTTGATGGAGAATTTGTAGTAGAATCCATAGTTTAAACAGTCATAGTTTTAAGAGGTCTTTCATATATATGTAGAGCAATGTAAATTAGAGTTAGTTGGTAAATAGTGTAAAATCTAGGTAATAGAGTCAGCCTGCATAGCATATGAAAAAATCTACTTTGGATGATAGTTTCCTGAGTACAGCATGTAGCCTGATTTCCTAATCCCATCTCAGGCTCCTCAGTCACCTAGGGTGGAGTGTGGAGTGGTGGTCTGTGCTGGTGTATGTTGGCTCTAGGCTAACTCCTACAAAAGTTATCACTTGATATCCTAATTTTATCACATTTATAGGCTTAATGCAGACAGAAATTCGAATTCTTATCTATGACGCTGAAAAAGCTAGCATTACCAGTAGAGGATATTTACCATATTCAAGGTATTATATGAGTCCACACAGATTGTGTGTGGATTCACTTCAGTACTTTGAAGGTGATTTCTTGCCAATAATTTTGCCTAAGGCGTGTGAAATGGTTCCATTTTATTTAATTATTTTTATAGTTCTCAGTTATGTGTAATTCTTTATTATTTTTTTAATTCTCAAGTGAAGGAAGCCAGATAAGGCCCCAAAATTGGTGTACTTGTTTCTAAACCAAAAACTCACATAATTTTTGCTTGGAATTTTCCTTTAAGTATTTCATTGATTTATTCAAATATTGTTTAATATAAATTTAATACCCACTGTTCTGCTTGACTCTAAGTGATGTTATGTTTGAGGTATACTAAGATATAGTCTTTGCCTCTAAGGAACTTGCAGCCTAGTGGGCTGCAGTTGAGGGGTAGAAGGGCTATAAGAATTATAAATATCTATGCAAAAGGAAAAATTCTGCAAGTAACATAAAAATGGTGCAAAATTGAATGGGAATTTGGGAAGATAAGAGCTTGCATTTTATACAGGAAGCCTTTGCTCATTCCCAAAAGTGATCTTATTCCCTGAGAGTTTCCCACAACACTTTCTCAACATTTTTCTTATGCATTTTCTCATATCCTACCTTACATATATTTATATACGTGTGTTATGTTTCTTCTATAAGAAACACATAGATAACAAAGTAGAGTTCTTTATTTGAGTGGGGTTCTTATCAAATGGAATTTATTTTAATTGGGAAAATATTAAGAAGAATGAATAAAGTGAGTTCTAAAGTCAATCACTGACAGATCCTTTAAACTTAATTTGGAGGTGATGCCTATGAAATGGTACAGTATAAATCTTGACCAAGAAATGTGAAAATAGGCTACAACTGTAAAAATCAACATTTTCAGAATTCTAGAAATTAACCTAAGGCTTGCAGCAATCCAAAGCTTTTATTTTAGAAAAAAAAAAGGTTACCTTTTGGTAATATCAGTGAGCTTTTACACATTTTAACTTGGCCTATTCCTATATCTTCCTCTACAGCTCTATGATAGTGTTAAAGTTCTACATCCCATGGTTCACAATTAAATATAGCAAACTGGCATCAACAGTTTGCATCAAAACAGGGTTAGAGCTCCTTCAAAACCTCATTTTCAGGGATTTGTCAATTATATGGCCTGCCTCATCGCTCCCTGAAAGACACAACTTGAAAGGATTTTTTTTACATGACTTGGAGTTTGTCAACTATGAAGGCTTTTCAATGTGGGCATATTTTGAAAATATTTACAGGCAATTGTTTAAGATTGTCTGTGATAGTGGATACAAGCTGGGCCAACAATAGACTGACCAAAAAGCTTAACAAGAAAAATATGAAGAATTAACCCCCATTGGGGCCTTGAAAATTTTTAGCACATTCTTGCTAATGTAGAAGGAGTTGCATTCATAGGACTATGTGCATATTAAAACTAAGAAGCCTCTATGCTCTTGCTGTGGCTGAATTCAAGTCTCTGTACAAGCAGGAAAGGAAGACTAAACTTGTTATAAACTACTTTAATGAGTGTTGAAGATGTGTCCTAACACACAGCGAACCTAGGAAGTGACTGTGAGACTTTTTGGTTCAAGAAATTTGAAGAATGTTATGTGCAATTACTAGCTGACTGCTGACATAATTGAGAAGATATTTCATTGGCTAAACAAGCCAAAGAATAAAGACTTTACAAAATAAGATGAGAAATGTCACTAAGCAAGCAAACAATGCCGCAAACAACAAACAATGAAAACAAACACTGTACAGGGACAACCTGATATTTAGGGCTAACACATTTTTAATTTAAAATATCCAGTTTTCAACAAAAAAAATCAATCATGTCATTCAAGGAAGTGTGAAAGATTGGCTCAAACATGAATAAAAAGGCAATCAATAAAAACTTTCCCTGAGAGAGCACCCAAAATCTTTAAATTGGTTTTAAATTGGCTACAGAATGTATTTTCAAGGAACTATTAAAAAATCATTTGATAGAATTAAAGGAAGTACAAGAACATGTTACCAAATAGAATATCAATATAGAGATAACATGGTAAAAAATTGAATAGAGGTCGGAGGGGAAGATGGCGGAAGAGTAAGACACGGACATCACCTTCCTCCCCACAGATACACCAGAAATACATCTACACGTGGAACAACTCCTACAGAACACCTACTGAATGCTGGCAGAAGACCTCAGACCTCCCAAAAGGCAAGAAACTCCCCACGTACCTGGGTAGGGCAAAAGAAAAAAAAAAACAGAAACAAAAGAATAGGGACAGGACATGCACCAGTGGGAGGGAGCTGTGAAGGAGGAAAGGTTTCCACACACTAGGAAGCACCTTCACGGGCAGAGACTGCGGGTGGCAGAGGGGGGGAGCTTCAGAGCCACAGAGGAGAGCACAGCAACACAGGTGCAGAGGGCAAAGTAGGGAGATTCCCGCACAGGGGATTGGTGTCACCGGCAGTCACCAGCCCAAGAGGCTTGTCTGCTCACTTGCTGGGGTGGGCGGGGCTGTGAGTTGAGGCTTGGACTTTGGTGGGAGCAGAGGGAGAGGACTGCTGTTGGCTGCGTGAACACAGCCTGAAGGGGTTAGTGCACCACGGCTAGCCGGGAGGGAGTCCGGGAAAAGGTCTGGAGCTGCCCAAGAGGCAAGAGACTTTTTCTGCCCTCTTTGTTTCCTGTTGCGCTAGGAGAGGGGATTAAAAGCACTGCTTACAGGAAGTCCAGAGACGGGGGCGAGATGTTGTTAAAGCTCGGACACCAGAGAAGGGCTCGAGCTGCAACTAAAAGTGCGGACCCAAGAAACAGGCGCAAGTGGCGGTTAAATGCACATACCCCAGAGAAGGACACAAGCCGTGGTGAACAGCACATACCCCAGAGCCGGGCGGGAGATGCTAAGGCAGCTGCTGCCACCACCAAGGAGCCAGTGTGTGAGCACAGGTCACTATCCACACCCTCTTCCGGGGAGCCTGTGCAGCCCATCACTGTCAGGTTCCAGGGATCCAAGGACAACTTCCCCAGGAGAATACATGGTGGGCCTCAGGCTGGTGCAACGTCACACCGGCCTCTGGGGACAGACATCAAAAACAATGGGAACTACAAACCTGCAGCCTGCAAAAAGGAGCCCCCAAACACAGTAAGGTAAGCAAAATGAGAAGACAGAAAAATACACAGCAGATGAAGGAGCAAGATAAAAATGCACCAGACCAAACAAATGAAGAGGAAATAGGCAATCTACCTGAAAAAGAATTCAGAATAATGATAGGAAAGATGATTCAGAATCTTGGAAATAAAACAGACAAAATGCAAGAAACATTTAACAAGGACCTAGAAGAACTAAAGATGAAACAAACAATGATGAACAACACAATAAATGAAAATGAAAAATACCCTAGATTGGATCAATAGCAGAATAACTGAGGCAGAAGAATGTATAAGTGACCAGGAAGATAAAATAGTGGAAATAACTACTGCAGAGCAGAATAAAGAAAAAAGAATGAAAAGAACTGAGGACTGTCTTAGAGACTTCTGGGACAACTTTAAACACACCAACATTCAAATTACAGGGGTTCCAGAAGAAGAAGAGAAAAAGAAAGGGACTGAGAAAATATTTGAAGAGATTATAGTTGAAAACTTCCCTAATATGGGAAAGGAAATAGTTACTCAAGGGTAGGAAGCACAGAGAGTCCCATTCAGGTTAAATCCAAGGAGAAATACGCCAAGACACATATTAATCAAACTGTCAAAAATTAAATACAAAGAAATCATATGAAAAGCAGCAAGGGAAAAACAACAAATAACAGACAAGGGAATACCCATAAGGTTAACAGCTGATCTCTCAGCAGAAACTCTGCAAGCCAGAAAGGATTGGCAGGACATAGTGAAAGTCATGTAGCAGAAAAATCTGGAAGCAAGATTACTCTACCCAACAATGATCTCATTCAGATTGGATAGAGAAATGAAAACCTTTACAGACAAGCAAAACCTCAGAGAGTTCAGCACCACCAAACCAGCTTTACAACAAATGCTAAAAGAAATTCTCTAGGCAAGAAACACAAAAGAAAGAAAAGACCTACAATAATGAACCCAAAACAATTTAGAAAATGGGAATAGGAACATATATATTGATAATTACCTTAAATGTAAATTTACTAAATGCTCCCACCAAAAGACAAAGATTGGCTGAAAGGATACAAAAACAAGACCCATATATATGTTGTCTACAAGAGACCCACTTCAGACCAAGAGTCACATACAGACTGAAAGTAAGGGGATGGAAAAAGATATTCCATGCAAATGGAAACCAAAAGAAAGCTGGGGTAACAATTCTCATATCAGACAAAATAGACTTTAAAATAAAGACTATTAAAAGAGACAAAGAAGGAAACTACATAATGATCAAGGGATCGATCCAAGAAGAAGATATAACAATTGTAAATATTTATGCACCCAACATTGGAGCACCTCAACACATAAGGCAAATACTAACAGCCATAAAATGGGAAATGGACAGTAACACATTCATAGTAGGGGACTTTAACACCCCACTTTCACCAATGGACAGATCATCCAAAATGAAAATAAATAAGGAAACACAAGCTTTAAATAATACATTAAACAAGATGGACTTAATTGATATTTATAGGACACTCCATCCAAAAACAACAGAATAGACATTTTTCTCAAGTGGTCATGGAACATTCTCCAGGATGGATCATATCCTGGGTCACAAATCAAGCCTTTGTAAATTTAAGAAAAGTGAAATTGTATCAAGTATCTTTTCCGACCACAATGCCATAAGACTAGATATCAATTACAGGAAGAGATCTGCAAAAAATACAAACACATGGAGGCTAAACAACACACTACTTAATAACGAAATGACCACTGAAGAAATCAAAGAGGAAATAAAAAAGTACCTAGAAACAAATGACAATGGAGACACAATGACCCAAATCCTATGGGATGCAGCAAAAGCAGTTCTAAGAGGGAAGTTTATAGCAATACAAGCCCACCTTAAAAACAGGAAACATCTCGAATAAACAAGCTAACCTTGCACCTAAAGCAAGTAGAGGAAGAAGAACAAAAAAAACCCCAAAGTTAGAAGAAGGAAAGAAATCATAAAAATCAGATCAGAAATAAATGAAAAAGAAATGAAGGAAGCAATAGCATAGATAAATAAAACTAAAAGCTGATTCTTTGAGAAGATAAACAAAATAGATAAACCATCAGGCAGACTCATCGAGGAAAAAAGGGAGAAGACTCAAATCAATAGAATTAGAAATGAAAAAGGAGAAGTAACAACTGACACTACAGAAATACAAAAGATCATGAGAGACTACTGACTACTGCAAGCAACTCTATGCCAATAAAATGGACAACCTGGAAGAAATGGAGAAATTCTTAGAAATGCACAGCCAGCTAAGACTGAAGCAGGAAGAAACAGAAAATATGAACAGACCAATCACAAGCCCTGAAATTGAAAATGTGATTAAAAATCTTCCAACAAACAAAAGTCCAGGACCAGATGGCTTCACAGGCGAATTCTATCAAACATTTAGAGAAGAGCTAGTGCCTCTCCTTCTCAAACCCTTCCAAAATATAGCAGAGGGAGGAACACTCACAAATTCATTCTATGAGGCCAACATCACCTTGATACCAAAACCAGACAAGAATGTCGCAAAGAAAGAACACTACATGCCAATATCACTGATGAACATAGATGCAAAATTCCTGAACAAAATATTAGCAAAAAGAATCCAACAACACATTAAAAGGATCATACACCATAATCAAGTGGGGTTTATTCCAGGAATGCAAGGATTCTCCAATATACGCAAATCAATCAATGTGATAAACCGTATTAACAAACTGAAGGAGAAAAACCATATGATCATCTCAATAGATGCAGAGAAAGCTTTTGACACAATTCAAAACCAAGTTATGATAAAAACCCAGCAGAATGTATGCATAGAGGGAACTTTCCTCAACATAATAAGCACCATATTTGACAAACCCAGAGCCAACATCATCTTCAATTGTGAAAAACTGAAAGCATTTCCACTAAGATCAGGAACAAGATAAGGTTGCCCACCCTCACCACTCTTATTCCATATAGTTTTGGAAGTTTTAGCCACAGCAGTCAGAGAAGAAAAGGAAATAAAAGGAATCCAAATCAGAAAAGAAGTAAAGCTGTCAATGTTTGCAAGTAACATGATACTATACATAGAGAATCCTCAAGTTGCTACCAGAAAACTACTAGAGCTAATCAATGAATTAGGTAAAGTTGTAGGATACAAAATTAATGCACAGAAGTCTCTGGCATTCCTATACACTAATGATGAAAAATATGAAAGTGAAATCAAGAAATCACTCCCATTTACCATTGCAACAAAAAGAATAAAATATCTAGGAATAAACCTACCTAAGGAGACAAAAGACCTGTATGCAGAAAATTATAAGACACTGAAGAAAGAAATTAAAGATGATACAAACAGATGGAGAGATATACCATGTTCTTGGATAGGAAGAATCAACATTGTGAAAATGACTCTACTACCCAAAGCAATCTACAGATTCAATGCAATCCCTATCAAACAACCACTGGCATTTTTCACACAACTAGAACAAAAAAATTTCACAATTTATTTGGAAACACAAAACACTCTGAACAGCAAAAACAATCTTGAGAACAAAAAAAACGGAGCTGAAGGAATCAGGCTCCCTGACTTCAGACTATATTACAAATCTACAGTAATCAAGACAGTATGGTACTGGCACAAAAACAGAAAGATAGATAGGAATAGGATAGAAAGCCCAGAGATAAACCCATGCACATATGGTCACCTTATCTTTGATAAAGGTGGCAGGAAGCAGGAATGTACAGTGGAGAAAGGACATCCTCTTCAATATGGGGTGCTGGGAAAACTGGTCAGGTACATGTAAAACTATGAGATTAGATCACTCTCTAACACCATACACAAAAATAAGCTCAAAATAGATTAAGCAAGTAAATGTAAGGACAGGAACTATCAAACTCTTAGAGGAAAACATAGACAGAACACTCTATGACATAAATCACAGCGAGATCCTTTTTGACCCACCTCCTAGAGAAATGGAAATAAAAACAAAAATAAACAAATGAGACCTAATGAAACTTCAAAGCTTTTGCACAGCAAAGGAAACCATAAACAAAACCTAAAGACAGCCCTCAGAATGGGAGAAAAGATTTGCAAATGAAGAAACTGACAGAGGATTAATTTCCAAAATTTACAAGCAGCTCATGCAGCTCAATAAAAAAAGAAAAAAAAATCCAAAAATAGGCAGAAGACCTAAATAGACATTCCTCCAAAGAAGATATACAGACTGCTAACAAACACATGAAAGAATGCTCAACATCATTAATCATTAGGGAAATGCAAATCAAATCTACAGTGAGGTATCATCTCACACCAGTCAGAATGGCCATCATCAAAAAATCTAGAAACAATAAATCCTGGAGAGGGTGTGGAGTAAAGGGAACACTTCTGTACTGCTGGTGAGAATGTGAATTGGTACAGCCACTATGGAGAACAGTATGGAGGTTCCTTAAAAAACTACAAATAGGAATAGCATATGACCCAGCAATCCCACTACTGGGCATATACCCTGAGAAAACCATAATTCAAAATGAGTCATGTACCAAAATGTTCATTGCAGCTCTATTTACAACAGCCTGGAGATTGAAACAATCTGAGTGCCCATCATTGGATGAATGGATAAAGAAGATGTGGCACATATATACAATGGAATATTACTCAGCCATAAAAAGAAACGAAATTAAGCTATTTGTAATGAAGTGGATAGACCTAGAGTATGTCATACAGAGTGAAGTTAGTCGGAAAGAGAAAGACAAATACGTATGGTAACCCATATATATGGAATTTAAGAAAAAAAATGTCATGAAGAACCTAGCGGTAAGACAGGAATAAAGACACAGACCTACTGGAGAATGGACTTGAGGATATGGCGAGTGGGAAGGGTGAGCTGTGACAGGGCGAGAGAGAGACATGGACATATATACACTAACAAACGTAAGATAGATAGCTAGTGGAAAGCAGCCACATAGCACAGGGATATCAGCTCGGTGCTTTGTGACCACCTTGAGGGGTGGGATTATATATATACGTATGTATGTATAACTGATTCACTTTGTTATAGAGCAGAAACTAACACACCACTGTAAAGCAATTATACCCCAATAAAGATGTTCAAACAATTGAATAGAAACTCTGCAGTTGAAAAGTAAAATAACTGAAATAAAAAACACTCTAGAGAGACTCAAATGCAGATTTTAGTAGGCTAAAGAAAAAAAAAATCAGTGAATTTGATGATAGGGCAATTGTGCATGTCGAGTCTGAAGAAATAATGGGAAAATATAGAAAATAAAGTCAGAAAACTCTGAGACATCATCTTGCTTACCAACATACAATAAAATAAATTCCAAAGGATAGGAGAAAGTAAATGGTGCAGAAATAATATGTGAAAAAATAATAACTGTAAAGTTAAACTTTATGAAAACCATTGATCTAGCCATCCAAGAAACTCAGTGAACAAAAGTAGTACAATCTCAGAAATCCAAAACTAGACAGATTTTAATAAAATTATTTGTGATGTTTAATTTTATGGGTCAACTTGGCTTTGGTAAGAAATGCTCAGATAGCTGGTAAAACATTTTTTCTGAGTATGTCTGTGAGATTGTTTCTGGAAGAGGTTAATATTTTACTTGGTAGACTGAGGCAAAATTATCACCCTCACCAATGCAAGGCAGCATAATCTAATCTGTTGAGGGGCTGTACAAAATAAAAAGACAGAAGAGTGAATTTGCTCTCTGCTTACTCTGGACATCCATCTATTCCTGTCCATGGACATTAATGCTCTTTGTTCTCAAGTCTTTAGACTTAGTCTGAAACTAACACCTTGGACTTCTTTGCTTCTTAGACCTTTGGGTTTGAACTGAAACTACACCACGAGATTTCTTGAGTCCACAGCTTGCAGACAGCAGATCATGGGACTTCTCTGTCTCCACAATCCCTTAAGCCAATTTCCCATGTTAAATATCTTTGTATATATTTTTATATATACTATTGGTGCTACTTCTATGTATAACTCTGACTAATATGCCTTTGAAAGCAAGAGACAAAGAAAAAATCTTGAAAGTAACAAGAGAGATAACTACACTGGATCCTCAATAAAAGCAGAGGTAAATATAAATACATAGATATCTTTTAAGAGTATTCATGTGCTTTGTTTGTAAAACTTTTTTCTTTCTACTTAATTAAAAAAACTTATAATTATATAAGTATGATGGGTATAAAACATATAAATATATAATTCATATGTCAATAACAGCACAATGCAGCAGGGGAGGGAACTGAGCTATAGAGAAGAAATGTTTTTTGTAAACTATTCAATTTAAACTTGTACTAACCTAAATTGTTATAAATTAAGATGTTAATTCCAATATACTGTGAAACTAAGAAAACAACTCCAAAAATATACTAAAAGAAATGACAAAGATATTAAAATGGTATGAGAGAAAGTATCTATTTTATACAAAGACAGAACTGAAGTAATTAAGAAACAAAAAAAGACATAAGACCTATAGAAAACATAAGCAAAATGCACACATACATTCTACTTCAACAGGAATTACATTAAAAATGGATTAGAGAGTGACATCATCAAGTTAATGACAGGTTATTCCAGACTTGTTCCACTTCACAAGAACAATTAACAACTATTCATGTACAAGACTTCACTGAGAAAATCCTAGAACACAGGGATGTGGATGAGGAAGCCCACTGCACCACAGAGACCAAGATAGACTGCATTAAAAGGTTAAGAGAAGTGGTTACTGACTTGCTCCTCCACAAAGACAATATAGGAGGACACCCAGAGTTCTTCCTTGAGTGTATGATTTCTCCAGTGAGAAAAGAGAGCTCAGGATAAACATTCAGCTCCCCAAGCACTGTATATTTCTTCTTACGAGTCCCCACTCTGGTCTCACCTCACAAGGAAGGTAGGGGAATCTGTGAATCTTGATCACTAAGAATCTGATTGTGATGGAGAAGGGGAGGGGCTTGTGACAAGCAATTCTGAGATCTTTGCATACCAATCCTACTTGCAGCAGCAAAGTAATAGTTTCAACCCATAACTTTGCTTACCTGTAGAGCCAAGACAGTGATGCAGTCTGACCAGGGATTTCAGCAGGTTGCAGGTCTTCCTGATTTGTGTCTTTAAATGAAGAGCTTGCCACCACTGAGCCTGGTTTCTCATCACCCTTCCTCCTGTTCAGGCAGAGAAACTGAGCGTAGTCCATTGCTGAGTGTAAATCTTGTTGCTGTCTGAACAGAAATCCTGGTTGGAACACCCAGAGGCTATGCAGCTCAGTAACACTTGATCAGAGAGTACAGCAAGCAAATCTGGTCTTCCACAGGGAAAAGCCCATGTCATCTTTCAGCCAGGAACATACAGTGTGAGTCAGTTTGAGTCAAGACCACAGACAAAGAGCCTTTCTGAGGTTGGAACTCGTTTCTGCCACTACCACTACACACAGGCAAGGGAGCTGATTCATAACCTTATCAACTGCTGAATGTAGTTCTCAGCACCTCCCAACTAGAAAGCCTGACTTGGAATACCTGGAAGTTTTCATAGAGGTAGATTTTCTTCTTTGCCCAGAGAAGGGAGCAAATTTATAGTCATACCCATTGCTTAGTGCAGGTCCTGATCCTTTTCAACCAGAAAGCCTGACTGGGAACACTTGGGGAACTGCTTGGTTCTGGCTTTACTGTTTGACCCAGGCAGTGGAGTTAATACATAGCCCCACCCACTGCTGAGTGTAGATTTTGGCCCTGTCCCCCAGAAATCTTTGCCAGAACACTTGAAAATCTGCATAATTCAGCAACACTTGAGTGGAGAGTTAAGTAGGCAGGGCTGATTGTCTATAGAGAAAAACTAGTGGCCCTGTTCAGTCAGAAAACTTGGGGTGTGGATTGGCTTGAGACAAGACCACAATCAGAGAGACTTTTCATCCTTGGAAGTAATATTTCCTCTCCATCTGGGCAGAGAAACTTATCCATAGCCCAATCAATTGCTGAGTATAGCCTTCAGTCAGTGACCAGGGAACCTAACCAGGGCACATAGGAAGTTGCATAGCCCACCCTTGCTTATAGTGGCAGTTGAACAGAGAACATAGTTCATGGCTTGCCCTATCTGCTGAGTAAATCAGGTGGCTTTCCCTGGCCAGAGAATTTCGTGCCAAGTCTTGCCTAATTTGGGCCCCCAAACAATGAGCTATGCAGACCTTGGGGCTCATTCTGATGTCCTTCCAAGCAAAGAAGGATAATTCATATCCATGCCTACCTTTGAGTATAGTGCCCAGTGATGACACTCTAGAAAGCCTGGCCAGAGAACACAGGCAAACTGAAGTCTATTCTACAGCCTTGAATGAACAGGGAACCAAGCCAGCCATTCTATCCAACTGTTCTCAGCCAGTGATAACCTTCCCTAAACTAGAGCCTGGGCAGTGGCCTTGACCAAAAATAGAACTTAATAGCAAACCACACCTGCCCAAGGACATTACCAGATGACACATCCAGAAACCCAAACTGAGCTGACTAGTGAAGTACTGTCTATGTCAAGTCAAATCTGTAAAGTCTGGAAGAGGAGACTGCTTACACAAATGCCAGCTATGAATGTAATAAATCCAGAATATTGAAAAATCAGATAAGCATAACTCTACCAAAGGAAACTAATAAAGCTCCAATAATCTACCTTAAAGAAATGGAGTTCTGTGAACTGTCCGACAAAGAATTCAAAATAACCATTTTAAAGAAGTTTAGTGAACTACAACACATACAGATTAGAAGTTGAACAAAGAAATAAAAAACATTAAAGCAAAACAGTAATGCTAGAGCTGAAAAATATAATGACTGAATTGAAAAATTTAATATAGAGCTTCAAAAGCAGACTCAAACATGCAGAAGAAAAAATAATTGATTTACAAAGTGAGACATTTCAAATCATCGAGTCAGAGGAAAAAAAGAAAAAAAAAGAATTAAAAAAGAGTGAAGAGCGCCTACAGTATTTATGGAATATAATCCAAATAAACAATATCCTCATTATGAGAATTCCTGAAGCAGAATAGAAAGGGACAGAAGGTGTATTTAAAGCAATAATGGCTGAAAACTACCCAAACCAAGGGAGAGAATTGGACATACAGATCCTGAAGCCCAAAGTATCCCAAATAGATTGAACTCAAATAGGGCTACAATGAAACAGATTATAACTGTCAAAAGTCAAAGACAAAGAAATAATTTTGAAAGCAGCAAGAGAAAAGAGAGAAGTTACATATAAGGGAACCCCCAAAAGACTACAGATGAATTTGTCAACAAAAACTTTTCAGGTCAGAAGAGAATAAATAACATATTCAAAATATTGATAAAAAATAAACTGTCTACCAAGAATTCTATACCTGAAAAATCTATTCTTCAGAAATGAAGGCTAGATAAAGACTTTCTCAAAAAAGTACTGAGGATAACACTGTCTTAGATCTGCCATACAAGAAATAATAAAGGAAGTTCTTTGGGTGGAAGTAAATGTATGTTAATTAACATCATAAAAACATAAGAAAGTAGCCTAAAACTACAGTTAAAAGACACTGAATGGCTGAATGGGTAATAAAGCAAGATCCTGTGTTATTCTGCTTATAAGAGAGTCACTTTAGCCTTAATGACATACATAGACTAAGTGTGAAGGGATAGAAAAATATTTCAAGCAAACAGTAACCCCCAGAAAGCAGGAGTAGCTATACCTATAACAGACAAAAGAGACTTTGAATTAAAAATCATAACAAGAGACAAAAACAGTCATTATATAATGACAGAGTCAATGTATCAAGAAGATATATCAATCATAGATTTTTAGGAACCCAACATTAGAGTACCTAAATACATTACAAAATAATTAACAGAGCTAAAGCAATACAATAATAGTTGGAGGACATTAATATCCCATTCTCAACACTGAATAGATTATCCAGAGAATCAACAAGGAAACAAGAGATATGAACAACACTGTGGACCAAACAGACCTCACATATACCCACCATTCTATCTGAGAACAGCAGAACACATTGTCCTTGAGTGCACATGGAACATTTTCCTAGGAATTATCATATGTTAGGCCACAAAACAAGTCTTAGAATTTCTAGAAGATTTAAGTCATACCAAATATTTTCTCTGACTACTATGGTATGAAACTAGAAATCAAGATAAAGAAAACTGGAAAACTCATAAATACATAGAAGTTAAATTACACTCTCCTGAACAGCCAATGGATCAAAGAAGAAATTAAAGGAGAATATAAAAAGTATCCTGAGACAAATAAAAATGGAAATATAACATACCAAAACTTATACAATGCAGCAAAAACAGTTCTAAGAGGCAAGTTCAAAGCCATAAATACCTACATTAAGAAACAAGGAAAATCTTAAATAATCTAACTCTATGCCTCAAGGAACTAGGAAAAAGAAGAACAAAGTAAGCTCAAAGTTAGCAGAAGGAAGGAAATAATAAAGATTAGAACAGTAATACATGAGAAACAATAAAAAGATTAACAAAATATTTGGTTATTTGAAAAAAATAAATAAAATTTACAAACTTTAACTAGGATAAGCAAAGAAAAATTAGAAGACCAAATCAACAAAACTATAAATGAAAGAGGAGACATTACAACTGATAACACAGAAATACAAAGCATTATAAGAAGCTACTATTAACAAGTGTAACCAATACACTGGACAACCTAGAAGAAATAGAAAAATTCTTAGAAACATAGAACCTACCTAGACTGACTCAGGAAGAAATAGAAAATCTGAGCAGACAAATTAATAATAAGTATATTGAATCAGTAATCAAACGTATCCCAGGGGAACAAAGCCAAGGACTAGATGGGTTCACTGATAAATTTTATCAAACATTTAAAGAAGTAAAACCAATCCTCAAAATCTTCCAAAAAATCAAAGAGAAGAGAACACTCCCAATCTCATTTTACAAGTCCAACATTATCCTAACCTCAAAGCCAGAAAAGAACACTGAAAGATAAAAAAAAAAAAAAAAAGTACAGATCACTATCCTCAATGCACATAATGCATATAGATGCAAAAATTCTCAATAAAATACTAGAAAAGCAAAATCAGCAACACATTAAAAGATCTTTCACAATGATCAGTCAGAATTCGTTAGTGAGAAGCAGGAATAGTCTAACAATCAGAAAAGAAAATGTGATACATCACATTAATTGCATGAAAGATAAGAAGCATATGATCATCTAAATTGATGCAGGGAAAGCACTTGAAAAAATTCAACATCTATTCATGAAAAACTCTTAACAAAAGAGGTATAAAAAGAACAAATCTCAACATATTAAAGTTCATATATGGCAAGCCCACAACTAACATCATACTCAATGGTGATAGTTTGAAAACTTTCCTCTAAGATCAAGAACAATACAAGGGTGCTCAATCTCACTACTCCTATTCAACATTCTGCAGGCATTCTTAGCCAAAACATGTACGCGCACATACACAAAATATATATATATATATATATATATATATATATATATATATATATATATATATATATATATATATATGAAGTATTACTTAGTCATGGGAAAGAAGAAAATCCTGTAATTTATGACAACATGTATGGACATTGAGAGCATTATGATAAATTAAATAAGTCAGATTGTGACGAAAAAAACGGAAGAAGATCTTCAGGGCTAACAGCACATTTTGGCTTCTGTAAGAAACTTGCTTGCTTGCTTGGGGCGGGAAGAACCGGGTTCCTGATTGGCTGATTCAAAATTAAACAGCTCCCTCCCGTCTTGGGAACTTCCCGTCCTGTGAAGGGTATAAAACCTCTCCCGACTGTTAGTCGGGGTCTCACTCACTTCTCTCCGAGTGGGACCCTGTCCGGACAGTTTGTGTAAGCTTCTATACTTGTACTTGTATAAATCCTTTGCTAATCTTTCTGCTTGGTGTTGGTGATTCTCGGGTGTCCTTGGTTGGGACACGGGTCGCATTTACCAGGGAACTTGACTCCAGGCTTGTGGCTCCCGGACCACAACATTTGGGGGCTCGTCTGGGATCGGATAATGGAGGTTAAAGACCTGAAACAGGGTCCCTCCCTGTCTTTGAAATACCCGAAGTGGAGGTTAAAGACCTGAAACAGGGTCCCTTCTCCGAAGCCACCGCCTGCTCCTTCTTCGGGTAAGTTTGCGACCCTTGGCTTGCCGGCAAGAAACTAGGAGACTCCATTAAGGCTTGTCGGACGCGACGTTAAGCCTGGAGTCAGGAGGAGTCACGGGTTGCCGCGATTCCTCCTTGGGAATTCAAAGTCGGTTTCGGTATTCTTTGGTCCGGACTTTGAACTGGGATTGTGTCAAAACTTGTTGTTCTCCCCTTCTGTCTTTTGTCACTCGTGTGTGTGCTCTTGCATTTGCTTGGACACTTTGGCTTTGTGCTTGTACTAAAACCTTTAGCTCAACAGAAATTTAGCGATGGGACAAGGTATGTTCCAGATGCAGACACCCCCTGAGCCTAGTTCTGGACCACTTCAGAGACTTCTGCCAGATCGCCAGGGGATTTGGGGCCTCTGTATCCCCGGAAACCCTCCGCACCTTTTGTGAATTAGAATGGCCGACATTTGAGTTGGGATGGCCATCCGAAGGTACGTTCTTTATTCCAGTTATAGCTGCGGTGGAAGATATTGTCTTTAAGGTACATGATGATCAGATTCTTTATATTGAGTGTTGGCGGGGTCTCATGGAGACACCACCTGACTGGCTGAAGCCCTGGTCGCCCCCTCCGGGAGCTACCAACAGAAAGGAAACAAAATCTAAAGATAACATATGTGCCGCCAAGATGGCGGACGGGAAAAAACCTAATGTTAAAAGCTCTAAGTCCCCTCCCCCTCCTCTTGTAGGGGAGGGAGAGGAAGAAGAAGAAACCCCTCCTCCTGAGGCGTCTGCACCTCCCCCTCCCTATGTCCCTCCCTCGGTGGATACCCGGCCCCGAAGACGACATCCTCCCAGGTCGGCCCAGGAGACAGCATACCCGGTCTAGAGATCACTTGACTGAACCGCGACCCACTGCTCTGCCTCTGCGGCAGCAAGCACCTAGTCCAGGGGAGGCATAGCCTTTTCTTACTTATGCCCCATTCTCCACGACTGATTTATATTATTACTGTTAGAAACTATATTTGTAACTCATCAGCCGACCTGGGATGATTGTCAGCAATTGTTACAGGTTTTGTTTACCACGGAAGAAAGAGAAAAAATCATGTGGGGGGCCCGTAAACAGGTACTTGGTCCAGATGGACAGCCCACTGATAACCCCAACCTAATTGAAACTGTGCTCCCTAGTACCCGACCGGAATGGAATCCTAACACGGAGGAGGGACGAGGGGCTTTGGCCCGTTTTCGTCAGGCTCTGTTAACAGGACTTCGGGCGGCAGCACGAAGGCCAACTAATATGTCCAAGGTTACAGAGGTGACCCAGGGAGCCACAGAGTCTCCAGCCGCCTTCCTGGAAAGGCTGATGGAGACTTATAGGCTATGGACCCCCATAGACCCTGAGGCACCAAAAAACAAGCAGGCGGGCAATTAAATTGGCCTTTGTGACACAGTCGGCCCCAGATATCCGAAGGAAATTACAAAAATTAGATGGTTTTGAAGGGAAGAACTTATAAACTGAGAAGAGACAGTTAAGGCAGGTATTAAAAGAAAAAATATTCTCAGTCACTAGGCAATGTGTGACTTGTGCACGAGTAAACCAAGGGGCCAACTCACAACACCAGGAACTGCATCGGTATCGAGGCAACGAGGCAGGCCGCTTTTGGGAAATGGACTTTAGCCTGATAGGAATTTTAAAAGAGGCCTTCTCCCCTAAGCTAAGTATTAAACAAAGGGGAAACCTTTGAGATACAAATGTCCTATCTGGTCTTCTAAGAAACCCTTATCTCTGCCATCCTTTTAAATGCAAATTTTAAAAAAAGAGGGTAAAGTAACTTAACACTTGACTTGTCAAAAATAAATAGAGATCCCAAGTGTCTTTTCTATAAGCACTAGTAAAAAGGATTTAGCCATCTAGATTGGTGACCTTGATTTGTTCCATCTGCCAGAAGCCCAATTTGAATCCAACCCCTTGTAACTGATAGATTTTATGTTGTACCTGACTCAGGACTGAAATTTTGGAATGGGAACAATGAGACCTCTGTGTTTGTATTTTCATACGTATCTATATGTGTGTTGTAGATGTATGGTATTGCCAAAAATTAATTCATAGAAGAGCTCTACTTAATTGTCTTTTAAAAAAATCAAACACATAAATACTCAGAAGTAAAAAATAATCTGGCCAGAATGAATTTCGGGTTCATGTCATCTGAAAAATATTCAGTACTAAACTGATATCTGGTATTAAATGTGGCTTAAACTTGTTAGTTTAATATAGACATGTCTTTAGAGTCATCAATGTTGAGTATAATACTTCTGTTGTACCTAGGTTTACTAACGGTCAAATAAAACCTTATTCCATCTGTTATAAATCTGTCAACAAGAAAAGTAGCTCAATGTAAAAAAAAAAAAAAAAACTTTTAAGGAAGGTAAGATGTATGTTTTCAGTAAAAGAAGGTGGGACAAATGAAAATTTAAAAAATACTGAAAACAGTAATACGTGATCAGGATTTTCTAAGATTGGACTGAATTTAGTTGGCTAAATGGATTTTATTAGGAATGGGCTAGAACAAGACTGGATTTGGTTTCTTCCCCCAAAGTATTCTTAAAATGCTGCTTTTGACAACAGACTGTGTGAGTTTCTTTACATTTAAGTGATCTGTATTTGCTTTTGAGATCTTTTGTAGCTTTGGTTAAGAAATAAGTGTTGTCTCATAGTGACCTATAACCTTATTTGACCAACTGTTTTAAAACTTTTTGACAAACTTCCCAAATATCAAATTTTAATTGTTTCTTTTGATTTCCAGTTTACTTTATGATACTTTAGAGGTCCCCTGAGGTATCTTAAAGAAAAATATTTAACTAAGATTACTTGGTATGTTTAACGTAATCATTCATAATTCTGGTTATTGTAACCAAGTTTCTTTATTGATTCCAAGGATTTGGACTGGATACAAAAGAAAAAGGGGGGGTATTAGATAACAAGAAGGAAGGAAAGATATGGATTACAGGGGGCCACTGGGACTCAACACTGTTTTTGGACCACGGACAGGAAGGTCGACTTGGGCAAGCAGGCAGTCACCCACTCCTTCCTGGTCATGCCTGACTGCCCCTGTGGGGGCAGGACGGGGATCACCGAGTTTTTATTCCTGAGAACCTAGGCCTGATGTTGATTCAACGCTTGCATGAGGGAACGCATCTGGGATCTACAGGGTTACATGAACTGTTAAAAACTCATTTTCGAATTCCATAACCAGTTTCCCGAAGTAACCTTATTACAATATGTGGATGATTTACTTGTGGCTGGAAAAACTGTGCGGGATTGTCTAACAGGAAGAAAGGGTCTAGTAAGGTTACTACAGGACTTTGGCTATAAACTCTCAATTGAAGGGGCTTGGATTTGTCAAGAACAAGTGGACTATTTGGGGTATATCCTAGAAGGAGGACAGAGCACTCAGGCCATCCTGGCCTTGCCAGCCCCTGCCACAAGGGGAGTACTAACTCAGAGGCTTGGGCCCTGGCAAAGGCCGATAGCCTTTGGGCCCTGGAGAAGGCCGATAGCCTATCTCTCTAAACAACTGGACCCAGTAGCCTCCGGGTGGCCCTCATGCGTCAGACAAATTGCAGCCACTGCCCTGCTGAACCTCGGCACTGGAAACCTTTTGTACAAAAACTGAAAATAAAATTTCCGGAACCCACATTGCCACCTGGAGACTTAGTCTGGGTAAAGAAGCATAACCCCCAGACATTGGAGACTAGGTGGACTGGACCTCATCTGATTGTGTTGAGTACCCCGACTGCTGTTAAAGTCGACGGTGTCCGGACTTGGATTCATCATAGAAGAATGAAGAGAGACTACACCACAGAGGACGTGGACACTAACAGACGGATTGACTGGGCAAACTTTAGCCCAAAACGAAACATACCTCCTGAATACGGAAGACCAGGAATCAAGGATTTGATTAGTTCCTAGAAAAAGGGGGGAATGTGACGAAAGAAACGGAAGAAGAGCTTCAGGGCTAACAGCACATTTTGGCTTCTGTAAGAAACTTGCTTGCTTGCTTGGGGCGGGAAGAACCGGGTTCCTGATTGGCTGATTCAAAATTAAACAGCTCCCTCCCGTCTTGGGAACTTGCCGTCCTGTGAAGGGTATAAAAGCCTCTCCCGACTGTTAGTCAGGGTCTCACTCACTTCTCTCCGAGTGGGACCCTGTCCAGACAGTTTGTGTAAGCTTCTATACTTGTATAAATCCTTTGCTAATCTTTCTGCTTGGTGTTGGTGATTCTCGGGTGTCCTTGGTTGGGACACGGGTCGCATTTACCGGGGAACTCGACTCCAGGCATGTGGCTCCCGGACCGCAACAAGATAAAGGCAAATACTATATAATATGTGCAATCTAAAAAAAAAATCATAGAAAAAGAGATCAGATTTGTGATTAGCAGAACAAGGGTGAGGCATGTGGTAAATGGATGAAAATGGTCAAAAGGTACAAACATCCAGTTATAAGATAAGTACTGAAGCTGTGATGCACAACATGATGACTATATTTAATACTGCTTTGTGGTATATTTGAAAGTTGTAAAGAGTGTAGATCCTAAGAATTCTCATCAGAAGAAATTATTTTTCTTTTTTATATCTAAGTGAGATGATATATCAATTAAATTTATAGTGGCAATAATTTCAAAATATATGTAAGTCAAATCAGTGACTTGTACACCTTATACTTACACAGTGTATGTCAATTACACCACAATAAAGCTAGGGAAAAAAACAAATACATAAAGACAAGATGTTATACATTAAATTGATTAAACACTGCAATGAAAAGGCAGAAATTAGCAGAATGAATGAAAAAAAAAACATGATTCTACTGTATGCCTTCCACAAGAGACATGTAGGTATAAATAGATTCAAATATACAAATAGATTGAAAGTAAAATGATGGAAAAAGTATTTCATTCAGACAGTAACTGAAAAAGAGATGGAGTGGCTATACTAATATTAGACAAAACAGATTTTACTATAAAATATTTGTTAAAGACAAAGGATATTTTGTAATAATAAAAGTATCATTCCATCAAGAAAATATAACAATTATAAACATGTATTCACCAAACAACAAAACCTTGAAATAAATGATTTAAAAATTACAGAATTGAAAGGAGAAATACAGAATACAACAGAAATAGTACAATACAATATTCCGCCTTCTGTAATGATAGGACAACAAGATAAATACTTTCATATGAAAATAGAAGATTTGAACATCTGTATAAAGCAACTTGATCAAATTATAGAGCACTATGCAAGAGTAAGACACTGTACATGAAAAATTCTACAAGATATACCATATATCAGGCCTTAAAGAATTCTCAATACATTTAAAAGAACTGAGATCATGGTACCGAGTCCAAGCTCACTCTGCATGCCACATGACAGGCCAATAAATTGGGAGGCAGGGTGTTGAGGCAAGGAATGCAACTTCATTGAAAAGCCAGCAGACCAAGAAGATGGCAGACTAATATCTCAAAAAAAAAAAAAAATCTTATCGGGATCCGTATGCCAGATTCTTCTATAGAATCAGAGAGGGAGAGGCAGTGAGGAAGTAAAGTAAAAAGGGCCATCAGTCTTACAAAACAACTCCTAGAATGGCCAGCCTCGGGGAAGAGATGTGTTAATTTCTTCATTTTTGCTGCTGTTCACAGGTGGGCAAGGTCAGATTTTCTCTCTGTGAACTGAACAAAGACACTTTAGTTTAACATTCAGGCAGAGGGCCAGAGTTCCCTGAGGCAGGCCATTATGTATGATTGTAATAACAAAAGCAGCTAAAAGCAAAGTTTAATGTCAAAGAAACAGATCCAACGTGGAGTCCAATTTAGCTCTTCTCTGTTATAATCACACAAAGTATATTCTCTAAACACAATGAGACAATATTAGAAATCAATGACTGAATGAAATTTAGAAAATTAAAAAATATAGGGAAATTTTATAATGCTTTACTTAATAATCAATGGATCAAAAAAAAGTCATAATCTAAATTAGAAAATACTTTTAAAATAGTTAAAATGAAAACACAACAAACCAAAATATGGGACACAGCTATGGCAGTGTCTAGAAAGAAATTTCTAACTGTAAATGCCTTATTGAGAAAGAAAAAGTCATGAAATCAATAATCTCACCTACCACCTTAAAAATTATGAAATAGAAAAAGTAAACCCATAATCATCAGAATAAAGGAAATAATAAAATTTTAATATAACAAAACAGAAACTAACAGATACAGAAAACAAACCAGTGGTTACCAGTGGGAAGAAGGGTGGGATTAAGGACAAAAGAGGGGAAGGGTATTAAGAGGTACGAACTACTAGGTAATAAAATAAATAAGATATAAAGATGTACTATAGAGAAAAGTGAATATAGCCAATATTTTATAACTTTAAATGGAATATAATCTATAAAAATATTGAATTACTATGTTGTACACTTGAAGCTAAAAGAATATTGCAAATCAAATATACATCAATTAAAAAGATTGCAGTGCAAAATACTAATGTAGAGAATAAAGAAATAAGAAAATTAATGAAATCAAAACTTGTTTTTTCTTTTGAAAAGACAATGAGACTGAAACATTTTAGCTAGATGGACCAAGAAAAAAATTAAATTACTAAAATCAGAAAAGAATGAAGGTATATTACTGTCATTCTTAGAGAAATAAACAAAAGTATTATAAGGCAATAATATGCATGATTGTATGAAAACAAATTAGATTACCTAGATGAAATTTAAAAAAAAAATTACTTGAAAGACACAAATTATCAAAATAGACTTAAGAAGAAATAGAAATTATGAATATACATATAACAAGATACTGACTTAGTAATGAAAATGTTCCCATTATTTTAATGAAAATGTTCCCATTTTCTTAAAAGCCCAGGAACATTTGGCTCTTCTTCATAATTATGCCAAATATTTAAAGTAGAATTATTACCAATTCTTCACAAACTCTACCAAAAAATAAAAGAATGAGTTCACAAAATTATTCCAGCATGCTAGCATTACCCTGATACCAAACTCAAAGAAAGAAATAAGAAAATTATCTACACGGACATTTCCTCATAAATATAGATATAAAAATTCTAAAAGAATACATGCAATCTGAATCCAGTGACATATAAAACGCATCATAAACCATGACCAATTGAGATTTATTGTCTTGAATACAGGATTAGCTTAATATGTTATACAGCTAAAATCAATAAACATAATATTCCATACAATTGAATGAAAGTCAAATACCAAATGGTCATCCTAATAGATGGATAAAAAGCATTTGACATAATTTAACAACCTTTTATGATACAAACACTCAATAAACTAGGAATAGCAGGAAACATTCTCTAACTGATTAAATCACTTGGAAACACACACAGCTACATCATAACAATGAGAGACTGATTGCTTTCACCTTTAGATCAGAAACAAGATAAAATTGTCTTCCTTTGTCACTACTATTTAACCTTCTACTGGACGTTCTAACAATGACAACTAGGCAAGAAAAATAAATAAAAATCATACAGATGAGAAATAAAGGAATAAAACTACTTTGCAGGTGGCATAATCTGTATATAGGAAATCCCAAGTAATCAACAAAAAATTATTATAGCTAATAACAAATTCAGTTCATTTTCAGGATACAAAGTCAATAGAAAAAAAATTATATTTCTATACACTAGCAGCAAACAACCTGAAAATGAAAATAGTTACATTTAAAATAGCATAAAGAAGAATAAATCACAGATAAATACAAAGAAGTGCAAGACTTGAACACTGTAAACTTCAAAACATCATTGAAAGACATTAAAGAAAATCTAGAAAATGAAATAGCATACTGCTTACTAGGATTGGAAGTCCTAATATTTTTAAGATTATAATATTCCACAATCTAACCTACAGATTCAATGAGATATGTATCAAAATCCCAACTGCATTTTTTTTTCAGTAACTGACAGGTTGGCATTAAAATTCTTATGTAAATGTAAAAATACAGAATAACCAAAACAAACTTGAAGAACAACAGAGCTGGAGGATTTACACTTCCTAATCTCAAAACTTGCTACAAAACTACAGTAATCAAAAAAGTGTAGTACTGTCATAATAGATATAAAGACCAATGAAATGGAATTTAGAGTTCAGAAATAATCCTATGCATTATCATCAATTGATTATCAACATAGGTGACAAGACATTTAATAGGAAAGCAATAGTCTTTTCAACAAATGGTGCTGAAACAATTAGACCTCCACATGGAGAAGAATGAAGTTAGCCACATACCTCAAAAATAACCCAAAATGGATCAAATACTCAAATGTAAAAAATAAATTATAAAAATCTTAGCAGAAAAATGAAATGCAAATCTTCTTGACCTTGGATTGGGTAGCAGTTTCTTAGATAAGACACCATAAGCAACAGCAACTTATATGGAACGGATGATTGTGTCTTCTCAAAATTTATGTGTTGAAGGCCTTACCCCCAGTGTGATGGTATTTGGTGGTGGGCCTTTGGGAGATAATTAGCTATAGATGAGATCATGAGAATGGGATGGGATTAGTGTCCTCATGTGAAGAAGAAGAGACCAAAGTTTTTAACCTCCCTGCCATGTAAAGAGACAATAAGGCAGCAATCTACAAATCAGGAAGAAAGTTTTCGCCAGGAACCAAATCCCCCAGCACCTTGATCTTGGACTGCTTAGTCTCCAGGACTATGAGCAATAAATGTACATTGTTAAAGCTCTACAGCCCATGGTATTTTATTATGGTAGCCAGTGGTGACTAAGAGAGCAACCAAAGAAAATACGCATAAATTAGACTTTGTCAAAATTGAAAACTTTTGTGCTTCAAAGGACAACATCAGAAAGCAAAAAGAAAATGCACAGAATGGGAAAAATCATTTGCAAATCATATGTATGATAATTGGCCTGTTTTCAGAAATACATATATATATGTATATAATTTTTTATTGAACTGTAGTTGATTTACAATGTTGTGTTAGTTTCAGGTGTACAGCAAAGTGGTTCAGTTATACATACATATATATCTATTTTTTCAGATACTTTTCCCTATAGATTATTACAAAATACTGAGTATAGTTCCCTGTGCTATGCAGTAGGTCCTTTTTTATCTATTTTATATATAGTAGTGTATATGTGCTAATTCAAAGCTCCTAATTTATCCCTCCCCACATTGCCCTTTTGGTAACCATAAGTTTGTTTCTATGTCTGCTGATCTGTTTCTGTTTTGAATATAACTTCATTTGTATCACCCTATTTTAGATTCCACATGTAAGAAATATCATATGTATGTCTTTGTCTGGCTTACTTCACTTAGTATAATAATCTCTAGGTCTAACCATGTTGCTGCAAAAGGCATTATTTCATCCATTTTTTGGCTGAGTAATATTCCATTGTATAAATATACCACATCTCCTTTATCCAGTCATCTGTCGATGAACGATTAAGTTGCTTCCATGTCCTGGCTACTGTAAATTGTGCTGCAATGAATATTTGGGTGTGTGTATCTTTTAGAATTATGGTTTTCTCAGGATATATGCCCAGGAGTGGGACTACAGGATCATGTGTAGCTCTAGTTTTAGTTTTTTAAGGACACTCCATACAGTTTTCCATAGTGGCTGCACAAATTTACAATCGCCCCCACAAAGTGTAGGAGGGTACTTTTTTCTGTACACCCTCTCCAGCATTTATTATTTGTAGACTTTTTCATGATGGCCATTCTGACAAGGGTGCGATAGTACCTCACTGAAGTTTTGATTGGTATTTCTCTAATAATTAGCAATATTGAGCATGTTTTCATGTGCCTGTTGTCCATAGCATGTCTTCTTTGGAGAAATGTCTATTTATATCTTCTGCCCATTTTTGAATTGGGTTGTTTAGTTTTATTTTTTTTGATAAATTTATTTATTTTATTTATTTTATGTTTGGCTGCATTGGGTCTTCTTTGTTGTGGGCTTTGTGGGCTTTCTCTAGTTGCGGCAAGCTGGGGTTACTCTTCATTGCAGCGTGCAAATTGCTCATTGAGGTGGTTTCTCTTGTTTCAGAGCATGGGACCTAGGTGTGCAGGCTTCAGCAGTTGCGGTGTGTGGGCTCAGTAGCTGTGGCTCATGGGCTGTAGAGCACAGGTTCATTAGTTTAGGTGCATGGACTTAGTTGCTCCACAGCATGTGGGATCTTCCTGGACAGGGATTGAACCCGTGTCTCCTACATTGGCAGGCAAATTCTTAACCACTGCACCACCAGGGAATTCCCAGGTTGTTTGTTTCTTTGATATTGAGCTGTATGAGCTGTTTGTGTATTTTGGAGATTAATCCCTTGTGAGTTACACTGTTTGCAAATATTTTTTCCCATTCTGAGTGTTGTCTTTTTGTTTTGTTTATGGCTTTAAGTTTAATTAGGTCCCATTTGTTTATTTTTGTTTTAATTTCCATTACTCTAGGAGAGGGTTCCAAGAAGATCTTGCTGCAATTTATATCAAAGAGTGTTCTGTCTGTGGTTCCTCTAAAAGTTTTATAGTGTCTGGTCTTAGATTTAGGTCTTCAATCTATTTTGAATTTATTTTTTGTGTATGGTGTTAGGAAGTGTTCTAATTTCATTATTTTACATGTAGCTTTCCAGTTTTCCTGGAACCACTTATTGAAGAGACTGTCTTTTCTCCATTGTATATTCTTGCCTTCATTATTATAGATTAATTGACCACAAGTGAGTGAGTTTATTTCTGGGCTTTCTATCCTGTTCCATTGATCTATATTTATGTTTTTGTCCCAGTACCATACTCTTCTGATTACTGTAGCTTTGTAGTATAGTCTGAAGAGAGGGAGCCTAATTCCTCCAGGTCCGTTTTTCTTTCTCAAGATTGCTTTGGCTGCTGTAAATAGAGCTGCAATGAACATTTCGGTACATGACTCTTTGAATTTTGGTTTTCTCAGGGTATACGCCCAGTAGTGGAATTGCTGGGACATATGGTAGTTCTATTTGTAGTTTTTTAAGGAACCTCCATACTGTTCTCCATAGTGGCTGAACCAATTCACATTCCCACCAGCAGTGCAAGAGTGTTCCCTTTTCTCCACACCCTCTCCAGCATTTATTGTTTCTAGATTTTTTGATGATGGCCATTCTGACTGGTGTGAGATGATATCTCATTGTAGTTTTGATTTGCATTTCTCTAATGATTAATGATGTTGAACATTGTTTCATGTGTTTGTTGGCAGTCTGTATATCTTCTTTGGAGAAATGTCTATTTAGGTCTTCTGCCCATTTTTGGATTGGGTTGTTTGTCTTTTTGTTATTGAGCTGGAGATAGAAACAACCTAAGTGCCCATCATCGGAAGAATGGATAAAGAAGATGTGGCACATATATACAATGGAATATTACTCAGCCATAAAAAGAAACGAAACTGAGCTATTTGTAATGAGGTGGATAGACCTAGAGTCTGTCATACAGAGTGAAGTAAGTCAGAAAGAAAAAGACAAATACCATATGCTAACACATACATATGGAATTTAAGAAAAAAAATGTCATGAAGAACCTAGAGGTAAGACAGGAATAAAGACACAGACCTACTGGAGAATGGACTTAAGGATATGGGGAGGGGGAAGGGTGAGCTGTGACAGGGCGAGAGAGAGACATGGACATATATACACTAACAAACGTAAGGTAGATATCTAGTGGGAAGCAGCCGCATGGCACAGGGATATCAGCTTGGTGCTTTGTTACTGCCTGGAGAGGTGGGATAGGGAGTGTGGGAGGGAGGGAGACACAAGAGGGAAGAGATATGGGAACATAGGTATATGTATAACTGATTCACTTTGTTATAAAGCAGAAACTAACACACCATTGTAAAGCAATTATACCCCAATAAAGATGTAAAATAAATAAATAAATAAAAAATAAAAATAAAAATAAATGACCTGAAAAAAAAAAAGGATTGCTTTGGCTATTCAGGGTCTTTTGTGTTTCCACACAAATTTTACAATTATTTTTCTAGTTCTGTGAAAATTACCACTGTTAATTTGTAGGGATTTCATTGAATCTGTAGATTGCCTTGGGTAGTATAGTCATTTTGACAATATTGTTTCTTCCAATCCAAGAACAAGGTATATCTTTCCACCCGTTTGTGTCATCTTTGATTTTTTCATCAGGATCTTATATTTTTCAGGGTACAGGTCATTTGCCTCCTTAGATCAACATATTCCTAGTTATTTTATTCCTTTTGATGCAATGGTAAATGGGATTGTTTCCTTAGTTTCTTTTTATGATCTTTCAATGTTGGTGTATAGAAATGAAATAGATTTCTGTGAATTAATTTTGTATCCTGCAACTTTATGTAATTCATTGATGAGCTCTAGTAGTTTTCTGGTAGCATTTTAAAGATTTTCTATGTATAGTATCATGTCATCTGCACACAGTGACAGTTTTACTTCTTCTTTTCCAATTTGGATTCTTTTTATTTCTTTTTCTTCTCTGATTGCTGTGGCTAGGACTTCCAAAACTGTGTTGAATAAAAGTGGTGAGAATGGACATCCTTGTCTTTTCCCTGATCTTAGGGGAAACACTTTCAGCCATTCACTGTTGAGTATGGTGTTAGCTTTGGGTTTTTCATATATGGGCTTTATTCTGTTGAGGTAGTTTCCCTCTATGCACATTTTCTGGAGAGTTTTTTTTATCATAATTGGATGTTGAATTTTATTGAAAGCTCTTTCTGCATCTATTGAGATGATTGTATTGTTTCTCTTCAATTTATAAATTTGGTTTATCACACTGTTTGATTTGCCAATATTGAAAAATCCTTGCATCCCTGAGGTACATCCCAGTTGTTCATGGTGTATAATCCTTTTAATATATTCTTGGATTTGGTTTACTAGTATTTTGCTAAGAATTTTTGTGCCTATATTCATGAGTGTTTTTGGCCTGTAAAGTTTTTGTGTGTGGTATCCTTGTCTGCTTTTGATAGGGTGATATTGGCCTCGTAGGATGAGTATGGAAGGGGTAATGTGAAGTGAGTAATGACTGCTATTGAGTATATGGTGTTTCTTCTGGGGTGATGGAAACATTCTGGAATTAGTTACTGGTGATGGTTGGACAATTTAGAATGTAAATGAATTTGAATACAATAAAAAAACACTGAATTATATAGTTTAAAAGAGTAAATTTTATGGTATGTGAATTATATCTCAATTTTAACAAAGCTTAGTCATCAACATGCATATTTATATAACCCAACTTCTTGGGAATACTATAGAGAGTAGATTTTTGGAGAGCCTGTTTGAATTCTTGAGGAATACCTACAGTTTATGGCCTCTGCTCTTTATTTGGTTCATCTTAAGAGTAGCTGTTATTAAAGTCTTCTCTCATCCTCCAGGGTTCCAAAATTTTCCATTAAAGAGCTTAAAACACTTTACCTATTTGAACTTAGCAAGTGGTTATGTTGAAGCCACATCATAAAAGTGGTAACTGACTCATTTCTCCTCATTCTCCGGGCAAAGAAAAATCCAGTGGGTTTTAAGTGTTTGACACTAAGCAAGTCATACAGTCCTTCTGTAGCATAAGTTTCTTTTCTGTAGAATGGAGGTGAAGTTTGACCCCTGCATACTTCTAGTGGATGTTCTAGTAATTGAGAAAATCTCTGCAATGAAGACATCAGAACTTCTCAGTGTTCAGGTACAATTTTAAAATGATTTTTTTTTCTTTTGCTTTATGAGGGAGTTGGAAAAAAGTATTCTTCATAAGTATATAAAATATTTTACATGTAAACTTTAAAAGATTATTGGGAAATTCTGGAACTTGAGGCTACTTATACTGCTTTGATTGGATGCACCATGTATAATAATACAGCAGAGAAACAACTGAACATAAGCAATGTTGTTTAAACTTTATTGTGTCAGTATTGATTGGTATTAGAATATATACTATGTAAACATGTGCCAAAACAGTAGGAGAAGGGTTATTCCTCCAGAATTCATTCCAGTTAGGCAAAATCAGAGAAGAAAGTTTTTGTGGCTTCTGTTGTTTTGGTGCATGTCTCTGAAGAAATATAAATATTAATTGCTAACTGTTATTGGGTTCTTACTATGTTCCAAGGTGTTTTCTATATTCTTTATATGCATTAATTTGTCAACCCTCACAAAATTCCCATTATCATTTTAGTTAGGCACTACTAGTGTCATCTTGTTTCAGAAATGAGGCAATTAAGTTTGAAAAAACCTAATTAATTTGCTGAAAGTGAAATATGTGATAAGTGGTAGAATCAGGATTTGAACTCTGGAAGTGTGTCTCCAGAGCAGGAGCTCTTAATCAATATGCTTTACTGCCTCCATAAATAAGGTTTTAGCTGTCTGTGTAAATGTGGTATAAGGGATATGGGAAGGGGAGTACTAATGATGTGGGATGGTATTGTGCCATTTTATTGAGAATATAAATCCATTTTTACTTCCCAAAAGTTATGGCTTTGTGTCCATTATTGAAAAGTTTGATTAGAAAAATCAGTAATCAAAAATTAACTATTTATTTGCTAACATTAAGGCATAGTACTTGTATATTAAAATTATTTAACAACATCCTTAATTTATACCTGTATGCATTGTAAATGTGTTAAAATTTAAATTTATTTTGTTTTGCAATTACATTTATTTGGTGACTTCAAACTGTATGCAATCAGTAAATATGTCAGAGTGTATTTGTGATTTTAATGAGAAACTGCACTTATGAGATCTTATTTCTAGTTTTTAAATGGGAATTTTATGAACCTGTGAGGCTTTTGAGGGACAGAAGTAGATTGTACCCGTATGATCCTAAGCATGACACAAAAAGCCTGACCTCAATTTTAGCTTCCAATGTGACATTTGGGCATTTATTTAAAAGAATGTTAAAAATATAAGATACGGCCTACCATTTTTTGAGCTCATACTACCTTCTACCTTCTAGTTGCTCTTATAATCTTTTTACATGTTAATTCATTTAATCATCACAACAATACTATGAGGCATGCGTTATTATTATTCCCATTTTGCATATAAGAAACAGAGGCTCAGGTTATTAGGAGAAGGAGCTATCTTAAAATACTGCTTCTTTTTTTTCCTTTTTCTGTTTCATGAGCTCTAAGTTAAAAATGCCAGTTGGACCAATGGCCATGATGAATAGCTAGGAAATACATCATTCATCTTTCAGGCTGAGTAGTACTTAAGATTTTCCATCAGAATGTGAACAGGAAGAGATTTTTCTAGCATTTGAATTTGTAAATAAATGTTATTAAATGCATACTGAAACATGAATTTTAACAAACAGTTTAAAGGATAAAGAAATGTCTATAATTACAGAAAACCTAAATGTTCAGGGTGCAAGTAAGCTGGTCATTTTTATAAATGTTGTTTTCTAAAAGATAAGTAATCTTGAGGCATGATTTTTAATTATTTTTCATGAATCAACAATACAGGACTAACAAATAAAATTGGGAAGGCTAATTTAAAAAGTTGAAAGTCAAATATAGTTGAAGAAATAAAAAGACACTGTAAATGGAAAGAAATATATCACAAAATAGCTGCAGCTGTATATCTCATGAACATAGTAACAAACAAGACCTGATTAGTGAGTAGAAGTATATAAAGAGGAAGAAGCCAACTATACATTCTATTTAGTAGGTGATTCTCATTTTAATGTTTGGGAAACCAAAGTTTTATGCTCTAAATGTTGCCTCAAGAATGAGCTACTTAAGAAATTTAAGTCGTGTGTCTATTTGGAAATCTAGTTATTGTTCCTAGGGATCTGAGCCAAGTAAAATATTGGATCAGTTCATGTTAATTTGGGGAATATTTTGGCATCCATGCTTGAGCCTGGTTCAATAGAGTAGGAGAATATATTGGCCTGGTCCAAGTTCAAACATATTCAATTAACGTTTTTGCTTTTAACTTTGGTTTCATTTGGTAACTCAGTAACTTTATTCCACTTTTATATTTGATGTCTCAGTTTATTTGAAGTCCTCACCTATTTGGAATTCATCCAGGTAAATTATCCCAAATATTTTCCTAGAAGTATATAGAATTTAAATTGTGAAGAAATCTGCTTATATTTAATGTATACCTGCTTGGTTAATGGTCTACATCTCTTATACTATTTTAGATTAGTGACAAGATAGTCTAGGCCCCTTAAATGGCCTGACTGTTGAATTTTTCTTGTAAAGATAGCTGAGAATAGGAAAATTGGGAATAGATACAGTAGGCAAAGTACAAGAATGGGTTTCAACTAAGGAAAAAGGCAATAAGAAGGAAAGATCTCCACAGCAAATACAGAAATGGTTCTAAAAGGAGCCTGCTCCAGAAGAAACAACTCATAAATAAGGCAGAGAAGAAAGAGTAGCTCATGAAGAAAGACAAAGAGATAGAAAAGCAGAGAATGACTACCTTGAAAATAAAGAAATGATTTGAAAAAATGAAGAAAAAACTAAAGAACAAAGTTACAAAAGAGCTGGCTGAGTCATTATATGATTTAGTAAGAACAATGAATATGTTCAAACACTTAGATGCTGAAAGCTGAGTGCAAGCTAGAAAAGGCAAAATTAAACAGGAGTTTAGGCATACAGTTCAGATTATTTAAATTTTATTTTCTTTTAGGTTTTGCTTTTCATGGTGATGTTTTAACCATTTAATTCTATTTTTAAAAACAAATGAATATTTTGTAAATAAGTCACTATCTTACTATATTCAGGAAAACCCTACTGACATATAACCTAGATTTTCTGAGACAAGAGTGCTCTGTGTCAAAGTTCTAAGATAGGTAAAGAGTATATAATTGCCTCATGAACTTGGAGATAAGATTACTGCCTTGGAGATAAAAGTAGTAAAACATACAATGAATAATATTAGCCACCTGCAGAAGGTTATCATCATTCATCTTACAGGACAATATGTAGTTGTGGTTATTAGGAGATACCGTGTCTCCTATAATCATGGTGATTATCTTATTTCCTCAGGACTAAGATGTAACTAAAGTTGTAACTTGATCAGTGCTTTGATGCTCTGAAGAAAGAACGCATCATAGCTGGAGGTGGTCTGCCAAATTCTTCACAAAGAGAAGAAAAGAGTAAGAACTTAAATTAGCTTTTTAATTTTAGTTTTATTGAGATATAATTGGCATACAAAACCATATATGTTTAATATGTTCAACATTATGACTTGATTGACACATATTGCAGAATGATTACCACAATAAGTTTAGTGAACATCCATCACCTCATATAACTACAAAAAAAAAAAAAAAAAGACAAAAAAGTTTTCCCTTGTGATGAGAACTTTTAGGATCTACTCTCTTCATAGCCTAGTTTATTCAGTAAAATACAATGAAGAGACACACTGCACCTGACTGACATAAGGTTTCTGTCACTAGACATGTCTCTTTTATTGTGGATCAATAATAAATCATAAATCTATCTTATGATCTAGATTTCATAAGTCTCAATTCTTACCCTGTTTGGATTTCCTGTTAACTAGCCTCATGACTACCTTCAGTCTACCAAGTACTTTGATGTCATATACATTTTCTTTCTTACTGTTAGATTGAGGTATCTCCCATTGCAAATTTAAAAATAGCATTCTGGCTTATACATCTATCCCTTCTGAAAACGGTTCATGTGAGAATCATTAAGAGATTATCACCTCTGGGCATAGAAAGAAAAAGGAGTATCTGAGTCTGTATATTTTGTATGGTAAACTAAACTTTTGTAACAAGTAGAATAAAAAGTTTAATATACCAAACCCAAACACAGGTTTATTTCTTGCTATTTCTAACATTTCAATTTGGGAGCTTCTTGCTGGCAGGATACTCTCCTCCACATGGTGTTTTCTGAACCCATATTTTTTTCTATTTTTTGAATGTGCCACCTTCTAAAGTTTAATTGTCATCTGCATTTAGTTTAAAGAAGAGAAAGTTGTGGGGAATGCGTAATCACTACTTATAAGCCTTACAAGAAAATAGCACAACTTCTGCTCTTATTCCATTGACTAAAAATCCACCACATAGCTACATCTAATTTCCAAAGAAGCTGAGACACTTAGTCTGTGTGCCCAGAAGAAGAATAAGTGTGTTTGTTAATCAGCTGGTAGTTTCCGCCAAAACCTGTGAGGCTGAGAGTGAATTTAAACCTTGATGAGAGCACCAAATAATGCTAGACAGCCATATTATTAGATATCTATCTTTAATCTCTAACTGTGCTACCAAAAACAGGAATTTATTACTTTGTGGTAATAACTGAAGATAAGGTTAAAGTGCTAAGTGCTAGAAGGATTTCATTCTGACATTGGGATTGTCATAACTTTTAAACCCTCAGTAGTAATTAGTGGATCATAATAGGTAGATAGACACAACTAGGGGAGAATGTGATTTTGACCTCAAGTCTTAGGGTTTATTGTAAATGTGGGCAAATAAAGAAAACTTACAGAAATATGAGAAAGGATTAAAATCCTCAGGCTATTTAGGACAATTTATTTTACATAGATTATTGGCAGTAGAGATGACTTAAATACCTTGTCAGCCTATGTTCCCAGTAGTTATAAAGTTAGGAGGGAGGGAAGAAAAACTGATGTAAGATAGACATAAACAACTGAGTAGAAAGAAACTCTATGTTAACTATAGCCTAAATAGTAGTGAACACCTGCTTATCATCCTATTCATTCCTCTTCTGTATACCCTAGCTAGTCTTTCCATTTCATATTATTTTCACGTGGATCTGATAAGATAGAAAATCCATTCTTAACATTAAACTTACAAAATCAATATCACAAGAAAAGGTTCTTCTAAAGTAAATGAAAAATGTGATAAAGAAACAGAAATAATTCTCAATTTTGTTTAGTGTCAGATCAAGTATTATATAATAAAGACATACTTCTTATAACTCAATATAATATTAAAACAAACACTTTATTTAAGTACAATACTCACTGCCTCAAATACCTTCTCTCTACAATATTGTCAGATATTAAAAGGTTAATTGTGTCTTGTGAATTTACTGCTATGCATTTTTTAACATCTGTATTGGAGTATAATTGCTTTACAATGGTGTGTTAGTTCCTGATTTATAACAAAGTGAATCAGCTATACATATCCATATATCCCTATATGTCCTCCCTCGTGCATCTCCCTCCCACCCCACTCTCCCTACCTGCTATGCATTTTTAAAGCACTAAAAAATAACAGCTACCGCTATGCTAATACTTTTAATTGATTGAAAGTAATTCATGAAAATTGTAATGCATTAACCAGTGTATATACATAGTGACATCATTGAATAGTGTGTCTGAGAGACAGAACATGATATAAATGAAAAATTAAATGATTTCTTGCTCATGATCCCAATTAATATTTTATAATCAAGGTTTCTTTCACCCATTTCTCAGGTTTTTGGGAAATATATATTGGAGAAGCCTTGGCAGGAGAAAATAACTGTAGAAAACAAATATACATTACTATTTGTAAGTGCAATAGAGAAGACACCATAAATTCCTTACAAAAAAATATTGGGGTGTTCGGAAGATGGCGGAAGAGTAAGACGTGGAGACCACCTTCCTCCTCACAGATACACAAGAAATACATCTACACGTGGAACAACTCCTACATAACACCTACTGAATGATGGCAGAAGACCTCAGACCTCTCAAAAGGCAAGAAAATCCCCAAGCACCTGGATAGGGCAAAATAAAAATGGAAAAAACAGAGACAAAAGAATAGGGACTGGACTTGCACCATTGGGAGGGAGCTGTGAAGGAGGAAAGGTTTCCACACACTAGGAAGTCCCTTCGCGGGTGGAGGCTGTGGGTGGCAGAGGGGGAAACTTCAGAGCCGTGGAGGAGAGCACAGCAACAGGGGTGCGGAGGGCAAAGTGGGGAGATTCCTGCACAGAGGATCGGTGCCGACCAGCACTCACCAGCCTGAGAGGATTGTCTGCTTACCCGTCGGGGTGGGCAGGGCTGTGAGCTGAGGCTTGGGCTTTGGTCGGAGCGCAGGGAGAAGACTGGGGTTGGCTGCGTGAACACAGCCTAAAGGGGTTAGTGCACCACGGCTAGCCGGGAGGGAGTCGGGGAAAATGTCTGGAGCTGCCAAAGAGGCAAGAGACTTTTCCTTCCCTCTTTGTTTCCTGGTGCGTGAGGAGAGGGGATTAAGAGTGCTGCTTAAAGGAACACCAGAGACGGGCGCAAGCCACAGCTAAAAGCACGGACCCCAGAGACGGGCATGAGCCTCAGTTAAAAACGCGGACCCCAGAGACAGCCGCGAGGCACAGCTAAAAGCGCGGACCACAGGGGGCGGGGAGATGCTAAGGCTGCTGCTGCTGCCACCAAGGGGTCTATGCGCGAGCACGGGTCATGTTCCACATCCCTTTTCCAGCGAGCCTGTGCAGCCCATCACTGCCAGGTTCCCAGGATCCAGGGACAACTTCCCCGGGAGAGCACACAGCGGGCCTCAGCCTGGTGCAACATCACAGCAGCCTCTGCTGCCACAGGCTCACCCCTCACTCTGTGCCCCTCCCTCCCCCAGGCCTGAGTGATCCAGAGCCCCCGAATCAGCCACTCTTTAACCCCGTCCTGTCTGAGCAAAAAACATATGCCCTCCAGTGACCTACAAGCAGAGACGGGGCTAAATCCAAAGCTGAGCCCCTGGGAGCTGTGAGAACAAAGAATAAAAAGGGAAATCTCTACCAGCAGCCTCAGGAGCAGCGGATTAAAGTTCCACAATTAACTTGATGTACCCTGCATCTGTGGAATACAAGAATAGACAACAATTCATCCCAAACTGAGGAGGTGGGTTTTGAGAGCAAGATTTATGATATTTTCCTCTTTTCCTCTTTTTGTGAATGTGTATGTGTATGCTTCTGTGTGAGATTTTGTCTGTACAGCTTTGCTTCCACCATTTGTCCTAAGGTTCTATCCGTCCGTTTTTTTTAAATTTTTTTTCCTAATAATTTTAATTTAATAACTTTATTATATTTTACTTTATCTTCTTTCTTTCTTTCTTTTTTCCTTCCTGCCCTCCTTCCCTCCTTCCTTCCTTCCTCCCACCAACCCTCATTCACTCCCTCCCACCCTCCCTCCCTCCTTTCTTTCTTTTTTTCCTTCTTTCCTTCTTTTCTTCTTTCTTTCATTCTTCTTCCTTCCTTCCCTCTTTTCTTTCTTTATTCCTACTTCTACTAATTCATTCTCTCCACTTTTTCTCCCTATTAATCTGAGCCGTGTGTATGAAATACTCTTGGTGCTGCAGCCAGGAGTCTGTGCTGTGTCTCTAAGGTGAGAGAGACAACTTCAAGACACTGGAGAACAAGAGACTTCCCAGCTCCACATAATATCAAATGGTGAAAATCTCTCAGAGATCTCCATCTCAACACCAGCACCTAGCCTCATTCAACGACCAGCAAGCTACAGTGCTTGATGCCCTATGTCAAACAACGAGCAAAACAGGATCACAAACCCACCCATTAACAAAAATGCTGTCTAAAATCATAATAAGTCCACAGACACCCCAGAACACACCACCAGATGTGGACCTGCCCACTAGAGAGACAAGACCCAGCATCATCCAGGAGAACACAGGCTCTAGCCCCCTCCACCAGGAAGGCTACACAACACACTAAACCAACCTTAGCCACTGGGGACAGACACCAAAAACAACGGGAATTACGAACCTACAGCCTGCAAAAAGGAGACCCCAAACAGTAAGATAAGCAAAATGAGAAGACAGAAAAACACACAGCAGATGAAGGAGCAAGATAAAAATGCACGAGACCGAACAAATGAAGAGGACATAGGCAATCTACCTGAAAAAGATTTCAGAATAATGATAGAAAATATGACTCAGAATCTTGGAAATAAAATAGACAAACTGCAAGAAACATTTAACAAGGACCTAGAAGAACTAAAGATGAAACAAACAGTGATGAACAACACAATAAATGAAATGAAAAATACTCTAAATGGGATCAATAGCAGAATAACTGAGGCAAAAGAAAGGATAAGTGACCTGGAAGATAAAATAGTGGAAATAACTACTGCAGGGCAGAATAAAGAAAAAAGAAAGAAAAGAACTGAGGACAGTCTCAGAGAACTCTGGGACAACTTTAAATGCACCAGCATTCGAATTATAGGGGTTCCAGAAGAAGAAGAGAAAAAGAAAGGGACTGAGAAAATATTTGAAGAGATCATAGTTGAAAGCTTCCCTAGTACGGGAAAGGAAATAGTTACTCAAGGGTAGGAAGCACAGAGAGTCCCATTCAGGTTAAATCCAAGGAGAAATACGCCAAGACACATATTAATCAAACTGTCAAAAATTAAATACAAAGAAAGCATATTAAAAGCAGCAAGGGAAAAACAACAAATAACACACAAGGGAATTCCCATGAGGTTAACGGCTGATCTCTTAGCAGAAACCCTGCAAGCCAGAAGGGAGTGGCAGGACATGCTGAAAGTGATTTAGGCTAAAAACCTGTAGCCAAGATTACTCTACCCAGCAAGAATATCATCCAGATTGGTTGGAGTAATTAAAACCTTTACAGACAAGCAAAAACTGAGAGAGTTCAGCACCACCAAACCAGCATTACAAAAAATGCTAAAGGATCTTCTCTAGGAAAGAAACACAAGAAAAGGAAAAGACCTCCAATAACGAACTCAAAACAATTTAGAAAGTGGTAATTGAAAATTACCTTAAATGTAAATGGACTAAATGCTCCCCCCACAATACACAAACTGGCTGAATGGATACAAAAGAAAAAAAAGACATATATATGCTGTCTACAAGAGACCCACTTCGGACCTAGAGACACATACAGACTGAAAGTAAGGGGATGGAAAAAGATATTCCTTGCAAATGGAAACCAAAAGAACGCTGGAGTAGCAATTCTCATATCAGACAAAATAGACTTTAAAATAAAGACTATCAGAAGAGACAAAGAAGGACACTACATAATGATCAAGGGATCGATCCAAGAAGAAGATATAACAATTGTAAATATTTATACACCCAACATTGGAGCACCTCAATACATAAGGCAAATACTAGCAGCCCTAAAAGTGGAAATTGACAGTAACACATTCATAGTAGGGGACTTCAACACCCCACTTCCACCAATGGACAGATCATCCAAAATGAAAATAAATAAGGAAACACAAGCTTTAAATAATACATTAAACAAGATGGACTTAATTGATATTTATAGGACACTCCATCCACAAACAACAGAATACACATTTTTCTCAAGTGCTCGTGGAATATTCTCCATGATAGATCATATATTGGGTCACAAATCAAGCCTCAGCAAATTTAAGAAAATTTAAATTGTATCAAGTATCTTTTCTGACCACAACTCCATAAGACTAGGTATCAATAACAGGAAGAGATCTGCAAAAAATACAAACACATGGAGGCTAAACCATACACTACTTAATAACGAACTGATCACTGAAGAAATCAAAGAGGAAATAAGAAAATATTGGAAACAAATGACAATGGAGACAGGACGGCCCAAAACCTATGGGATGCAGCAAAAGCAGTTCTAAGAGGGAAGTTTATAGCAATACAAGCCCACCTTAAGAAACAGGAAACATCTCGAATAAACAACTTAACCTTGCAACTAAAGCAATTAGAGGAAGAACAACAAAGAAAACCCAAAGTTAGCAGAAGGAAAGAAATCAAAAATATCAGATCAGAAATAAATGAAAAAGAAATGAAGGAAACAATAGCAATGATCAATAAAACTAAAATCTGGTTCTTTGATAAGATAAACAAAATAGATAAACCATTAGCCAGCGTCATAAGAAAAAAAGGGAGAAGTCTCAAATCAATAAAATTAGAAATGAAAAAGGAGAAGTAACAACTGACACTACAGAAGTACAAAAGATCATGAGAGATTACTACAAATAACTCTATGCCAAAAAAATGGACAACCTGGAAGAAATGGACAAATTCTTAGAAATGCACAGCCAGCTAAAACTGAATAAGGAAGAAACAGAAAATATGAACAGACCAATCACAAGCCCTGAAATTGAAACTGAGATTAAAAATCTTCCAGCAAACAAATGCCCAGGACCAGATGGCTTCACAGGCGAATTCTATCAAACATTTAGAGAAGAGCTAACACCTATCCTTCTCAAAGTCTTTCAAGATACAGCAGAGGGAGGAACACTCCCAAATTCATTCTATGTAGCCACCATCACCTTGATACCAAAACCAGACAAGGATGTCACAAAGAAAGAAAACTACAGGCCAATATCACTGATGAACATAGCTACAAAAATCCTCAACAAAGTACAAGGAAACAGAATCCAACAGCACATTGTAAGGATCATACAACATGATCAAGTGGGGTTTATTCCAGGAATGCAAGGATTCTTCAATATATGCAAATCTATCAATGTGATAAACCATATTAACAAACTGAAGGAGAAAAACCATATGATCATCTCAATAGATGCAGAGAAAGCTTTTGACAAAATTCAGCACCCATTTATTATAAAAACCCTGCAGAATGTAGGCATAGAGGGAACTTTCCTCAACATAATAAAGGCCATATTATGACAAAACAACAGACAACATCATCCTCAATGGTTAAAAGCTGAAAGCATTTCCACTAAGATCAGGAAGAAGGCAAGGTGGCCCACTCTCACCACTCTTATTCAATATAGTTTTGGAAGTTTTAGCCACAGCAATCAGAGAAGAAAAGGAAATAAAAGGAATCCAAATCGGAAATGAAGAAGTAAAGTTGTCTCTGTTTGCAGATGACATGATACTGTACATAGAGGATCCTAAAGATGCTACCAGAAAACTACTAGAGCTAAACAATGAATTTGGTAAAGTTGCAGGATACAAAATTAATGCACAGAATTCTCTTGCATACCTATACACTAATGATGAAAAATCTGAAAGTGCAATCAAGAAAACACTCCCATTTACCATTGCAACAAAAAGAATAAAATATATAGGAATAAACCTACCTAAGGAGACAAAAGACCTATTTGCAGAAAATTATAAGACACTGATGAAAGAAATTAAAGATGATACAAATAGATGGAGAGATATACCATGTTTTTGGATTGGAAGAATCAACATTGTGAAAATGACTCTAGTACCCAAAGCAACCTACAGATTCAATGCAATCTTTGTCAAACTACCACTGGTGTTTTTCTCAGAACTAGAACGAAAAAGTTTACAGTGTGTAAAGAAACACAAAAGACCCCAAAGAGCCAAAGCAAACTTGAGAACGATAAATGGAGCTGGAGGAATCAGCCTCCCTGAATTCAGACTATACTACAAAGCTATAGTAATAAAAACAGTATGATACTGGCACCAAAACAGAAAGATAGATCAGTGGAACAGGATAGAAAGCCCAGGGATAAACTCACAAACATATGGTCAACTTATCTTTGATAAAGGAGGCAGGAATGTACAGTGGAGAAAGGACAGCCTCTTTAGTAAGCGGTACTTGGAAAACTGGACAGGTACATGTAAAAGTATGAGATTAGATCACTCCCTAACAACATACACAAAAATAAGCTCAAAATGGATTAAAGACCTAAATGTAAGGCCAGAAATGATCAAACTCTTAGAGGAAAACATAGGCACAGCACTCTATGATATAAATCACAGCAAGATCCTTTTTGACCCACCTCTTAAAGAAATGGAAATAAAAACAAAAATAAACAAACAGGACCTAATTAAACTGCAAAGCTTTTGCACAGCAAAGGAAAGCATAAACAAGACCAAAAGACAACCCTCAGAATGGGAGAAAATATTTGCAAATGAAGCAACTGACAAAGGATTAATTACCAAAATTTACAAGCAGCTCATGAAGCTCAATAACAAACAACCCAATCTAAAAATGGGCAGAAGACCTAAATAGACATTTCTCTAAAGAAGATATACTGACTGCCAACAAACACATGAAAGAATGCTCAACATCATTAATCATTAGGGAAATGCAAATAAAAACTACAATGAGATATCATCTCACACCAGTCACAATGGCCGTCATGAAAAAATCTAGAAACAATAGATGCTGGATTGGATGTGGATAAAAGGGAACACTGTGGCACTGCTGGTGGGAATGTGAATTGGTACTCCACTATGGAGACCAGTATGGCCGTTCCTTAAAAAACTACAAATAGAACTACCATATGACCCAGCAATCCCACTACTTGGCATATACCCTGAGAAAACCATAACTTAAAAAGAGTCATGTACCAAAATGTTCATTGCAGCTCTATTTACAATAGCCCAGAGATGGAAACCACCTAAGTGCCAATCATCAGATGAATGAATAAAGAAGATGTGGCACATATATACAATGGAATATTACTCAGCCATAAAAAGAAACGAAATTGAGCTATTTGTAATGAGGTGGATAGATCTAGAGTCTGTCATACAGAGTGAAGTAAGTCAGAAAGAGAAAGACAAATACCGTATGCTAACACATATATATGGAATTTAAGGAAAAAAATTGTTATGATGAACCTAGGGGTAAAACAGAAATAAAGACACAGACCTACTGGAGAATGGACTTGAGGATATGTAGAGGGGGAAGTGTGAGCTGTGACACAGAGAGAGAGAGGCATGGACATATATACACTACACAACGTAAGGTAGATAGCTAGTGGGAAGCAGCTGCATAGCACAGGGGTATCAGCTTGGTGCTTTGTGACTGCCTCGAGGGGTGGGATAGGGAGGGTGGGAGGGAGGAAGATGCAGGAGGTTAGAGATTTGGGAACATATGTATATGTAGAACTGATTCACTTTGTTATAAAGCAGAAACTAACACATCAATTTAAAGCAATTATACCACAAAATAGATATAAAAAAATATATATATATATATATATATATATACATATATATATATATATATATATATATATTGATTGATTGATTGATTGATTTTTGGCTGTGTTTGGTCTTTGTTGTTACCTGTGGGCTTTTCTCTATTTGCAGCAAGCTGGAGCTACTCTTAATTTTGGTGTGTGTGCTTCTAATTTTGGTGGCTTCTCTTGTTGTGGAGCATGGGTTCTATGTGCATGGGCTTCATTAGTTGTGGCACATGGGCTCAGTCATTGTTTTTCACCAGATCTAGAGCACATGATCAGTAGTTGAGGCTCACTGTATTAGACTTTCTTCAGCATGTGGTAACTTCCCAGACAAGGGCTTGAACCTGTGTCTCCTGTATTGGCAGGTGGATTCTTAACCACCACACCACCAGGGAAACCCAACTCCTTGGTTTTAATACGAGTAAAATACTTGATCAACATCAAAGTCTTCATTACTCAAAATGTCATATATAAACATATAAATTAAAACTTGTCTATGCACCCAGATTAACTTCTTTGGGAAGCTATTCACAGAGATCTAACAAGGCTTCCATTGCTCAGAAATGTTTTACACATTCCTCCCCTTTGAAAAACGCTCTTGGAGTGAGTCACATTATTTTCAATATTCTTAGTGGTGATAAATAATAATCATTTGAGGATGAACTTCATTTTTAATTAAAATGCCCTCAATACTTAAAGAAGGTTACTACAGGAGAAGACCTTCATGATGGAGGAGGAGTAAGACATGGAGATCACCTTCCTCCCCACAGATACATCAGAAATACCTCTACATGTGGAACAACTGCTAAAAACCTCCTATGGAACGGTGACACAAGACCTCAGACTTCCCAAAAGGTACATTATTTTTACCTTTTTTCTCTTTTTGTGCGTTTGTAAGTATATGCTTCTTTGTGTGATTTTGTTTTTTTAGCTTTGCATTTACCATTTATCCTACTATTCATTCTGTCTGTTATTTCTTTAATATTGTTTTTAGCACTTGTAATCATTGGTAGATTTGTTTTTTGTTTTGGTTGCTCTCTTCTTCCCTTCTTACCAAACATAAAATAGATAGCTAGTGGGAAGCAGCTGCATAGCACAGGGAGATCACCTCAGGGCTTTGAGACCACCTAGAGGTGTGGTGTAGGGAGGGTGGGAGGGAGATGCAAGAGGGAAGAGATATGGGAACATATGTATATGTATAACTGATTCACTTTGTTATAAATCAGAAACTATCACACCATTATAAAGCAATTATACTCCAGTAAAGATGTAAAAAAAGTTTATTTTTTAATTTTTTTCAATTTAAAAAACATTACTTGTTTTTATTTAATTTAATTTAATTTATTTATTTATTTCTCCTTTTTCTTTGGAGCTGTGTGGCTGACAGGGTTTTGATGCTCTGGCCGGGTGTCAGGCCAGTGCCTCTGAGGTAGAAGAGCAGAGTTCAGGACTTTCTTCCACCAGAGTCCTCCCAGCTCCACATAATATCAAAGGGGAAAGCTCTCCCAGAGATCTTCATCTCAATGCTAAGACCCAGCTCCATTCAACTACCAGCAATCTACAGTGCTGAACACCTTATACTAAACAACTAGCAAGACAGGAAGACAACCCCACCCATTAGCAGAGAGACTGCTTAAAATCATAAAAAATGTCACAGGAACCCCCAAACAAATCAACAGACACAGTCCTGCACAACAGAAAGACAAGATTCAGTTTCATCCACCAGAACACAAGCAACCAATCCCATCCACTAGGAAGCCTACACAACCCAATAAACCAAGATTAGCCACTGGGAGCAGACACTAAACGAAGGGGATTACAAACATGCAACCTGTGAAAGGAGATCCCAAACACAGTAAGCTAAGCAAATAAGAAGACACAGAAACACACAGCAGATGAGCGAGCAAGGTAAAAACCCAACAGACCAAACACATGAAGAGGAACTAGGCAGTCTACCTGAAAAAGAATTCAGAGAAATGATAGTAAAGAAGATCCAAAATCTTGGAAATAGAAAGGAGAAAATAAAAGAAACGTTTAACAAGGACCTAGAAGAACTAAAGAGCAACAAACAATGATGAAAAACACCATAAATGAAATTAAAAATTCTCTAAAGGGAATCATTAGCAGAATAACTGAGACAGCAGAACAGATAAGTGACTTGGAAGGAAAAATAGTTGAAGTAACTACTGCAGAGCAGAATAAAGAAAAAAGAATGAAAAGAATTGGGGACAGTCTTACAGACCTCTGTTACAACATTAAAGGCACCAACATTAGAATTATAGGCGTCCCAGAAGAAGAAGAGTAAAAGAATGAGACTGGGAAAATATTTGAAGACGTTATAGTTGAAAATTTCCCTATCATGGGAAAAGAAATGGTCAATCAAATCCAGGAAATGCAGAGAGTTCTATATAGGATAAATCTAAGGAGAAAGACACCAAGACACATATTAAACTATCAAAAGTTAAATACAAAGGAAAAATATTAAAAGCAGCAAGGGAAGTACAACAAACAACATACAAGGGAATCCCTGTAAGGTTAACAGCTGAACTTTCAGCAGAAAATCTGCATGCCAGAAGGGAGTGGCAAGACAGGTATAAAGTGATGAAAGGAAAAACCCAAAACCATGATTACTCTACCCAGCAAGGACCTCATTCAGATTTGACAGAGAAATTAAAACCTTTACAGACAAGCAAATCTAAGAGAATTAAGCACCACCAAACCAGCTTTACAACAAATGCTAAAGGAACTCTCTAGGCAGGAAACACAAGAGAAGGAAGAGACCTACTATAACAAACCCAAAACAATTAAGAAAATGGTAATAGGAACATACATATCGATAATTACCTTAAATATAAATGGATTAAATGCTTCAACCAAAAGACATAGACTGGCTGAATGGATACAAAAAGAAGATCCATATATATGCTGTCTACAAGACACCCATGTCAGACCTAGGGATACTTATAGACTGAAAGTGAGGGGATGGAAAAAGATATCCCATGCAAGTGTAAATCAAAAAACCTGGAGTAGCAATTCTCATATCAGGAAAAATAACCTTTAAAATAAAGACTATTACAAGAGCCAAAGAAGGACACTATATAATGATCAAGGGATCAATCCCAGAAGAAGATATAACAATTGTAACTATTTATGCACCCAACATCGGAACACCTCAATAAATAAGGCACCCCACTTTCACCAATGGGCAGATCATACAAAATGAAAAATAAAAGAAAACACAAGCATTAAAAGATACATTAAAGAGGGCTTCCCTGGTGGTGCAGTGGTTAGGAGTCCACCTGCTGATGCAGAGTACATGGATTTGTGCCCCAGTCTGGGAGCATCCCACATGCCATGGAGCCACTAGGCCCATGAACCATGGCTGCTGAGCCTGCGCGTCTGGAGCCTGTGCTCCGCAATGGGAGAGGCCACAATAGAGAGAGGCTCACATACCGCAAAAAAAAAAAAAAAAAAAAAAAGATACATTACAGAAGATGGACTTAATTGATATTTATAGGACATTCCATCCAAAACCAACAGAACACACTTTCTTCTCAAGTGCTCATGGAATATTCTTCAGGATAGATCATGTCATGGGTCACAAATCCAACCTTGGTAAATTAAAGAGAATTAAAATCGTATCAAGTATCGACAACAATGCTATGAGATTAGATTTCAATTACACGATAAAATATGTAAAAAATACAAACGCATGGAGGCTAAACAATACACTACTTAATAACCAAGAGATCACTGAAGAAATCAAGGATGAAATTTTAAAATACCTAGAAACAAATGTCAAAGAAACACGATCACTCAAAACCTAAGGGATTCAGCAAAAGCATTTCTAAGAGGGAAGTTTATGGTAATACAACCCTATGTCAAGAAACAAGAAACATTTTAAATAAACAACCTAAACTTACACATAAAGCATTAGAGAAAGAAGAACAAAAAATCGCAAAGTTAGCACCAGGAAAAAAATCATAAACACCAGATCAAAAATAAATGAAAAAGAAATGAAGGAAACAATATCAAAGATCAATAAAATTAAAAGCTGGCTCTTTGTGCAAATAAACAAATTTGATAAACTGTTAGCAAGACTCATCAAGATAAAAGGGAAAAGACCAAATCAGTAGAATTAGAAATGAAAAAGTAGAAGTAACAACTGACCCTGCAGAAATACAAAGGATCATGAGAGATTACTACAAGCAACTGTATGCCAGTAAAATGGGCAAGCTGGAAGAACTGGATAAATTCTTAGAAAAACACAACCTTCCATGACTGAACCAGGAAGAAATGAAATAGAAAATATAAACAAACAAATCACAAACACTGAAATTGAGACTGTGATTAAAAATCTTGCAATAAACAAAAGCCCAGGACCATATGGCTTCACAGGATAATTCTATCAAATATTTAGAGAAGAGCTAACACGTACTTTCTCAAAATCTTCCAAAATATAGCAGAGGGAGGAACACTCCCAAATTCATTCTATGAGGGCACCATCACCCTGATATCAAAACTAGACAAAGATGTTACAAAGAAATAAAACTACAGGCCAATATCACTGATGAACATAGATGCAAAAATCCTCAAAAAATTACTAGCAAACAGAATCCAACAGCACAGTAAAATGATCATACAACATGATCAAATGGGGTTTATCCCAGGAATGCAAGAATTCTTAAATATATGCAAATCAATCAATGTGATAAAACATATTAACAAATTGAAGGAGAAAAAACATACGATCATCTCAAAAGATGCAGAAAAACCTTTTGAAAAGTCAACACCCATTTATGATAAAAACCATCAATAAAGTAGGCATAGAGCGAACCTACCTCAACATAATAAAGGCCATATATGACATTCCGACAGCCAACATCATTGTCAGTAGTGAACAACTGAAACATTTCCTCTAAGATCAGGAACAAGTCAATGTTGCCCACTCTCACCACTATCATTCAACATAGTTTTGGAAGTTTTAGCCACAGCAATTAGAGAAGGAAAAGAAATAAATGTAATCCAAATCAGAAAAGAAGAAGTAAATCTGTCCCTGTTTGCAGATGACATGATTATACATAGAGAATCCGATAGATGCTACCAGAAAACTACCAGAGCTAATCAATGATTTTGGTAAAGTAGCAGGATACAAAATTAATGCACAGAACTCTCTTGTATTCCTATACACTAATGATGAAATAATTGAAAGAGAAATTAAGGAAACTCTCCCATTTATCACTGCAACAAAAAGAATAAAATACCTAGGAATAAACCTACCTAAGGAGAAAAAAGACCTGTATGCAGAAAACTATAAGACACTGAAGAAAGGAGTTAAAGATGATACAAACAGATAGAGAGATATACCATGTTTTTGGATTGGAAGAATCAACATTGTGAAAATGACTATACTACCCAAAGCAATCTACAGATTCAATACAATTCCTATCAAACTACCAATGACATTTTTCACAGTAGAACAAAAAGAATCACAATTTGTATGGACACAAAAAAGACCCCAAATAGCAAAAACAATCTTGAGAAAGAAAAACAGAGCTGGAGGAATCAGGCTCCCTGACTGCAGACTATCCTACAAAGCTTCAGTAATCAAGAGAGTATGGTACTGGCACAAAAACAGAAATATAGATCAATGGAACAAGATATAAAGCCCAGACATAAACCCACGCACATATGGTCACCTTAGTTTTGATAAAGGAGGCAAGAAAATATTATGGAGAAAAGAGAGCCTCTTCAATAAGTGGCGCTGGGAAAACTGGAAAACTACTTTTAAAAGAATGAAATTAGAACACTCCCTAACACCATTCACAAAAATAAACTCAAAATTGATTAAAGACCTATGTGTAATGCCAGACACTATAAAACTCTTAGAGTGAAACATAGGCAAAACACTCTATGACATAAATCAGAGCAAGCTCCTTTTTGACCCCACTCCTAGAGAAATGAAAATAAAACCAAAAATAAACAAATAGGACCTAGTAAAACTTAAAAGCTTTTGCACAGCAAAGGAAAATATAAACAAGATGAAAAGACAACCGTCATAATGGGAGAAAATATTTGCAAATGAAGTAACTGACAAAGTATTAATCTCCAAAATTTACAAGCAGCACATGAAGCTCAGTATCAAAAAAGCAAACAACCCAATCCAAAAATGAGCAGGAAACCTAAAGAGACATTTCTCCAAAGAAGATATAGATTGCCAACAATCACATGAAAGGATGCTCAACATCAGTAATCGTTAGAGAAATGTTAATCAAAGGTACAATGAGGTGTCACCTCACACCATCAGAATGGCCATCATCAAAAATTCTACAAACTATAAATGCCAGAGAGGGTGTAGAGAAAAGGAATCCCTCTTGCACTGTTGGTGGGAATGTAAATTGATAGTGCCACTATCGAGAACAGTATGGAGGTTCCTTACAAAAAACTAAAAATAAAACTACTGTATGACCTAGCAATCCCACTACTGGGCACATACTCTGAGGAAACCGCAATTCAAAAAGAGTCATGTACCACAATGTTCATTGCAGCTCTATTTACAATAGCCAGGACATGGAAGCAATCTAAGTGTCCATCAACAGATGAATAGATAAAGAAGATGTGACACATATATACAATGGAATATAACTCAGCCATAAAAAGAGATGAAATTGAGTTATTTGTAGTGAGGTGGATGGACCTAGAGTCTGTCATACAGTGTGAAGTAAGTCAGAAAGAGAAAAAATAAATACCGTATGCTGACACATATATATGGATTCTAAAAAAATAAATAAAGAATGGTTCTGAAAAACCTAGGGGCAGGACAGAAATAAAGACATAGATGTTGAGAATGGACTTGAGGACACGGGAAGGTTGAACGGTAAGCTGGGATGAATTGATTGAGTGGCATGGACTTATATATACTGCCAAATGTAAAATAGATATCTAAAGGAAAGCAGAAGCATTGCACTGGGAGATCATCTCGGTGCTTTGTGACCACCTAGAGGCGTGGGATAGGGAGGTTGTGAGGGAGATGCAAGAGGGAGGAGATATTATGATATATGTGTGTGTATATATATATATATATATATATATATATATATATATATAGCTGATTCACTATATTATAAAGCAGAAACTAACATATCATTTTAAAGCAATTATACTCCAATAAAGATGTAAAGAAAGAAAAATAAAATAGGTTACTACAGTACTGAATAAATTGGCTAAAATTACTTTAGGCTAACAAAGTTTTAAATTACGGTGACATGGCTAGCGTTATCAGTGTGATTAAAACTAGTTTCATTAAACATGTATTTACTGATATTTGATATGTGTGAAAAACTCTGTTCTAGATAATATAAAGATAATAATATAAAGAGTTCTTAACTCTGGCTATGCAACAAAATTACTTGGTAAGCTTTAAAAATACTGAGTCCCACTCCTATAAATGATGACTTATTAGTCTGAGGTGTAGGCAAGTTATTGATATAAGAATTTTTAATAACCTCAAGTGACTGTGATGTGTTGCCATAGTTGTAAATGGATGAAGTAAAAAATTGAGATAAGGGAAATAAGATATAACTGAGGTCAAATTGCTTCTAACTCCCTATTCTATGAGCTTCTCTTTTGGGGTCACAATCTATGGAGTAAGACTAAAAGATGAAATCTAAGTACCATTTCCTGAGTGTTTCCTTTGTACCAACCAGGTACAACCAGGATTTTTGGGTCTCTATATGTTATTTAATTCACAACAATTATATAAATATATAATTTCTATGGTCTGAATGTTTGTGTCACTTCAATATTAATGTTTTGAAATCCTAACCCTCAAAGGTGATGGTGCAAGCAAGTGAGGCCTTTAGGAGATGCTAAAGTCATGATCCTGGAACCCTCATTAATGAAATTAGTGCTTTATAAAAAAGCTCCAGAGTGATCCCTGCCCCTTCTGCCTTGTGAGGACACAGCAAGAAAGCACCATCTGTGAATCAGAAAGTAGACCCTCACTAGACACTGAATCATCAGGTGACTTGAGTTTGGCATTCCAGTCTCCAGATCTGTGAGAAATATACTTCTATTGTTTATAAGTCACCTAGTCTGTGGCCTTTTATCATAACAGTCTGAACAAACTAAGATAATTATTTTGTCCTTTTTTTCATAAATGAGGGGAGAAAAAAATTCCAGAGAGGTTATATAACTTGCATGCAGTCACACAGTAAATAATAGAGCCAGGATTCAGATCCAGGCCTTCTAGCTTCAAAATTTTTGTTCCTTCTACTCTAAAAAATGGATTCTAATAAGAATAATATAAGGTATGGCATTTTAAGTTTTTGAAGATGAATTCTGAAGGAGAAGAGAGAATTTCTAGCTGAAGATAATAAGTAAGAAGCTGTAAAATGTAACATTTAAGTTGAAGAATTGAAGACTGGTGGCATTTTTATAGGTGGACATAAAAGGGCAGGGATTTTAAATATGAGAAAAGCATACAGAAATAAAAACATGGCATATATGTTAATGATTAAGAATGGTCCAGATTAATGGACCTCAAGCATGGCAGTACTGCTGTGATGTTTAGAAGTGAATCTGAGCAATTTTGATTGTCTCAGAATTGGAGACATTCTACAATGCATACAACAGTCTTGCCAAATTAAAAATTACATTGTAAATACCAAAAATGTCTTCATTGAAATTTATGCATGTCATATGTGTAGGAAAGGAGCAGGAGATAAGCTACGGTAGAAAATACTAGTGCTTACCAATACTTCCAGTTCTTTCTTTCTGGATACATGGGAAGATTGAGTCTCTTTGCATCCTAGAACTTAGGTACAGCTAGTGAAAGATGAGATAAGGGCAATGAGTTATTTGCAGGCAGAAATATTTACAAGCAGGCATACATTTCTAACTCTCTTCCCCTGATGATTTAAACCCTGAAGCTTAGTAATGAGAAAGTGATGCCACAAAACCAAAGCATCTTATATAACTAAGCCATCACAGGGAGGAGAGTTATCCTGAAAAGATGGCTGAGACCACATAAGATTTTGTAATATACTTTTGTTACTTTCAGCCATTGAGATTTTGGTATTGTTTGTCATAACCTAGCTTATAGAAACTAAGTTTAGATAGATGAATTAAAAATAGTTTACAGGGCTTCCCTGGTGGTGCAGTGGTTTAGAGTCCGCCTGCCGATGCAGGGAATACGGGTTCGTGTCCCAGTCCAGGAAGGTTCCACATGCCGCAGAGCGGCTGGGCCCGTGAGCCATGGCTGCTGGGCCTGCGCGTCTGGAGCCTGTGCTCCGTAACAATGGGAGAGGCCACAACAGTGAGAGGCCAGCGTACCGCAAAAAAAAAAAAAAAAAAAGTGTTTACAAAGGTAATGAATATTAGAACATGGAGTTTTGACATGGCTCTGAAAGCCTTTCAAATATAGGATTTCCACCAATGTTCAGAGTATTGATAGCATGATTGGATTATATGTGTAATCTGCTAATTTAAATTCTTTGAAGGATAGCACTCATCATCAGATGTACAGTTCTGATATTTTAAAAATCACTATCATTCTTCTTTAGTCACAAAGCATGCAAATGATCAGAACAACTACTACATATGTCTGCTGCTCAGCATCAAAAGCAACTGTACAGGTGAACGAAGGGGAAAACTGTTACTGAAATGCAACTGAACCTCACCAGTAAACACAACTGTTCACCACATGGAGTAGAAAGCTATCCTTCATGCATGTTTGGAAGTACTTAACAGTAAGAAACTTTCATTACAACTGTATCCTTTATATAAAAAGGGAGTCTAAGTTCTTATGAAATTACTCATCTCTGTAACAAACATATAGATTCTAATAGTCTGGCTTTCTATAGAAATGGGAGATGTGCCCAAGATACATTACAATGTTTCTGAGCTCTTCTGCTCAGATACAGCCTTGTTTAGCTCTGTATGAAGTTAAGATAAGCTAAAACCATTTTAAGACAAAAGGGCAACATTTACTAAGGGACTAAACAATGTTTATAGTTTTCAACTGAAGTAATTTCACTTTGGGAAATCAAGCTTAAGAAAATAATACCAAATATAATCAAAATTTAACCACAAAACTATTCAATGTAGCAGTATTTATAATAACAAAAGATCATAAGCAAGTTATTTTTCTAGCAATGGAAATTTACTAAAGTAAATTATACTACATCCATATTATAAAATATTTTTATTTTTAATATATAAATAATCTATAAATAAGTTAATATAATGTTAATGATTTTATTAATTAAACATATACATGTTTATATTTAAAAAATAAAAACTAACTGATAAAAATAAGAACTAATATAGTATGCACAGTATGTATAATACTATGCTAAATAGATTTGAATAAAATAGAAGTATACCAAAACTGTTAAGTGGTCATCTCAGGGTGGTAGAATTTTGAGTCCTTTTTCCCATTTTAGGCTTTTCTACATTTTGCAAAATTTCTATACTAAATATGATTCGTTTTAAAATCGAAATATAAATATCCTAAATTCTGCAAGTGCTTCAGCCCAGTCAAGCCCAGCACAACAACAAGGGACAGAGAAAAGAGGTTTTTATAGTGCATATTGCTTCATTTCTAATATATATCACTCTATTTTACTCCAACTATCTATCTACTCTTTCATTCATATTTAGAATATTAGAAGACATTGTTTCAATTCCAGGCCATGATTGCATAAACAAATGATTCATCAGTAAGAAGTGTAGATCATTTATACTAACTCACATATGTATTTGTAAATTATGGGAAATATTTCCATTTTATATGCATATATAGATATATATTTATACATAAGTACAAATATAAGCATATATATGTACATGTCTACATGCAAACACATATATATATATTATGAGAGAGAGAGAAATGAGAAATACATTTTTCCATGGACCAGTGTTGATCTGTAATTAAGTTTTTACTAGTCTTATAAGAAAGTGAAATGTAAATGAGAAAAATAAAGATCATGCAGTGGGATTTTTCCTGTTTTATACTTACATTTAATTTATTGATTTATATTGAGTGTTTCCCTTTCCTGCTATTTGTCATTGATTTTTTTGGCATAAAACTTGTGATGGTATACCGTTGTTTGTTGTTGTTGTTTTCAATGTGTCTATTTAGCAGAAAGAAAATGACAATCCTATGAAATAATCAGTAAAATAAATAATCTCTAGAGAGGCATTACACATCTCTGATACAGTTTAAGCCTGTATTTTGAGGCTAGAGAGTCTTTCTGATCTTTCACCATTCAGAACTTGTATGTAGCTGCTTATATGAGACTAACCCTGACTAGAGGCCTTGGAAGATAAAACCCATTTTTCAAGTAGGACCTATAACATTATTAAAGATAAAAAAAAACAAAACAAAACAAAAAAAATGCTGAGTTTCCTATACTCCCTTATTTCACTCTCCTAAAAAGAATAAAGCATCTCTCTCTCTGGGGTCAGAAGCCTGGGAATGGTGTGGAAAATAATAAAATGAGGAGAGAACCATGTTTAAACAATAAACAATTGTTACTGCAATACAATTGTCACTTATTTTCTGGCAGCTTCTGAGTTAGAGGGGTAAAGTTTGTCCTACACATCCCTCATTCTAACATATATAGTTGAAACCTGCCACCAAAGCTATGATATCTGCTGATGTTCTCTTCATAGCCTGCTAAAGGCCTCTTCATGATTTTTACTTGGTATGCTGTTCCCCTCAGGCTGCTGTAATAAAAATACCATAGACTGGGTGGCTTAAACGACAAAGATTAATTTCTTATAGTTTTGGAGGCTGAGAAATCCAAGATCAAAGTGCTGGCAGAGTCAGTGTCTGGTGAATGTCCTTGTCCTGATTCATAGAAAGCCATCTTCTTGCTGTGTCCTCACGTGGCAGAAGTGGCAAGAGAGCTCTCTGGTCTCTTTTATAAGGGCAATAATTCTATTCATGAGGGCTTCACCTTCATGACTTAATCACCTCCCGAATGTCTCACCCTTTAATATCACTACATTGGAATTAGTATTTCAATGTATGAATTTTATTTAGGAGAAACGCTCATTCAGTCCATAAAACTTGGCCTTTCCTAGTGTCTTCCTGGCTCTATTCTAAAAAGGAGCCCTTCAGATCAGTCTCAGGTGAACCAGTTAGTAAGACTATAAATACATTCCTCTGGCTTGACACCTCAGGTCTCTAACCCGGCTGGCCAGGGAGCCAGGGGCAATCTTAGGTAGCAACAGTGGTTATGGAATCTGGAAGAAAATCAGGGACTCAAGTTACTTGGTTTCTTCCCTTATGGGACACTATCATTCTCCATTTTACTTATTTATTTTTCTGTATTGACCTTAGCAGAAAACAACACCAAGAAAAGAAGGAAAAAATGTTTTTGTGTCGCCCCATCATGTGATAGGCAGAGAAAACATTATGCTTGGTTATTTTGGCAAAAGGCAACTGTCCATCCACTATTTGAAAGAAATTGACAAACAAAATACACATAAATGACATGAGCTATATATAGCAACTCTAACACACCCAATAGTCTCTGTGGTTGCTGGTTCCAGTAAGGCAAAGCTTGGAGGCTGCTATTATAGATCTAAAATGTGAGAGAGATGGATCAGACCACCACCCTTTATTTTTTTTTATTATTTTTCTTTTTTTGTGGTACGTGGAACTCTCACTGTTGTGGCATCTCCTGTTGCGGAGCACAGGCTCCGGATGCACAGGCTCAGCAGCCATGGCTCACGGGTCTAGCCCCTCCATGGAATGTGGGATCTTCCCAGACCGGGGCACGAACCCGTGTCCCCTGCATCGGCAGTCAGACTCTCAATCACTGTGCCACCAGGGAAGCCCACCACCACCCTTTAAATGTTCTTTTCCTGCAAAAGAATTTGAGGCTTTGCAGGAAAAGGGTGCCTCTTTGTATAATTAATGAAGATAAAATCCCTACTCCTTTGGTCATAAAATTCTTTTTATGGAACACGCCCCCATTTTAGACCCCACTTCTAATATTCTTAACTCTTGCTATATAATGGGGATTAAAGGTTTCCATATATTTTCACCAAGTATTGGGTTGGAGACACTCAAAACCTTACATCATACACACTGCTTTATTTAAAATGAATAACTAAAAAGGACCTACTGTAGAGCACAGGGAACTCTGCTCAATATAATGTAACAACCTAAATGGGAAAATAATTTGAAAAATAATAGATACATATATATGTATAACTGTCACTTTGCTGTACACCTGAAACTAACACAACATTGTTAATCAACTATATTCCAGTATAAAATAAAAAGTTAAAAAAAAAAAAAAGACTCACCTTGCATCATGTATATTTGTGAACAGAACACCTGGCTTTGACGTCGATTAACCCCTATTGCTGGGTCATTGCCATCAGACAATGAGTGTGTTAGCAAGAAACAGAGAAATAAAGACTTCTGTGGCTGAGACTGGCCACTCCGGCAGCTGTGGTTCTTTATTGCCTACATTAGAGGGGCAGGGACTTTTCACACCTGCCATTCCCTTCAAATGTAAAAACTCACTAAAAGGTGAATTCCTGTGGGGGTTCAACTGGACTTTATATAAACAATGTCAGTGTAAAACTCATTTGCTTTTTCAAAGTTGGTTTCTTTAAGTTTTAGCACCCTCATGATTATCACTCAAAAAAAATATGCTTTTTTATCTGGGTTGTTTATATAGTCAACTGATTCACTGCCATCTCTGACATCTAATTTTTTTATTTATTGAAAATAAGCTTAAAAGTATTGTAGTCTTTTGCTCCCACTTGGTAGGAAAAATTTTCTAAAAATTGGCTAGTTCATTGGCTATGGTTTTCATAAGATGTGCCTAATGTTTTTCCAGTTTATTTTTGTTAAAGTTTTCTAACCTATTCCATCACCCCTTAACTGATTTTCGAAGGCAAAGGAAATATGGCTATTCTCTTTCTCACAAGGTTAACATAAAGCTAAATGTCTTATTGAAATAGTTAAGACTGGAAATAGGAGACATTGATAAACATTTCCAAATAGTTTTACTGGTTAAGATGTTACATTTCTCTTTATGCTGTAATTCAATATGTCATTTGCCTTCAAATTAGAGTATCAGAGAATTAACAAAAGGTAATGATTTCTCCCAAAATTAGTATGAGCTCCAAGAAATCACCCAATGTTTATATGTTGGTAAGCATTACTGTGTTTACTTTCTGTTTAAGTCCCATCATTAGACACTATGGAAATAATTAAAATGAAAAGGTTTCTGTGGCAAGACCTAACATCAACAATAAAATTTAAAATGTCTGATCAAATCTGCAGATTAGCGAAGCAAAATATCCTCTCAGTAAAGATTTTTTTGTAATATTAAGAAACTTTTATCCATGTATATGATTTATTTATTTTGAACACTTGAAACCATTGACATGTTCTCCTTCACAACTCTTATAAACCAAATCTGACAAAGATAGACTATTCAAAGTACCAAGCTCCAAGAAATGTCTTTCTTCCATTAGTGGCTACAGGAAGAACTGTAAAAAGCTCTGAAATACCTTCACCTGTAGGAAGTCGGCATCTAGGGAGATCATTATGAAAAGGATTGGTAATTCCTAATGGAGGCCTTACCAAAAGGTATATCTATGCAAACCAAAAAAATGGAGCAGTTTGTAGATTGGAAGAATGTAGGTTACTCATTTGCAGGGACAAAAAGCATGAGTTTTCTTTAACCCTCTATATACCTTGACTGAAATAGAACATGCTATTCACTCTTAGTTGACTACAGAGACTAGCTCCTTATTTCCCATAACAAAAAGGTGCTATGAATCTTCTTGCTCTAATTCTCATTCTCCATGTTCCTGAGCAGTCTTCTTTCCTTTTCTCAGCCTTGGCTACTTTTTTGTATTTGTAAAGGTGCAGTAAATCCAGACCTTCTCTTCCAATTTCTTATCATCCTTGTCAAAATTTCCTCCTTTAGTTCACTGTGGCTCCCATTTTCTATGTTCCTTCATTTATGCTATATTGAAATATTTATATGCAAATAAGTTTTAACCATCAAATGAAATTATAAGTTCCTTAAGAGTAAAGGCTCTTTTAAATGTACTCATATCCCCCTACAGGACTCATAACTAAAATAGAGAGCCCAGAAATAAACTTTCACATATATGGTCAATTGATTTTCAAGGAGGATACCAAGACCATTCAATGGGAAAAGGAAATTTTTTGTAAAACATGGTGCTGGGAAACTGAATAACTAATGCTTAAGAATAAAATTGGACCCTTATCTTATATCATATATAAGAATCAACTCAGAATGGAACAATGGCCTAAACTTAAGAGCTAAAACAATAAAACTCTTAGAAGAAAACATAGGGAAAATTTTCATAACATTGGTTTTGAAAGTTTTTTTGGATATGACATCAAAAGTATAGGAAACAAGAAAAAATAGATAAATTAGACTTCATTGAAATTATACTTTTGTTCATCTGGGGACACAATCAACAGAATGAAAAGGTAACCCACAGAATGGGAAAAAAAATGCAAATTATATATCTGAAAGGGATTAATATCTAGAATATATAAATAAGTCCTACAACTCAACAACAGCAAAACGATATAATTCAAAACGGGCAAAATATTTCAATAGGCATTTGTCCGAAGAAGATACACAAATAGCTGTTAAATGCATGAAAATGTGCTCAATATCATTAGTCATGAGGGAAGTGCAAATCAAAACCACAATAAGATAACAATTCACACCTACTACGATGGATATAATCGATAAATTGGAACATATTTTTGGCATGACTGCGCAGTAATTGGAGCTCTTGTGTTTTGCTGGTGGGAATCTAAAATGGTACAGCCATTGTGGAAAACAGTTTGACACTTTCTCAGTAGTTTAAACAGAACTACTATATGACCTAGCAATTCCACTCCTAGGTTTATATACAAAGGAATTGAAAACAGGGACTTGAACAGATATTTGTACACTAATGTTCATGGCAATATTATTCATAATAACCAAAAGGTGGAAACAACCCAAATGTATATTGATGGATGAATGGATAAACCAAATGTAGTATACGCATACAATGATGTGGGGATATGTGTGTGTGTAGCTGATTCGCTTTGTTGTGGAGCAGAAACTGATGCACCATTCTAAAGCAATTATACTCCAATAAAGATGTTAAATTTAAATTAAATAAAATCTTATTCCTTAGTTGCACTAGCCACATTTCAAGTGCATAATAACCACACATGACTAGTGGTTACCATATTACATATGGATAGATAACAGTTTCATCATCACAGGTAGTTTTAGTAGACAGTATTACACTAGAGTCTAATAGTCCTAGATTTGACAGCTGTCTTCATTTCCAGCTGTATAATTTTGAGCAAACAAATATATAACATGGCTAAGACACTATTTCTTGGTCTGTAAATATTGGATCATTACCAACTGAAAGGTTTATTTCCTAGATACATAGCATAATACATGACATATAATACATGCTCAAAAAAGTGTTTGCTACTATTAATATTATCATTAGTATGTGTTCCCTTCTGCTCACTATCAAACATACATCACATTAATAAGTAATAAAAATATAATTCAGTAAATACATTTTAATTGAAATATTATCAATATATATAGTACTACTGTTGATAATTATGCCCAAGTCAGACATAACTATTACTCCTCTTTTATTGAGGACTTCCACTGGATTCACAGAAACATTCTTTTAGAAATCTTTTAGGTGACCCTAATCTAGTAGGATAGCTGAAAAAGAAAGTTTTGTATTTAGCAAAAAAAAACCAAAAAACAAAAAAAATTACCTCTGGGTTATGTTTACACAGCAAAAGTGAGGCAGAAATAGAGCATATTCCCAGTGAATCAAAATCATCTATCTATATAATCAGCCAGAATGAATTTAACTATGCCTCTGTGTGTGTGTGTGTGTGTGTGTGTGTGTGTGTGTGTTGTGAATTTTACTAAATTTAGGAAAATGACTGACTCAGCACCACACTACAGCTTGGTATCAGTTCATGTACTGACTTTAAAAATTGCCTTATGTATGTTGTGCTTTCAGCAATTTTATTTTTCTGTCATCTTAGAGAGTTGTAAGTTGGCAGATCCCAAAGACTGAAACTGTATTTGACTAAATTTTGTATGGCATACTGTTTCACTGGCTGTGTGGTTATTAATATGACTTTGGACATGATTTCGTTTTGCTTATTGGAAATGTTAATTGTATTTTTTCCTTTTAGCTCTAAACGAAGAGTTATGTTAAACATTTTCATATGAAAAAAATTGTCATCCTTTTCCTGGCTTTGGAACATTCTTGTTTTTAATCTTTGCTTTAATAATATAAGCATTTCTGGTACATAAAACTTTCCTTTGAATATGCTGTAGTAAATGAAAATAGAAGAAACAAAGGGCCAATCATTTTCAATATTTCAGCAAAATATTTAAAATGCATTACCTGTCCCATTGCTTTTTATAACATTGAATATTTGTGTCTGTTTGATTTAAATAATAACAATAATAATATTGGTTAAAATTACAGCAGGAAAAATGAACAACATAATACACACAAACCTCTCTGTAGCTATGATTTATTGGCCTTGGTTCTAATTTTTACTTCTTAGCTCTGTGTTTAGTAACACAGACAAATAAGATGATATACCACAGCCTGTCTTTCACAATCTTCCAATCAGCAAATCAGTATACTTTGCTTATAATGCCTTAGGTTACAATCTACAACATATTGTGCTGTTTTAAGTTAGTAGTAAACAAGAGACTGTTCCAATGTTCATTACTAATTAGAAGTTAAGAAAATTCATACCATGGTGCAGAAAAATTTGAAATGGTAATCTATGAATTCCCAAATGTAATTAAGATAATCTAAACCAACAGTTCATATATTTCTTGATCTGAGAAGGACCCAGAAAAAGCTTTGGACTATATGGGTTATACCTACCAATAACATCCATATTAGAAATTAAATTGAAAGTTTTAAAATATATTAATATATTAATTCATTAAAATCATAACAATATTAAACCCATTATATGTTTATATATAGAGTATATTATGAAAAATAACTATTATTTCTACAACAAAAGAAGTGAGAATAATAACTTACCAGACGACAGCTGGATTCTTCTATCAAATTCTGCATTTAGTACTTTGAGATATTTCTTTAATCAAAGAATGTGAAGAAAATCTGGGTTTATGCTGATATATATGGAAAAGGGAGTGTTGCTTGAACAGTGTTTTTAGATAGCTAGATATATTTTTTTGATATTACAGAAAATTGGACATTAGTATTTTCTTAAAGATTATAATTCAGAATTTGAAATTCTCAACATATTTTATAATGTTTTATTAAATTTCATTTCTCCATCTTGCACTTGGGATGAAATTTTTGCACATGCATGGTATTGCACATCACACATCATTCATTTGAAAAATGTAATTGTTCATGGAATTGGGCAGAATACCCAAATGTGATAAATATCACTATATAATATAAAAAACATTTATTAATATCACTACTGATCTCATCAGAAAAGATTGTAAGTCAGGAAATCTATCATGTACATGGTGACGTGTACAAGTTTTCCAAAATTCTACTATATCTTGAGAACTTAAATTTTAACAATGGCTAAAAATATCACTGTTTCCCTTTGAAGTGAAAGGTTCACTGTTATTTTTTTCAGAATATATCGGCCAAATGCCCACAGCTGAATAATCATAGACTCTGTGTTATGTATTCTTCGAAGTAAAAATTGTTTCTTAAAAAATTAGACTGTTCAGCCAGAGAGTCAAACAATGGCAAAAATTTTCTCCTTAAGACAATTATCATGGTTGAGTATGCTTATGTTTCCTTCAGAAACTGCAAGAAAAAAAAAAAAAAGGATTATTTTTCACATCTGGTTAAAATTGGTAGAGATTAATTTTTAGGAATTAGTTTCTAGAAACATAGCCTAGGAATGTACTTTCATTCAATTATTTTTAACATCTTTATTCGGATGTAATTTCTTTACAATGGTGTGACAGTTTCTGCTTTATAACAAAGTGAGTCAGCTCTACATATACATATATCCCCTTACCTCCTTTCTCTTGTGTCTCCCTCCCACCCTCCCTATCTCACTCCTCTAGGTGGTCACAAAGCACGAAGCTGATCTCCCTGTGCTATGCGGCTGCTTCCCACTCGCTATCTATTTTATATTTGGTAGTGTATATATGTCCATGCCACTCTCTCACTATGTCCCAGCTTAACCTTCCACTCCCCATGTGCTCATGTCCATTCTTTACATTTGTGTCTTTATCCCTGTCCTGCCCCTAGGTTCCTCAGAACCTTTTATTTTAGATTCCATATATATGTGTTAGCATACAGTATTTGCTGTACTCTTTCTGACTTACTTCACTCTGCATGACAGACTGTAGGTCCATACACCTCACTACAAATAACTCAATTTCATTACTTTTTAAGGCTCAGTAATATTCCATTGTATATATGTGCTGCATCTTATTTATCCATTCATCTTTGATGGACATTTAAATAGTTTCCATATCCTGGCTTTTGGAAATAAAGCTTCAAGGAATATTGTGATACATGACCCTTTGAATTATGGTGTTCTCACGGTATATGCCCAGTAGTGGGATTGCTGGGCCGTATGGTAGTTCTATTTTTAGTTTTATAAGGAACCTCCATACTGTTCTCCATAGTTGCTGTATCAATTTACATTCTCACCAACAGTGCAAGAGAGTTCACTTTTCTCCACTCCCTTGCCAGCATTTATTGTTTTTAGACATTTTGATGATGGCCATTCTGACTGGTGTGAGGTGATACCTCATTGTACTTTTGATTTGCATTTCTCTAATGATTAGCAATGTTGAGCATCATTTCATGTGTTTGTTGGCAATCTGTATATCTTCTTTGGACAAGTGTCTATTTAGGCCTTCTGCCTTGTATTCGGTTGTTTGTCTTTTTGATATTGAGCTGCATGAGTAGCTTGTAAATTATGGAGATTAATCCTTTATCAGCTGCTTCATTTGCAAATATTTTCTCCCATTCTGAGAATTGTCTTTTCATCTTGTTTATGTTTTACTTTGCTGTGCAAAACTTTTAAGTTTCCCTAGATCCTATTTGTTTATTTTGTTTTTATATCCTTTTCTCTAGGAGGTTTGTCAAAAAAGGATCTTGCTGTGATTTATGTCATACAGTGTTCTGCCTATTTTTCCCTTTAAGGGTTTTATAGCATCTGGACTTACATTTAGGTCTTTAATCCATTTTGAGCTTACTTTTGTGTATGGTGTTAGGGAGTACTCTAATATTTTTCTTTTACATGTAGCTGTCCAGTTATCCCAGCACCATTTATTGAAGAGACTGTCTTATCTTCATTGCATATTCTTGCCTCCTTTATCAAAACTAAGGTGACCATATGTGTGTGGGTTTATCTCTGGACTTTCCATCCTGTTCCATTGATCTATATTTCTCTTTTTGTGCAAGTACCATACTTTCTTGATTACTGTAGCTTTGTAATATAGTCTAAAATCTGGGAAGCTGATTCCTCAAGTTCTGTTTTTTCTTTCTGAAGATGGCTTTGGCTATTAGGGGCCTTATGTATTTCCATAAAAATTGTGAAATGTTTTGTTCTACTTTTGTGAAAAATGATATTTGTAGTTTGATAGGGATTACATTGAATCTGTTGATTTCTTTGGGTAGTAGAGTCATTTTCACAATGTTGATTCTTCCAATCCAAGAACATGGTGTATCTCTCCATCTATATGTATCACCTTTACTTTCTTTCATCAATGTCATAGTTTTCTACATACAGGTCTTTTGTCTCCTTTGGTAGGTTTATTCCCAGGTATTTAATTCTTTTGGTTGCAATGGTAAATGGGAGTGTTACCTTAATTTCTTTTTCAGATTTTTCATCATTAGTGTATATGAATGCAAGAGATTTCTGTGCATTAATTTTGTATCCTGCTATGTTACCAAATTTATTGATTAGCTCTAGTACTTTTCTGGTAGCATCTTTAGGATTCTCTATGTATAGTATCATGTCATCTGCAAACAGTGCCAGCTTTATTTCTTCTTTTCTGATCTGGATTCCATTTATTTCTTTTTCTTCTCTAATGCTGTGGTTAAAACTTCCAAAACTATGTTTAATAATAGTGGTGAGAGTGGACTACTTTGTCTTGTTCCTGATCTTACAGGAAGTGGTTTCTGTTTTTCACCATTGAGAACGAGGTTGGCTGTGGGTTTGTCATATATGGCCTTTATTATGCTGACATAAGTTCCCTGTATGCTTACTTTCTGGCAGGTTTTTATCATAAATGGGTGTTGAATTTTGTTGAAAGCTTTTCCTGCTCTTTTTAGATGATCATATGTTTTTTCTCCTTCAATTTGTTAATGTGGTTGATCACATAGATTGACTTGTGTATATTAAAAAATCCTTGCATTCCTGGTATAAACTCCACTTGATTATGGTGTATGATCATTTTAATGTGCGGTTGTATTCTGTTTGCTACTATTTTCTTGAGAACATTTGTATCTATGTTCATCAGTGATATTAGCCTGTAGTTTTCTTTCTTTGTGACATCTTTGTCTGGTTTTGGTATCAGGGTGATGGTGCCCTCGTAGAATGAGTTTGGGAGTGTTCCCCCCTTGCTATACTCTGGAAGAGTTTGAGAATGATACGCATTAACTCTTCTCTAAATATTTGATGGAATTCACCTGTTAAGCCATATGGTCCTGGGCTTTTGTTTGTTGCAAGATTTTTAATCACAGTCTCAATTTCAGGGCTTTTGTTTGGTCTGTTTATATTTTCTATTTCATTTCTTCTTGGTTCAGTCATGGAAGGTTGTTTTTTTCTAAGAATTTATCCATTTCTTCCAGGTTGTCCTTTTTATTGGCATATATTTTCTTGTAGCAATCTCTCATGATCTTTTGTATATCTGCAGGGTCAGTTATTACTTCTCCTTTTTCATTTCTAATTCTATTGATTTGAGTCTTCTCCCTTTTTTTTCTTGATGAGTCTAGGTAATTGTGTATCAATTTTGTTTATCTTCTCAAAGAACCAGCTTTTAATTTTGTTGATCTTTGCTATTGTTTCCTTCATTTGTTTTTCATTTATTTCTGATCTGATCTTTATGATTTCTTTCCTTCTGCCAACTTTGGGTTTTTTGTTGTTGCTATTGTTCTTCTTTAATTGCTTTAGGTGTTAGGTTAGATTGTTTATTTGACCTGTTTCTTGTTTCTTGAGGTATGATGTTATTGCTATAAACATCTCTCTTAGAACTGCTTTTGTTACATCCCATAAGATATGGGTCATCAAGTTTTCATTGTCATTTGTTTCTAGTTATCTTTTTATTTCCTCTTTGATTTCTTCAGTGATCTCTTGGTTATTTAATAGTGTATTGTTTAGCTACCATGTGTTTGTATTTTTTACAGATTGTTTTCCTCTAATTGATATCTAGTCTCATTGCATTGTGATTAGAAAAGATACTTAATATGATGTGAATTTTCTTAAATTTATCAGGTCTTGATTTTTGACCCAAGTTATGATCAATCATGTGGAATGTTTCATGAGCACTTGAGAAGAAAGGGTATTCTGTTGTTTTTGAATGGGATGTCCATTAAAATATCAATTAAGTCCATCTTGTTTAATGTATCATTTAAGGCTGCATTTCCTTATTTATTTTCATTTTGGATGATCTGTCCATTGGTGAATGTATGGTGTTGAATTCCCCTACTATGATTGTGTTTCTGTCAAAATCCTCTTTCATGGCTCATAGCATTTGCCTTATGTATTGAGGCGCTCCTATGTTGGGTACATAAATATTTACATTTGTTATATCTTCTCCTTGCTTTGATCCCTTGATCATTATGTAGTGTCCTTTTTTGTCTCTTGTAATCTTTGTTTTAAAATCTATTTTGTTGGATATTAGAATTGTTACTCCAGCTTTCTTTTCACTTCTATTTGCATGGTATATCATTTTACATCTACTCTCTTTCCATCTGTATGTGTCCCTAGGTCTGAAGTGGGTCTCTTGTAGGCAGCACATATACAGGTCTTGTTTATGTATCCATTCAGCCAGTCTACATCTTTTGTTTGGAAAATTTAATCCATTTATTTAAGGTAATTATCGATATGTATGTTCCTATTATCATTTTCATAATTGTTTTGCATTTGTTATTGTAGGTCTTTTCCTTCTCTTGTGTTTCCTGCCTAGACAAGTTCCTTTAGCATTTGCTGTAAAGCTGTTTTTGTGGTGTTGAATTCCCTCAACTTTTGCTTTTCTTTAAAGATTTTAATTTCTCCTTCAAATCTGAATGAGATTTTTGCTTAGTAGAGTAATCTTTGGTGTAGGATTTTACCTCTCATCACTTTAACTATGTCCCGCCACTCCCTTCTGGGTTGCAGAGTTTCTGCTGAAAGATCAGCTGTTACCCTTTTGGGCATTGCCTTTTATATTATTTGTTGTCTATCACTTCTGGTTTTAATATTTTTTTCTTTGTATTTAATTCTTGATAGTTTGATTAATATGTGTTTTGTCATGTTTCTCCTTGGATTTATCCTGAATGGGACTCACTGCACTTCCTGGAATTGACTGACTATTTCCTTTCCCATGTTAGGGAAGTTTTTGAGTTTAATCTCTTTAAATATTTTCTTAGTCCTTTTCTTTTTCTCTTCTACTTCTGGCAGGCCTATAATTAGAATATTGTTGCATTTAATGTTATCCTTGTGGTCTCTGAGACTGTCCTCAATTGTTTTCATTCTGTTTTCTTTTTTCTTTAATTAATTTATTTTTGCTATGTTGGGTCTTCATTTCTGTGTGAGGGCTTTCTCTAGTTGTGGCAGTCGGGGTCCACTCTTCATCGCAGTGTGTGGGCCTCTCACTATCACGGCCTCTCTGATTGCAGAGCACAGGCTCCAGATCTGCAGGCTCAGTACTTGTGGCTCACGGACCTAGTTGCTCCACAGCATATGGAATCCTCCCAGACCAGGGCTCAAACCCATGTCACCTGCATTAGCAGGCAGATTCTCAACCACTGTGCCACCAGGGAAGCCCCATTCTCTTTTCTTTATTCTGCTCTGCAGTGGTTTTTTACTCTTTTATCTTCCAGGTCACTTATCTGGTCTTCTGCTTCAGTTATTCTGCTACGGATTCCTTCTAGATAATTTGTAATTTCATTTACTGTGTTGTTCATCATTGTTTGTTTGGTCTTTCTTTCTGCTAGGTCCTTGTTAAATGTCTCTTGTATTTTCTCCACTCTATTTCCAAGATTTTGGATCATCTTTACTGTCATTACTTTGAATTCTTTTTCAGGTAGACTGCCTATTTCTTTTTCTTTTGTTTGGTCTAATGGGTTTTACCTTGCTCCTTCATCTGCTGTGTGTTTCTCTTTCTTCTCAGTTTGCTTTACTTATTGTGTTTGGTGTCTCCTTTTTGCAGGCTACAGGTTTGTAGTTCCTGTTGTTTTTGGAGTCTGCCTCCATTGGTTAAGGTTAGTTCAGTGGGTTGTGTAGTCCTCCTGGTCGAAGTGACTAGTGCCTGTGTTCTGGTGGATAAGCCTGGATCTTTTCTTTCTGGTGTGGAAGAACGGGTCCAGTGGTGTGTTTTGGTGTTCCTGTGACCTTATTATTATTTTAGGCAGCCTCTCTGCTGATGGTGTCATTGTGTTCCTGTCTTGTTAGTTTTTTTGCCTAGGGTGTCCAACACTGTACCTTGCTGATCATTGAGTGGAGCTGGTTCTTAGCGTTGAGATGGAGGTCTCTGGGACAGTTTTCACCATTTGATATTATGTGGAGTGGGGAGGTCTCTGGTGGACAAATATCCTGAACTCAGCTCTCCCACTTCAGTGGCAAAGGGCTGACACCTGGCCAGAGCACCAAGGCCCTGTAAGCCATGTGGCTCAGAAAAAAGGGAGAAAAAAATAATAAAATTAAAAGAGTTTTAAAATATAAACTTTAAAAAGTCATAAAAAAAGAGAAAAAAGCAGCTTACACACAAAAACCTAGGATAAATGTTAAAAGCAAAACTATACAGACAATATCACACATGGAAGCATACACATACACACTCACAAAAAGAGAAAAAGAAAAAAAAATATGTATATATAAAAAAAAAAAGGAATGGAATACCCAAATCAATAAAGAAATCTACCAATGATAATAAGCTCTAAATACTAAACTGATAATCATAAAGCCAGAAACATATTAGATACAGAAAGCAAACCCCAAGTCTACAGTTGCTCCCAATGTCCACTGCCTCAATTTTGGGATGATTCACTGTCTAGTCATGTATTCCAGAGATGCATAATATATCAAGCTGACTGTGCATTTTTAATCCGTTGCTCCTGAGGCTGCTGGGAGAAATTTCCCTTGTTCTTTGTTCACACAGTTCCTGGGGTTCAGCATTTGATTTGGCTCCACCTCTGTGTGTAGGTCACCTAAAGGCATCTGTTCTTCACTCAGACATGATGGGGTTAAATAGCAGCTGATTAAGGGGCTCTGGCTTATTCTGGCTGGGGGGATGGAGGGGTACAGAATGTGGGGCAAGCCTGTGGTGGCTGAGGCCAGTATGACTTTGCTACAGCCTGAGCCATGCCATGTGTTCTCCTGGGGACGTTGTTCCTGGATGAGGGCACCCTGGCAGTTGTGAGCCTCACATGCTCTTTGGATGGAAGGTGTGTATAGTAACCTGTGCTTGCACACAGGCTTTTTGATCTCTGCAGCATCAGCCTTAGTGTTTCATGCCCATCTCTGGTGTCTGTGCTGATATCCGTGGCTTGCACCCGTCTCTGCAGCTCGTTTAGGCAGTGCTCTGAATTCCCTCTTTTGCACACCACACAACAATGGTCTCTTTCCTCAGGAAGTTCCAGATTTTTCTCAGGACTACCCCTTAGCTAGTTCTGATGCACTAGCTCCCTTCAGATTGTGTTCACACAGCCAACCCCAGTCCTCTCTCTGGGATCTGACCTTTGAAGCCAGAGTCTGAGGTCCCAGCCCCCACCCACCCTAGCATGTGACTAGACAAGCGTCTCAGGCTGGTGAGTACCGGTTGGCACCAATCCTCTATGTGGGAATCATTCCGCTTTGCCCTCTGCACCCCTATTGCTGCCCTCTCCTTCATGGCTCCAATGCTTCCTCTCTGCCCGTCTTCTCCAGTGAAGGGGTTTCCTAGTATGTGGAAACTTTTCCTTCTTCACAGCTCCCTCCCAGAGGTTCATGTCCTGTCCTTATTCTTTTGTCTATGTTTCTTTTTTTTTTGTATTTTGGTAAAATGTAGATAATATATAATTTATCATTTTAATAATTTTATATGTACAATTAAGTAACATTAATTGCATTTGCATTGTAGTGCAAACGCCACTGCTATTTCTCCAGAAAATTTTCATTACTTCCAATTGAAACTCTGTACCTATTAAATAGTAACTCCCCATCCCCCTTTCATATAGTCCCTAGTACTCTATATTCTACTTTCTTGCTTGATAAATTTACCTCTCCTAGGCACATCAAGTCTATGAAATCACACACATTTGTCCCTTTATATCTAGCTTATTTCACCTAACATAATGTGTTTAAAGTAAATCCATGTTTTATCATGCATCAGAATTTCATCGAGTGGAGTTCTTGATGGCAGAGCAAGAGGATGTGAAGCTCACCTCCTGCCACTAACAAACACATCAAATTTTATTGTCATGTGGAATAATTCTCATGGAAAACTAACTGGAAACTGGCAGAAAGACTCATTTACAGCCAAAACTGTAAGAAAGATATGCATGTATTTGGGTAGGACAAGAAGAAAGGCATCAGGTCAGTACCAGTGTCCCTGGGATATTCCTATGAAGAAGAAAGAGGTCACACAGGTAAACATTTGCCCTGGAGATTGTAATCAGTTTGAGCCACAGACTGGTTATCTCAGACCTTGGGTCCTACATGTAGGAGGCAAGCACCATTGGCTGCTTTTAGGATACCTGGAACAGATAGAAAGTCTGGAGAAGCCTTGGATCCACTCCTGGGGAGTCCAGCTTGGTGCTAGCTTGACCCCAGACAGGGAAAAAAGTGGTCTGCCTTACAGGATCTGCCTTGCCACACTCCCCAGTCCTAGCTGAGTGAATGTCCCTGGCTACTCACTACATGCCACAGATTAGCACCAGATTTAGGGTGGTCAGGACATTGAAAACACTTGATCTAGGGATGAAGTGGTAACCCAGGGGCCCAGGGCTCAGCTCAGGTGGGACAGAAGCAGCCATTTTTGGTGCTTATTCAAACAGTGCCCCAGAAGAAGACCAGATTTCTGATAGCATCCTGGTCACCAGAATTCCCACAACTGCTGCACTGCACTCAACAGCCACAGCCAAAGGAATATTCTGGCCCCACCCATCCCATGTCACAGCATTTCATTGGATCTGGCATAGACACAACATGGGAAAGGACATAAATTTAAGCAGTATCTGAGCAGAGCCACAGACACCTACACAGGCAGGGCATCAGACCTCTGTAAGCATATATGTCCCACTTGCTTCAGCACTCCACTCCTTTGGGGCAAACGTCACAGCACAGGGAGAAGGAAAAAAGCACACATTTATAGAGAATAGAGCCAGTTCAGGACTGACCCTCAGTGCTTCCACTCCAGCAACTTGGGAGGAGACCCGACCCATGAAAGGATGATAACTGCCACCAAGCAGAAAGGAAGTCCCTTTTAACATGATGTGCAGGCTCCATCACCAGCCACATGCCTTACCAAGATGATAGCTGCCAGCATAACCTGAGGAAAGCCATGATTGGTGATTACATTAAAACCAGCTCTCTCACCAAATGCACAGGGCATACAGTTTACATAGGGGTGTTCACACTTAAGAACACCCCTTCAAGATCATACTAGGCAACTATTTCACCTAAATTCAGAGAGACAGAGAAAGTTAAGTAAAATAAGTAGGCAGAGGAAATACTGTCAATTGAAAGAGCAAGAGGAAACACCTGAAAAATTACATAATAAAACAGAATTAAGCAATATATCTGACAGAGAATTCAAAACATTGATTAAAAAATGCTAACTTAATTAGGAAAGAAAATTCATCTAAGCACAGATCATTTTAGCAAGTAGTGGGGAGCGATAAAGACCAAATCAAAATATATACTTCAATATCTGTTATTAAAAGCTTTCTGGAAGCAATGAATAGCAGACTAAATGACAATGAAGAACACATACTTGATCTGGAAAATAGGATAGTGGAAATCACACAATCATCAGAACAGAAGAGAGAAAGACAAATGAAAAAAAAAGAAGATTAAGACAGCATACAATGTCTCTGGGGTAAGATAAAATGTGCCGTCATTTCCAATATAAAATTCTCAGAAGGAGAAGAGAGAGAAGGGGATTGCAAATGTATTTGAAGAAATTATGGATGAAAACTTCCTAAACCTGAAGAATGAAACAGATTCAGGTACTGGAAACACATAGGGTCCCCCACAAAATTAACCAAAATAGACCCACACCAAGACATATCATAAATAAAATGGCAAAAGTTAAAGAGAATTCTAAAGGCAGCAAGAGAAAAATCAAAGAATCATATACAAGGGCATTCCCATAAGGCTACCAACAGATTTCTCTGCAGAAACATTACATGACAGAAGGGAGGGGTGTGATACAATTAGACTGCTAAAAGGGAAAAAAATTACAAACAAGGATACTCTGTACAGCAAGATTATCATTTATAATACAAGGAGAGTAAAGAACTTCTCAGACAAGCAAAAACTAAAAGAATTCATCAATACTAAGCCTACCTCCTAAAATGTTGGAGGCTTGGGCTTCCCTGGTAGCACAGTCACTGAGAGTCCGCCTGCCGATGCAGGGAACATGGGTTCATGCCCCAGTCTGGGAAGATCCCACATGCTGTGGAGTGACTGGACCCGTGAGCCATGGCCACTGAGCCTGCACGTCCAGAGCCTGTGCTCCGCAATGGGAGAGGCCACAACAGTGAGAGGCCCGTGTACCAAAAAAAAAAAAAAAAAAAATTGTTGAAGGCTCTTCTCTAAGTGGAAAAGAAGTAAGATCTATAGAAAAGGGAGAATTCCAATAAGAAAGGCAAATACATAGGATGGAAGATCACTTAATTAAGCCAGTACGTAAATTAAAGAATAACAAAATTGTAAAAGCAACTATAATTATAATAAACAGTAAAGAGATAAGTATGAAGATGTAAAATATGACATCAAAAACACAGAATGTGAGGGAGAGGTATAAAAATGTGGTTTCCATAGAATGTGTTTTAATGTAAATGACTATCAGTTTAAATCAAGTAGATATAACTATAGGTCAACATATATAAACCCCATGGCAACCACACATAAAAACAACAGCAACAACAAAAATCATACATTAGATATATAAAAAGCAAAAAGAAAGGAACCCAAGCATATTACAGAAGAAAATCATCAAACCAAATGGAAGGAAGAAAAAGAATAAGAAATGAACAGAGAATAACTACACAAACAACTGGAAAACAAGTAATAAAATGGCAATAACTACATACTTATAAATACTTACCTTAAATACTTGCCTTAAATGTCAATGAACTAAAAGCTCATATCAAAATGTGTATGGCAACTTATTGGATTAAAAAAGAGAGAGACCTTTTAACAGGCTGCCTACAGTGGTGAAGGTGCCTTCAGTGGTGAAGACACACACAGACTGAATGTAGGAGGATAGAAGAAAGATTTTTCATGCAAACAAATATGACAAGAAAGCAGAGGTAGGAATACTCATCAGAAAATAAAATAGACTTTAAAGCAAAGGTTATAATTAAAGACAAAGCAGGACATTATATAATGCTAAAAGGATCAATACAGGAAGAGGATATTACACTTGTTAACATATACACACCCAGTATAGGAGCAACTAAATACATTTTAAAAAATTAACAGACATAAAAGGAGAAATTGACAGTAACACAAGAGTTGGAGATTTTAACACTCCACTGACATCAGTAGAAAGATCATCAGATAGAAAATCAATAAAGCAACTGTAGTCTTAAATTAAACTATAGACTAGTTGGACTTAATTGATACCTACAGGACAATAAAAATAAAACAGTAGAATGCACATTCTTTTCAAGCTCACAGTTAACATTCTCCAGTATAGATCACATACTAGGTCAAAAAGGAAGCCTCAACAAATTTAAGAGAACAGAAATTATATCAAGCACTGTTTTTCCAATTACAATAGTATGAAACTATAAATCAACTAAAGAAAAAAATAAAAACAGGAAAAAAACAAACACATGTTGAATAAACAGAATGCAGCTAAAAAAAAAAAACAATGGATCAACAATGAAATCAAGTAGGAAACATTAAAATACATGGAGACAGATGAAAGTAGGAACAAAACTTTCCTAAATCTATGGGATACAGCAAAACATTTCTAAAAGGGAAATTCATGGTGCTTCAGGCTTTCGTCAAGAAACAACAACAAAAATCCCTCAAATAAACTATATAACCTACCACTTAAGAGAATAGAAAAAGAAGAAAAAACAAAGCCCAAAGTCAACAGAAGGAAGGATTACAAAAGATTAGAGAGAAAATAAATAGATATTTAAAAGAAAAAACAACTGAAAAGACCAACAAAACCAAGGACTGGTTTTGTGAAAAGTTAAGCAATACTTATAAGCAATACTTATAAACCTCTTTTAAATTGTTTTTATTTTACATTGGAGTATAGTTGATTTACAAATTTGTGTTAGTTTCAGATGTACAGCAAAGTGATTTAGTTATACATATATCTACTCTTTCTCAGATTCTTTCCCAATATGTTATTACAGAGTATTTAGTATAGCTCACTGTGCTATACATTAGGTCCTTGTTGATTATCTATTATATATATAGTAGTGTGTATATGTTAATCCCAACGTCCTAATTATCCCTTCTCCCTACCTTTCTCTTTTTTGAAATTTGAAAGTTTGTTTTCTGTTTTGGAAAAATGTTCACTTGTATCATTTTTTAAATTACATTCCACATATAAGTGACACCATATAATATTTGTCTTTCTTTCTGACTTAACTTCACTCTGTATGACAGACTCTAGGTCCATCCACCTCACTAAAAATAACTCAATTTCTTTTCATTTTATGGCTGAGTAATATTCCATTGTGTATATGTACCACATCTTCTTTATCCATTCTTCTGTTGATGACACTTAGATTGCTTCCATGTCCTGGCTAAATAGTGCTGCAATGAATATCAGGGTGCATGCATCCTTTAGAATTATGGTTTTCTCCAGATATATGCCCAGGAAGGGGATTGCAGGATCATATGGTAGGTCTATTTTTAGTTTTCAAGGAACCTCCATACTATTCTCAATACTGGCTGTACAAATTTACATTCCCGCCAACAGTGTAGGAGGATTCCCTTTTCTCCACACCCTCTTCAGCATTTATTGTTGTAGACTTTTTGAGGGCCATTCAGACTGGTATGAGGTGATACCTGATTGTAGTTTTGATTTGCATTTCTCTGATAATTAGTGACATTGAGCATCTTTCCATGTGCTTTTTGGCCATCTCTATGTCTTCTTTGGAGAAATGTCTATTTAGATCACCTGCCCATTTTTTTTATTGGGTGGTTTGTTTTGATATTGAGCTGCATGATCTGTATGTATATTTTGGAAATTAATCCCTTGTTGGTTGTACTGGTTGCAAATAATTTCTCTCATTCTGTAGGCTTTCTCTATGTTTAGTTAATGGCTTCCTACGCTGTTCAAAAGCTTCTAAGTTTAATTAGGTCCCATTTGTTTAATTTGTTTTTATTATCATTATTCTAGGAGCTGGATCAAAAAGATAGTTCTGTGATTTGTGTCAAAGAGTGTTCTACTCTGTTTTCCTCTAAGAGTTTTATAGTATATATTTTTTAAAATTTATTTATCTTTGGCTGGGTTGGGTCTTCGTCTCTGTGCGAGGGCTTTCTCTAGTTGTGGCAAATGGGGGCCACTCTTAATCATAGTGCGTGGGCCTCTCACTATCGTGGCCTCTCTGGTTGCGGAGCACAAGCTCCAGACGTGCAGGCTCAGTAATTATGGCTCACGGGCCCAGTTGCTCCACAGCATGTGGGATCTTCCCAGACCAGGGCTCGAACCCGTGTCACCTGCATTAACAGGCAGATTCTCAACCACTGTGCCGCCATATAGTATATGGTTTTACATTTAGGTCTTTAATCAATTTTGAGTTTATTTTTGTGTATGGTGTTAGAGAATAATCTAATTTTATACTTTTACACGTAGCTGTCTAGTTTTCCCAGCCTCAATTTTAGTAGAGACTGCCTTTTCTCCATTATATATTCTTCCCTCCTTTGTTGTAGATTAACTGACCATAGGATGGTGCATTTATTTCTAGGATTTCTATTCTTTTCCACTGTTCTGTGAGGTCTGTCTCTGTGCCAGTACCATACTGCCTTAATTACTGTATCTTTGTAGTATAGTCTGAAGTCAGGGAGCCTGATTACTCCAGCTCTGTTTTTCTTTCTCAAGATCACTTTGGCTATTCACTGTCTTTTGTTTTTCCACACAAATTTCAAGATTTTTGTTCTAGATCTGCAAAAAATTTCACTGGTAATTTCATAGGGATTAAATTGCATCTGTAGCTTGCTTTGGATTGTATGGCCATTTTGACAACATTCATTCTTCCAATCCAATTTCAACTTTAGTACTTGTGATTGGTCTATTCATATTTTCTATTTCTTCCTGGTTCTGTTTTGGGAGTTTGTACCTTTCTAAGAATTTTTTCATTTCTTCGTGGTTGTCCATTTTATTGGCATATATTTGCTTGTAGTAGTCTCTTATCATCCTTTATATTTATGCAATGCTATTTTAACTTCTTTTTCATTTCTAATTTTATTGATTTGAGAGTACTCCCTTTTTTTCTTGATGAGTCTGGCTAAAGATTTATCATTTTGTTTATCTTTTCAAATAACCAGCTTTTAGTTTTATTGATCTTTTCTATTGTTATCTTTTTGTCTATTTCATTTATTTCTGCTCTTATCTTTATGATTTCTTTCCTTCCATTAACTTTGGGTTTTGCTTTTTCTTCTTTCTCTAGTTTCTTTAGCTTTAAGGATAAGTTGTTTATTTGAGATTTTTCTTGTTTCCTGAGGCAAGACTTTATTGCTATATACTTCCCCATTTGAACTCATTTTAATTCATTCCATAAGTTTTTGACTACCATGTTTTCTTTTTCACTTGCCTTTAGGTATATTTTTTATTTCCTATTTGATTTATTCAGTGATCCATTGGATATTTAGTAGCATGTTGTTTAGCTTCCAGGTGGTTTTGATTTTCACAGTTTTATTCTTGTACTTGAATTCTAATCTCATATTGTTGTGGTTGGAAATGATGCTTGATATGGTTTCAATTATCTTAAATTTACTGAAGCTTGCAGCTTGAAGCTTGCAGCTTGAATCTTACTGACAAGCATGTGATCTGTCCTGGAGAATGTTCCGTGTGCTCTTGGAAAGAATGTGTATTCTGCTGTTTTGGGAATGCTCTATAAACATCAATTAAGTCTATCTGGTCTAATGAGTCATTTAAGACCTGTGTTTCCTTATTAATTTTCTGCCTGGATGATCTGCCCATTTAACTAATTGTGGTGTTAATGTACCCCATTATTATTGTGTTTGTGTCAATTTCTCCTTTTATGGCTGTTCACATTTGCCTTAAATTATGAGGTGCTCTTATGTTGCATGCATATATATTTACAATTGTTATATCTTTTTTGTGGACTGATCCCTTGATCATTATGTACTGTCCTTCTTTGTCTCTTGTAACAGTCTTTATTTTAAAGTCCATTTTGTCTATATGAGTATTGCTGATCCAGATTTTTTTTTGATTTCCATTTGCCCATTACCAAACAATCCTGATAAAAAGAATAAAACTGGAGGTATAACACTCTCAGACTTCAGATTATACTACAGTGCTACAATAATCAAAATAGTATGATACTGGCACAAAACTAGACATATAGATAAATGCAACAGAATAGAGAGTCCAGAAATAAACCTATGAACCTATGGTCAATTAAGCTATGACAGTAGAGGTAAGGATATACAACAGAGAAGATAGTCTCTTCAATGAATGGGGCTGGGGAAAACTGGACATCCACATGTGAAATAACAAGATTAGAACATTCCCTCACACCATATACAAAAATAAACTCAAAGTGCTTTGAAGACCTAAATTTAATTCATGAAACAATAAAACTTCTGGAAGAGATCATAGGTGGAACAGTCTTTGACATAAATCATAGTAGCAATATTTTCTTGTTCCAGTTTCTTAAGGTAAAATAAATAAAATCAAAATTAAACAAATTTGACCTAATTAAACGTCAAAGCTTTGCACAGCAAAGGAGACCATCAACAAAACATAAAGACAACCTCCAGAATGGGGGAAAATATTTGCTAAGTATGCAACTGACAAGGGGTTAATATTTAAAATATATAAACCACTCATATAACTCAATATTGAAAAAACAGAGAGCCCTATGAAGAAATGGGCAGAAGACCATAATAGACAATTTTTTTGCAAAGACAACATATAGATGGCCAACAGACAAATGAAAAGGTGGTCAGTATCTCTAGTTTTTAGAGAAATTCAAACATAAACAACAATGAGATATTACTTCATACCTGTCAGAATGGCTATCATCAAAACGTCTATGAATAACAAATGCTGGAGAGGATGTTGAGAAAAGAGAACCGTTTTACACTGCTGATGGGAAGGTAAGTTGGTGCAGCCACTATTTGAAACAGCATGGAGCTTCCTCAAAAAACGAAAAATAGAACTACCACCTGATCCAGCAATTCCACTCCTGGGTATATATCTTGAAAAAATCAAGGACACTAATATAAAAAATACATACACCCTAATGCTTATAGCAGCACTATTTACAATAGCCAATACATGAAAGCAACACAAAGAGCCCATCAAAAGAATTGGGTTAAAAAATGTGGTATAGGGGCTTCCCTGGTGCTGCAGTGGTTGGGAGTCTGCCTGCCGAAGCAGGGGACATGGTTTTGTGTCCCGGTCTGGGAGGATCCTGCGTACGGTGGGGTGGCTGGGCCTGTGAGCCATGGCCGCTGGGCCTGCATGTCCGGAGCCCGTGCTCCACAGCAGGAGGGGCCACAGCAGTGAGAGGCCTGTGTGTCGCAAAAAAAAAAAATGTGGCATAAATAAATGTGTGTGTGTGTGTGTGTGTGTGTGTGTGTGTGTGTGTGTGTACCCAATAGAATATTAGCCATTAAAAAAAGGATGAACTATTGCTATTTGCAGCAACATGTATGGAACTAGAGAATATTATGTCTAGTGAAATTAGTCAGACAAAGAAAGGTAAGTAGTGTGATATCACTTATATGTGGAACCTAAAAAAAATACAAATGAATGTATATGCAAAATCAGATACAGTCTCAGAGATATAGGAAACAACTTTGTGGTTAACAAAGGGGAGGGAGAAGGGGGAGGAAAATTCGGGGCAAGGAATTAACAGATAAAAACTCCTATATATAAAATAGATAAGCAAGAAGGATACACTGTTAGCAAAAGTAATTATACCCATTATCTTGTAATAACCTATAATGTTGTATGACTGCAGAAATATTGAATCATTATGTTGTACATCTGAAACTAACATATTGTAATTCAACTGTACTTCAATAAATAAGAATGGCACACACACTAAATAGAATTTCACTTCTTTATAAGGTTAAATAATACTCCACTTTATGTATATACCCCATTTTTTATCCATAATGTAATTGATGAACATTTTGGTTGTTTCCATCTTTCAGTTATTGTGAATGATACTGTTATGAACATTGGTGTGCAAATATTTGGGTCTCTGCTTCCAATTTTTTTAAATTAATAATATTGATTTGAATTTTATTGGCTTACTTTTCAAAATTTTATTGTGCTAGTAGCACTGAACATAAGGTCTACCCTCAAAAGATTTTAAGTGTACAGTACAGTATTGTTATTTACATGTACAGTATTATATAGCAGATACCTGGAGACTATCTTGTGTAACTGAAACTTTATAACTATTGATTAGCAACTCTCCCTTTTCCTATTCCTCCAACTCCTGGCAATCATCATTCTATTGTTTGCTTCTATAAGTTTGACTGTTTTAGATACCTTGTAGAAGTCCAATCATGCAGTATTTGTCTTTTGGTGACTGTCTTACTTCATTAGAAAAATGTCTTCAAGTTTCTTCTGTGTTGTCATATAATGCAGGATTGATATTTTAAGGCTCAATAAATATTCCTTAATGTGTGTATAACACATTTTTAAAACCATTTATCTAGCAGAGGGAATTTAGCATATTTCACATCTTGGCTCTAACGACTATTGCTGCATGAACATGGGATTGTCAAAATCTCCTCGATATCCGTCTATTAATTCTTTGTGATATGTATGCAGATGTGAAATACCAAATCATACGGTGATTCTATCTTCAATTTTTTGAGGACCGGCCAAACTCTCTTCACAGAGACTGCATCATTTTGCATTCCAATCAGCAAATACAGTGGTTCCCATTTCAATTGTTCCTCCACAACACTTGTTATTGCCATATATGTGTGTGTGTATATATCTATATCTATATCTATATCTATATCTATATCTATATATATAATGAATAGAGTAGAATAGAATAAAAACTATTCTCCCCAGCATTTGCCTTCTCATTTTGATAACATTCATTCTAATGGACATGAGGAAATATCTTTTAGTTTTGATTTGCATTTCCTTAAATATTAGTAATGTTGAGCACTTTCTCATATAACTGCTAGCCATTGCATGCTTTCTTTGAAAAAATGTCTATTCAAGTTTTTTGTCCATTTTTACATTCGGTTATTATTTATTTATTTATTTATTTATTTATTTATTGCTATTGAGTTGTATGAGTTTATTGTATATTTTAAATATTAACCCCTTGCCTGAGGCTTACCCCTGTGTTTATTTGTAGTAGTTTTAAGGTTTCAGGTATTATGATAAAGTTAATTAACTCACTTTTAGTTAATTTTCATGTTTCAGAAGGGTTTCAGTTTCATTCTTCTGCAAGTAGTTATTCAGTTTTCCCTATACCTTTTATTAAAGGTAATATACTTTCATATTATATATTCTTGACCTCTTTTTTGAAAATTAAATTGATCATACATGCATGGGTTTACGTCTGGGCTGTCTATTCTGTTCCATTGATCTATGTGTCTGTTTTAATGACATGATCATACTGTTTAATGACTATGGCTTTGTAAAATAACCTGAAATCAGGAAGAGTGATGCCTCTGCCTTTGTTCTTTCTCAAGATCACTTTGACTAGTAAGGGTCATTTGTGCTACCATACAAATTTTAGAACTCTTTTTTTCTTTATATTTTTCTGAGAAAAAATACCATTCATATTTCAATGAAGATTGCATTGAATTTATAGATCATTTTGGGAAGTATGGACATTTTAACAAAATTAGTTCTTCTAATCCATGAACACAAAATATGTTTTTTATTTATTTGTGTCTTTTTCAATTTCTTTCATCAATCTTATAGTTTTAAGTATAAATATCTTTCTCCTACTTGGTTAAATTTATTCCCAAGTGTTTTGGTCTTATAATATTGTAAATGGGATTGTTTTCTTTATTTCTGTTTCTGATAGTTTTTTGTTAGTATACAGAAACACAACAGATTTTATATATTGATTTTAGATCCTGATTTTATATCTTCCTGATTTCTATATATAATATCATTTTTTTCTGCAAATAGAGATAATTTTACTTCTTTCCTGATTCAAATAACTTTTTTTCTTTGTCTAACCTAATTGCTCTGGCTAGGACTTCAAGTACTCTGTTGGATACAAGTGGCTAGAGTAAGCCACTTTGCCTTGTGCCTAATATTTGAGGAAAAATGTTCAGCTTTTCACCACTGAGTATGACATCAGCTTCTCAGATGTAGGTTTTAGTATGTTGAAGTATGTTCTTTCTATATCTGATTTGTTAAAGGTTTTTGTCATGAAAGTGTGTTGAACTTTGTCAAATGTTTTTTCTGCATCTATTGAAATAATCATATGATTTTCATCCTTAATTTTTTTTTAATTCAGTGTATGCTATTGATTGATTTGCAGCATCTTTTCATCCTTGAGATAAATCCAGCTTAAGCATAGAATGTGATTTAATGTATTGTTGAATTTGATTTGCTGATATTCTGTGAAGAGTTTTGTCTCTATGATTGCCAGGGATATTAGCCTGTAATTTTCTTTTCTCATATTGTCTTTGTCTGGCTTTGGTATAAGTTAAGCTGGCTTCATAAAATAAGATTGAGAGTGTTCACTCTGCTTCAATTTAAAAAATAGTTTGAGAAAAATTGTTATTTCATTTTTAAATGTTTGGTAAAATTCACCAGTGAAACCATCTGGTACTGGGCTTTTATTTGTTGGGAGGTTTTTTTTATTACTGATTCAAACTCCTTACTCATTATTGTTCTATTTTTTTTCATGATTTAATCTTGGTAGGTTGTCTTATGATACTTTGTTTCTGTGGTATCAGTTGTAATGTGTCTTTTTTCTTTCTGATTTTGTCTTCCCTCTTTTTCTTTTAGTTCGTTGAGCAAAAGTTTTATCAATTTTATCTTTTCAAAAAACCAGCTCCTAATTTGTTGATCTCTTTTATTGTTTCCTTGGTGTCTATTTTATTATTCTCTGATCAAAGTTATTTCCTTCCACCTGTTAACTTTGGAATTAGTTTTATTTTTTTCTAGTTCCTTGAGATGTAAAATTATGATTGAGATCATACTGATTTCTTAATGTAAAATTTTATTTCATTTTATTTTATTTTATTTATTTTATTTTATTTTATTTATAAGCTTCCCTCTTAAAACTGCTTTTGCAGTGTGTTTTCAATTGTGTTTGCTTCAAGATATTTTGTGATTTCCATTTTAATTTATTCTTTGATATATTGGTTTTACAGGAGGGAGTTGTTTAATTTTTATATATTTGTGAATTGTTTAGATTTCTTCCCGTTATTGATTTCTAGTTTCATACATTTTTGATCTGAAAAGGTATTTAATATGATTTCAATCTTTTAAAATTTATTTAAACTTGTTTTGTGGCCTAATATATTATTGACTCTGGGCAATTTTTCACATGTGCTTGAGAAGAAAATGTATTCTGAAGCTGTTGGATGGAATGTTGTGTATATGTCTATTAAGTTTATTGGTCTAAACTATGGTTCAAGTTCAGTGTGTCCTGCTTGATTTTCTGTCTATATGATCTATCCTTTTTATGAGCCCTTGCTTTTCTGTAGTATTATTTGTAATGTGTTCTCTTTCATTTCCAGTTTTATTTAATTGTGACCTATCAGTTTTCCTGAGTTAGTCTAGCTAAAATTTTGTAAATCTTGTTTATTTTTCAAAAAACATGGCTTTTACTTTCATTTATTGTTTCTATTGTTTTTATGGAACCTATTTCATTTATTTCAACTCTGATCTTTATTTCCCCTCTTCTGTTAATTTTGAGCATAATTTGTCTTTCTTTTTATAGTTTCTTGTGGGGTGATCTGCTGTTGTTTATTTGAATTATTTCTTATTTCTTAATGTAGGCATTTATCACTATAAACTTCACACTTAAAACTGCTTTTGCAACATCCTGGAGGTTTTGATATGTTGTGCTTTCAGTTTTATTTGCTTCATAATATTTCTTGATATATGTTTTGATTTCTATTTTGACCCATTTGTTGTTCAGGAGCTTGCTTATTAATTGCCACCTTTTTTGAATTTTCCAGCTTTCTTCCTGTTACTGATTTCTAGTTTCATACCACTGTAGTCAGGAAAGATACTTGGTATGATTTCCATCTTTTAAAATTTTCTAAGACTTATTTGTAACCTATCTTTAATCTACACTGGAGAATGTTTTGTGTATGCTTGAGAATATTGTGTATTCTGCTCTTCTTGAAAGGAATATTCTGCTATATATTTCTGTTAGGTCTATTTAACTTAACTATGTTTCCAGTCCAACCCTTTCTTACTGAGTTTCTGTCTGGATGATGGATCTATTGTTGAAAGTAGGGGATTTAATTTCCCTACCATTACTACATTTTTAAAATTTCTCTCTTCAGATCTGTTAGAATTTGCTTATTATACTTATGTGCTCTGATATTGGATGAATAGTTATAATTACTATATATTGCTGATTAATTAACCCTCTCATCACCATACAATGACCATCTTTATATCTTTTAAAAAAGTTTGCTTTAAAATATATTTCACCTGATATAATATACTAATGCCATCTTGTTAACTGCTTCCTGGTTATTTTTAAATTCCATTTTTTTAATACCACCTTGCTTACGTCTTTGTAAATTGATGATTTGTAATAGTGGTATGTTTTTTTTTGCTTTCTCTTTATCTTCTTGTATATTGTGTATTTTTGCTTTGTAGTTTTCATGAGGTTTACATAAAACAACCTATAGATGCAAAAGTCTGTTTTGTTCTGATAGATTAACTTAGTTTACATACAAAAACCTCTATCATTTTGATCCTCCCTTTCTTATATTTTTTTTTATTTTACCATTTACATCATTTTTAGAAGTTTGTTCTGTGCAAAGATTAATAAAACTGATAGGCCTTTAGAAATACTGATAAAAAACAAGGAGGAGAAAAATGACAATATTAGAAATACAAGAATGCCTATCACTTCAGACCACACAGACATTACAGAAATAGTAATGAAATATTATGAAAAACACTAGATATATAAATTATACAACTTATGTGAAACAGACCAATTCCTTGAAATCTATGAACTACATAATGAATAGAGAATCTTAATTGCCCTGTATATTAAACATTAATATATAATTAAAGACCTCCATAAAAATCTCCAGTCCAATAGAGTTTCAATGGGAATTTCCACTAAACACTTAAAGAAGTAACATTAATTCCACACAGTCTCTTTCATAAAATAGAAGGAAAGAAAATCCTTGACACATCATTTTTGAGGACACTAGTTCACTAGTGCCAAAAGCAAAGACAATTTGAAAAGAAAGGAAAGCTAAGACTAATATCCCTTACAAATATAACTTCAAAAATTCTCAACAAAAAGAAGAAAAGATCATATTCAACAGTATATACAAAATATAAGACACAACAACCAAATGGGTTTTATTCCAGAAAGTTAACACTATTGTAATATTTGAAAAAAAAAATTAATAGCATTCTCTTTTCCGGTCCATCATGTAAGGAGCTTAGAAATTGCCACTTCATCTTATCAAAAAGCCAAAAGCTAAACAAAGTGAAAAATCAATTTTTTTTAGGTCCAAAAAAGAACTGCAGTGACAGAGCAGACCACTGCTCCCAAAATTGAAGAATCAGACAGGAAAATACAGAGAATGTCAAATTACCAGAGTAGAAACCCACAAGCAAAAATATCCACAAGAACCAGTACTGAGGCTGGAAAAGCTAAACGGTAATTGACAATTGCTGGTGGCTCAATATGGTCAAGTCTGGTAATTAAAATCTCCGGGTAGAAAAGGTCATAAGGGGGCTCTCACACTGCTGTGAATTTTACCTCAGGAGGTCTGGCAAAGTGAAAAAATAAATAAAAATCTCCACTTTTCTGGCAGCAAGTGGGAAAAAATAAATATTTTGAAATCTGTAAGAACATTCTGTCCTTAACAAGGCTGGCCCTCAGGAGAAACTATTTTCCCAGGGCCTAACCTGCTGAGGTATTAGAGGCTAATCATTCAGGGGCAAAGAAATACTCAAATCGAGTACACTCTAGCCATCTTGTCCATTTAAGTGACGGGGATAACTCAGAAGCACTGGAAAATTTAGGGACCAGGGACACAAGTTTACTAAATGACTGAAACTTAATTATAAGACTAAGGAAGGCTTCCCTTCCCACCACACATAAAGGTTTATTCACTGTGGTTCATTCTATATAATATATCCTGTCCACTTTCCAATAAAAAGATTACAAGGCATACTACAAAAAATAGACATAGCAGGCGGCAGAACCAGACACAGATATGACAGTGATGTTGAAGTTATCAGAACAGGAATTGAAAAGAACTCTGATTAATATGCTAACAGCTGTGATGAAAAAAGTACATGCAAGAATAGATGGAAAATATAAGCATAGCAAAGAAAATCTTAAGAACCAAAAAGAAAAGCTGATAGAAAGGAAGAATGTCTTTGATGGGCTCATTTGTAGACTAGACAGAGTAAAAAAGAACCTCTGAGATTTAGTATATGGCTATAGAAGTTCCAAAAATTGAAAGAAAAGGGAAGCCTGGGTGAAAAAAGAAGAGAATATTCAAGGAATGTGGGAAAACTTTCAAAGGTGTGGCATACACATAGTGGGACTACAAGGAGGAGAAGAAAGAAAGGAATTGAATAAATATTTAAAGTAGTAATAATAAAGAATATCCTCAAATTAATGTTAGATAACAAGCAACAGTTCCAAGAATCTCAGGGAACACCAAACAGAATAAAAGACAAAAAAATACACCTAAGCACATCATAATAAAAGTGTAGAAAATAATATATTTAAAAAAACGTGAAAGAAGCCAGAGCAATAAAAAACTTACCTGTAGAGGAGCAACAGTAAAAATTACATTTGTCTTCTAAGTAGTCATGAAAAGAGGAGAGAATGGAGTGACATATTTAAAGTATTAAGGGAAAAAATCCAAAAACTTAGATTTCTGTACCTTGCAAAAATAACCTTCAAAAGAAAGAAGAATAAAAACTTTTTTTAGACAAGCAAACTGAGGGAATTTGTTGCCAGTTGACTTGCTTTTCAAGAAATGTTAAAGAAGTTCTTCAGGAAGAAGTAAAATATGGGTCACAAATTCAGATCTGCATAATGAAAGGAAGGGCACTGGAGAAAGAATAAATGAAGATAAAATAAAAAGTCATGTCTCTCCTTTTTTTAACATATTTATTGGGGCATGATTGCTTTATAATGGTGTGTTAGTTTCTGCTTTATAAGAAAGTGAATAAGTTATACATATACACATGTTCCCATATCTCTTCCCTCTTGCATCTCCCTCCCTCCCACCCTCCTTATTGCACCCCTCTAGGTGGTCACAAAGCACTGACCTGATCTCCCTGTGCTATGTAGCTGCTTCCCACTACCTCTCTATTTACGTTTAGTAGTGTATACATGTACATGCCACTCTCTCACTTTGTCCCAGCTTAACCTTCCCCTTCACTGTATCCTCAAGTCCATTCTCTAGAAGTTCTGCATCTTTATTCTCATCTTTCCCCTAGGTTCTTCATGACAATTTTTAAATTTTTTTTAGATTCCATATATATGTGTTAGCATATGGTATTTGTTTTTCTCTTTCTGACGTACTTCACTCTGTATGACAGACTATAAGTCCATCCACCTCACTACAAATAACTAAGTTTCATTCCTTTTCATGCCTGAGTAATATTCCACTGTATATATGCGCCATATCTTCATTATCCATTCATCTGAGGATGGACACTTAGGTTGCTTCCATGTGATGGCTGTGGTAAATAGAGCTGCAATGAATATTTTGGTACATGATTTTTTTTTTTTTTTGGCGGTATGCGGGCCTCTCACTGCTGTTGCCTCTCCCATTGCAGAGCACAGGCTCCGGACGCCCTGGCTCAGTGGCCATGGTTCACAGGCCCAGCTGCCCAATGGCACATGGGATCTTCCTGGATCAGGGCACAAACCCGTGTCCCCTGCATCAGCAGTTGGACTCTCAACCACTGAACCACCAGGGAAGCCCTACATGATTCTTCTTGAACTATGGTTTTCTCAGGGTATATGCCCATTAGGGGTATTGCTGGGTCATATGGTAGTTCTATTTTTAGTTTCATAAGGAACCTCCATACTGTTCTCCATAGTGGCTGTATCAATTTATTTTCCCATCAACAGTGCAACAGGGCTCCCTTTTCCCCACACCCTCTCCAGCATTTATTTTCTGTAGGTATTTTGATGATGGCCATTCTGACTAGTGTGAGATGATATCTCATTATAGTTCTGATTTGCATTTCTCTAATGATTAATGATATTGAGCAATCTTTCATGTGCTTGCTGGCAATCTGTATATCTTCTTTGGAGAAATGTTTGTTTAGGTCTTCTGTCCATTTTTGGATTGGGTTGTTGGTTATTTTGATATTGAGCTGCATGAATTGCTTGTAAATTTTGGAGATTGATCAGTTGCTTCATTGGCAAATATTTTCTCCCATTCTGAGGGTTGTCATTTTGTCTTGTTTATAGTCTCCTTTGCTGTGCAAAAGCTCTTAAGTTTTATTAGGTCCCTTTTGTTTATTTTTGGTTTTATTTCCATTTCTCTAGGTGGTGGGTCAAAAAGGATCTTGCTGTGATTTATGTCATAGAGTGTTCTGCCTATGTTTTCCTCTAAGAGTTTGATAGTATCTGGCCTTATATTTAGGTCTTTAATCCATTTTGAGTTTATTTTTGTGTATGGTGTGAGGAAGTGTTCTAATTTAATTCTTTTACAGGTAGCTCTCCAGTTTTCCCAGCACCACTTATTGAACAGGCTGTCTTTTCTCCACTGTATATTCTTGCCTCCTTTATCAGAGATAATGTGACCATATGTATGTGGGTTTATGTCTGGGTTTTCTATCCTGTTCCATTGATCTATATTTCTGTTTTTGTGCTGGTATAATACTGTCTTGATTACTGTAGCTTTGTAGTATAGTCTGAAGACAGGAAGCCTGATTCTTCCACCTCTCTTTTTCTTTCTCAAGATTGTTTTGACTATTCGGGGTATTTTATGTTTCCATACAAATTGTGAAATTTTTTTTTTGAATGTGGTATATCTCTCCATCTATCTGTGTCATTTTCAGTTTCTTTCATCAGTGTCTTAAAAAAATATGTGCATACAGGTACTTTATATCTTTAGGTACATTTCTTCCTAGATATTTCATTTTTTTTTTTGTTGCAATGGTAAATGGGAGTGTTTTCTTAATTTCACTTTCAGATTTTCATCATTACTGTATAGGAATGCAAGAGATTTCTATGCATTAATTTTGTATCCTGCTAATTTACCAAATTAATTAGTTAGCTCTAGTAGTTTTCTGGTGGCATCTTTAGGATTCTATATGTATAGTATCATGTCATCTGCAAACAGTGACAGTTTAATTCTTCTTTTCCGATTTGGATTCCTTTTATTTCTTTTTCTTCTCTGATTGCTGTGTCTAAAACTTCCAAAGCTATGTTCAGTAATAGTGGTGACAGTGGGCAACCTTGTCTTGTTCCTGATCTTACTGGAAATGGTTTCAGTTTTTCACCATTGAGAACAATGTTGGCTGTGGGTTTGTAATATATGACCTTTATTATGTTGAGGAAAATTCTCTCTATGCCTAGTCTCTGGAGTGATTTTTATCATAAATGCGTGTTGAATTTTGTCGAAAGTTTCTATGCATCTATTGAGATGATCACATGGTTTTTCTCCTTCAATTTGTTTATATGGTGTACCACATTAATTGATTTGCATATATTGAAGAATCCCTCCATTCCTGGAATAAACCCCACTTGATCATGGTGTATGATCCTTTTAATGTGCTGTTGGATTCTGTTTGCTAGTATTTTGTTGAGGATTTTTGCATCTATGTTCATCAGTGATATTAGCCTGTAGTTTTCTTTCTTTGTGACATTCCTTTCTGGTTTTGGTTTCAGGGTGATGTTGGCCTCATAAAATGAGCTTGGGAGTTTTCCTCCCTCTGCTATATTTTGGAAGAGTTTGAGAAAGATAGGTGTTAGCTCTTCTCTAAATATATGATAGAATTCGCCTCTGTAGCCATTTGGTTCTGGGCTTTTGTTTGTTGGAAGATTTTTAATCACAGTTTCAATTTCAGTGCTTGTGATTGGTCTCTCCATATTGTCTATTTCTTCCTTGTTCAATATCAGAAGGTTGTCAATTCCTTCTAGGTTGTCCATTTTATTGGCATATAGTTGCTTGTAGTTATCTCTCATGATCCTTTGTATTTCTGCAGTGTAAGTTGTTACTTCTCCTTTTTCATTTCTAATTCTATTGATTTCAGCCTTCTCCCTTTTTTTCTTGATGAGTCTGGCTAATTGTTTATTAATTTTATTTATCTTCTCAAACAACAAGCTTTCAGTTTTATTTATCTTTGTGATCATTTCCTTCATTTCTTTTTCATTTATTTCTGATGTGATATTTAGGATTTATTTTCTGCTACTAACTTTGGGAGTTTTTAGGTCTTCTTTCTCTAATTGCTTTCAGTGAAAAGTTAGGTTGTTTATTTGAGATGTTTCTTCTTTCTTAAGGTAGGATTGTATTGCTATAAACTTCCCTCTTAGAACTGTTTTGCTGCATCCCATAGGTTTTGGGTCATCATGTTTTCAATGTCATTTGTTTCTAGGTATTTTTTTTTATTTCTGCTTTGATTTCTTCAGTGATCTCTTGCTTATTAAGGAGTAGTTTAACCTCCATCTGTTTGTAATTTTACAGAATTTTTTCCTGTAATTGATATCTAGTTTCATAGCGTTGTAGTTGGAAATGATACTTGATGGAATTTCAATTTTTTAATTTTACCAAGGCTTGATTTGTGACCCAGGATATGATCTATTCTGGAGAATGTTCCATGGGCACTTGAGGAGAAGGTCTATTCTTTTGTTTTTGGTTGGAATGTTTTATATATATCAATTAAGTCCATCTTCTTTAATGTATCATTTCAGCCTTGTGTTTCTTTACTTATTTCCTTTTTGGATTATCTGTCCATTGGTGAAAGTGGGGTTTTAAAAACTCTTACTATGATTGTTTTACAGTTGATTTCCCCCTTTATGGCCGTTAGTATTTGCCTTATGTATTGAGGTGCTCCTACTTTGGGTGCATAAATATTTACAATTGGTTTATCTTCTTTTTGCGTTGATCCTTTGATCATTATGTAGTTTCCTTCTTTGTCTCTTATAATAGTCTTTGTTTAAAGTTTTTTGTCTGGTATATGAGAATTGCTACTCCAGCTTTCTTTTGATTTCCATTTGCATGAAATATCCTTTTTCATCTCCTCACTTTCAGTCTGCTTGTGTCCCTACGTCTGAAGTGGGTCTCTTGTAGACAGCATATATATGGGTCTTGTTTTTGTATACATTCAGCCAGTCTATGTCTTTTGGTTGGAGCATTTAATCCAATTACATTTAAGGCAACTATTGATCTGTATGTTCCTATTACCATTTTCTTAATTCTTTGGGGTTTCATATTGTAAGTCTTTTCCTTCTCCTGTGTTTCCTTCCTAGAGAATTTCCTTCAGCATTTGTTGTAAGTCTGCTTTTGGTGGTGCTGAATTTCTTAGTTTTTGCTTCTCTGTAAATGTTCTAATTTCTCCATCAAATCTGAATGAGACCCTTGCTGTGTAGAGAAATCTTGATTGTAGGTTTTTCTCCTTCATCACTTTCAGTATGTCCTGCCACTCCCTTCTGGCTTGTAGAGTTTCTGCTGAAAGATCAGCTGTTAACCTTATGGGGATTCCCTTGTGTGTTATTTGTTGTTTTTCCCTTGCTGCTTTTGATATTTTTTCTTTGTATTTAATTTTTAATAGGTTGATTCTTATGTGTTCTGGCTCGTTTTTCCTTGGATTTATCCTTTATGGGACTCTCTATGCTTCCTGGACTCGATTACCTATTTCCTTTCCCATATTAGGGAAGTTTTGAAATATACTCTCTTCAAATATTTTCTCAATCCCTTCCTTTTTCTCTTCTTCTGGAACCCCTATAATTTGAATGTTTGTGTGTTTAATGTTGTCCCAGAAGTCTCTGAGACTATCCTCAATTCTTTTCATTCTTTTTTCTTTATGCTGCTCAGTAGTTATTCCCTCTATTTTATCTTCCAGGTCATTTTCCCATTCTTCTGCCTCAGCTATTCTGCTATTGATCCCATCTAGAGTATTTTTCATTTCATTTATTGTGTTGTTCATCATTGTCTGTTTCATCTTTATTTCTTCTAGGTCCTTGTTAACTGTTTCTTGCATTTTGTCCATTCTATTTCCAAGATTTTGGATCATCTTTACTATCATTATTCTGAATTGTTTTTCAGGTAGACTGCCTATTTCCTCTTCATTTGTTAGGTCTTGTGTGTTTTTGCCTTGCTCCTTCATCTGCTGTGTGTTTCTGTGTATTCTCATTTTGCCCAACTTCCTGTTTTTGGCGTCTCCTTTTCACAGGTTGCAGCTTCTTACTTCCTGTTTTTTTTTGGTGTGTGTCCCCAGTGGCTAAGGTTGGTCCAGTGGGTTGTGTAAGCTTCCTGTGGAGGGTACTAATGTCTGTGTTCTGGTGGAACACACTGAATCTTGTCTTTCTTTTTGGCAGGTCTACTTCTGGTGGTATGTTTTATGGTGTCTGTGGCCTTATTATGATTTTAGGCCGCCTCTTTGCTTATGAATAGGGCTGTTTTCCTGTCTTGCTAGTTGTATGACATAGGGTGTCCAGCCCTGTAGGTTGCTTGTCGTTGAATGGAGCAGTGTCTTAACATTGAGATAGAGACATCTTGGAGATTTTCACCATTTGATAGTATGTGGAGATGGGAGGTCTCTTGTGGACCAGTGTCCTGAATTTGAGCCTCCCACCTCAGAGGCGCAGCCCTGACACCTGGCTGGAGCAACAAAATCCTATCATCCACACGCCTCAGAATAAAAGGGAGGAAAAAAAGAAAGAGATGAGGAAGATAAAATAATAATATAATATAATATAATATAATAAAGTTATGAAAATAAAAATATAAGTATTATTTTTTAATAATAAAAAAGAAAGAAAGAAAGAATAAAGCAACCAAACCAAAAAACAAATCCACCAATTATAAAAAGTGCTAATAACTATACTAAAAGAAAATAAAACTAGACTGACAGAAACTTAGGACAAATGGTAAAAGCAAAACTATACAGACAAAATCACACACAGAAGCATACACATACACACTGACAAAAGA
>NW_006778156.1:415524-432632 GCF_000442215.2 Lipotes vexillifer | reverse complement strand
AAAATCATAAATCTTGCTCTCAAAGTCCACCTCCTTAATTTGGGATGATTCGTTGTCTATTCATGTATTCCACAGATGCAGTGTACATCGAGTTGACTGTGAGCTTTAATCTGCTGCTCTTGAGGCTGCTGGGAGAGATTTCCCTTTCTCTTTGTTCGCACAGCTCCTGGGGTTCAGCTTTGGATTTGGAACTGCCTCTGCATGTAAGTCACCTGAGGGCATCTGTTTTTCGCTCAGACAGGACAGGGCTAAAGGAGCAGGTGATTTGGGGCTCTGGACTTCTCAGGCCAGGGGGATGGAGGGGTACAGATTGTGGGGTGAGACTGTGGTGGCAGAGTCCAGCATGATGTTGCACCAGTCTGAGGTGTGCCATGTGTTCTCCCAGGGGAGTTGTCCCTGGATCACGGGACTCTGGCACTCGTGGGCTGCACAGCCTCCCAGAAGGAGAGGTGTGGTTGGTGACCTGTGCTTGCACACAGGCTTCTTGGTGGTTGCAACAGCAGCCTTAGCATCTCATACCAGTCTCTGTGGTCCATGCTGATAGCTGTGGCTCATGCCTGTCTCTGGAACTCCTTTTAGTGGCACTCTTAATCTCCTCTCCTTATGTACCAGGAAACAGGCAATAAAAAGTATCTTGCCTCCTTCGCAGCTCCAGACATTTTCCTGGACTCCCTCCTAGCTAGCAGTGGTGCACTAACCCCTTCAGGCTGTGTTCATACAGCCAACCCCAGTCCTCTCCCTGGGATCTGACCTCCGAAGCTGGGACCTCAGCTCCCAGCCCCCACCTGCCCTGACGGGTGAGCAGACAAGCCTCTCGGACTGGTAAGCTATGGTCAGCACCAATCCTCTGTGCAGGAATCTCTCCCCTTTGCCCTCTGCACTACTGTTGCTGCTCTCTCCTCCGTGGCTCCAAATATTCCCCTCTCCGCCACCCGCAGCCTCCTCCCACAAAAGGGCTTCCTATTGTATGGAAACCTTTCCTCTTTCACAGCTCCCTCCCACTGGTGCAGGTCCCATCACTATTCTTTTGTCTCTGTTTATTCTTTTTTCTTTTGTCCTACTCAGGTACGTGGGGAGTTTCTTGCCTTTTGTGAGGTCTGAGGTCTTCTGCCAGCATTCAGTAGGTGTTCTGTAGTAGTTGTTTCATATGTAGATGTATTTCTGATGTATTTGTGGGGAGGAGGTGATCTTCATGTCTTACTCGTCTGCCATCTTGAAGCTCCTCTTCTTTCTTTTTGTTAATTGCTCTTATTAAACCTTTTTCTTCAAAATTATAATGACAACAATGTATTCACATTTATATGTATGTTTATGTATAAGTGAAATGATTGATAACAATTATACAAGATATGTGAGGGAGGGATGAGGTTTTTTTTCCTAGTAAGGCACTTGTACTACATGTAAAGTTATGTAGTATTATTTGAAAGTGAATTATATGTAAGTGTATATTGCAAATTTTAGAGTAACCAGTAAAAAGTAATTTCAAAAATTATGTAATTTATGATCAAAGAGAGGAGAGAATTGGAAGAATAAAATACACTCAATTTAATCTAGAGAAGACAGAGAGAATTCAAAATTTTAAAAAAGCAAGAGCCTGAAATAGAAAAATTTGGCAAATATGACAAATGTAAATATATTCATATGGTAGATATCAATAATTATTTTAAATGTCACTGGATCAAATACACTAATTAAAAGACAGAGACTGTCAGAGTTGAATAATAAACAAGACACAACTATATGTCATCAACAAGAAACTCACTTTAAATATAAAGGTAAAGGTAGATTATGGGAAGAAAGAAGGGAAAAGAGGAAATATAGGGGTAAGGGATTAAGAATTACAAATGATTATGTATAAAATAAGCTACAAGGATATATTATACAGCACAGGGAATACAGCCAATACTGTATAATAACTGTAAATGGAGTATAACATTTAAAAATTGTTTATTGCTATGTTTTACACCTATAACATATAATATTAGAAATCAACTATATCTCAGTTTTAAAATTTACAAAAAAGTAAGGGAACATAGGAAAGCATATATAAGTAATACTAATAAAAAAGAAAGAAAGAAAATAAAAAGAAAGATAGAAGGTCGGAGTAACTATATTAATTTCCAACAGGGAAGAGTTTAGAACAAGGAAAATTATCAAGGATAAAGAGGGGCATAACACAGTGATAAAAATGTGAGTTCTTCAATAAGACATAAGTATTCTAAATAATAATGCACCTGACAAATGAGGATAAAAATATATAAGGTAAAATCTGATAGAACTGTGAGGAGAAAGAGACATATCCACTATTGCAGTTGGTGGCTTTGATACCAATCTTTTGGTTGTTAACATCCAGCAGAAAGAAAAAAAAAAAAGGTTAAAGAATAATTGAACTGAAGCGTCAATCAAGTTGGATGTAATTCATATGTGGTGAATAATTTGTCCAACAACAGTAGAATACACATTTTTCTTATCTCTCACAGGATATTCACCAAATGCTCTGTAATAAGTTTAAGAGTATAAAACATACAAAGTAGACTTTCATACCACAATAGAATCAAGCTAGAAAACAATAACAGAAAGATAGCCAAAAAACCCCAAAGCACTTGGAGATGAAACAACACACTTCTAAATAAAATGTAGAACAAAGAAAAGTCTCAAGAGAAATTTCATTTTTTGAATAAAATGAAATTAAAATACAAATTTTCAAAATTAATAGGATGCAGCAAAAGCTATGTTTAGAGAAAAATATCTGGTATTAAATGCATATATTAGAAGAGGAGAAAGATATAAAATCAGTAAACTAAGCTTACACTTTAATAACCTAGAAAAAGAGGAAGTTATTAAATTCAAAGTTCACAAAAGAAAATACGTAACAACAAACAGAGCAGAATTCATAAAGCTCAGGTAATCAATAAGTAAAATTAATAAAACAGCAAGAGACTCCTTTAAAAGACCCATAAAATCAATGTCTCAGTCAGGCTAACTAAGAATAAAAGAAGAGTATACAAATTATTAATATCAAAACTGAAAAATTTACATCACTATAGATTCTCTGAACATCAAAAAATAAAAAAAGAACAATTATGAACAACTCTATGTGAGCAAATTTAATAACCTAGATAAAAAATGAGATAATTCCTTAAAAGGCACAGTCTGACAAAATCATACATCAAGAAAAAGACAATCTGAATAGGCCTATATATAGTAAGCAAATTGAATTAATAAGTAATAATCTTCCATAATTGAAAGCACCAAACTCAGGTTCATTGGTGAATTCTACCAAACACTTAAGGAAGAAATTATACCAATTATCTACAATATCTTCCAAAAGATAAAATCAGAGGTAATACTTCCCTGACTCATTCTATGAGGCTAGCATTACTCTTCAACCAAAACTAGGCAAAGGCACTACAAGAAAAAAATAAAACCTGCAGATCAAAATCTCTCATGAAAGTAGGTGACAGATTCCTCAATAAAATAATAGCAAGTCGTATTTGTTAATTCATAAAAGTAATTATATCTATGACCAAGCAAGATTCATCTTAGCATACAAGACTGGTTTGAAATTCAAAACTCAATTAATATAGTGTTATATAATTAATATATATAATTAATATAATGTATAGAGCATACATATTATATGTATATAAATAAATTATATTTAATTATATTTATTTAATTATATTAATTGATATATAATTAATATAGTTCTTTCACTGAGAACTTTTTGCACAATGTATTCACCCTTTTGTTCCACTACCTTTAGCCATTTTTCAGGCAAATTCATAATTCCATCTTCCCAAAACTTTTTATCTTTTTGAGCAAAGAACTGTTTCAGGTGACTTTTACAGTCTTCCAGGGAATTGAAACTTTTTCTATTAAGAGAATTTTGTAAACCAAAATAAATAGAAATCCGAAGGTGCAATGTCAGGTGAATATGGTGGATGAGTCAGAACTTTCCAGCCAAACTGTAACAGTTTTTGCCTTCATCAAGAAACAGGTGGTCTTAGAAAGACAAATACTGTATGTTAACAAATATATATGGAATTTAAGAAAAATCAATGTCATGAAGAACCTAGGGGTAAGACAGGAATAAAGACACAGACCTACTGAAGAACGGACTTGAGTATATGGGGAGGGGGAAGGGTGAGCTGTGACAGGGCGAGAGAGAGAGTCATGGACATGTATCTACTAACAAACTTAAGATGGATAGCTAGTGGGAAACAGCCGCATATCACAGGGGTATCGGCTCGGTGCTTTGTGACCGCCTGGAGGGGTGGGATGGGGAGGGTGGGATGGAGGGAGATGCAAGAGGGAGGAGATATGGGAACATGTGTATATGTATAACTGATTCACTTTGTTATAAAGCAGAAACTAGCACACCATTGTGAAGCAATTATACCCCAATAAAGATGTTAAAAAAAAAAAAAAAGAAAGAAAGAAACAGGTGGTCTTGCGTTAGTTATCCTGATGTAAGATTATGCTTTTTCTGTTGACTAATTCTGAACACTTCATTGAGTGTTGCTTTCAATTAGTCTAACTGGGAGCAGTACTTGTTGGAATTAATTGTTTGGTTTTCTGGAAGGAGCTCATAATAGAGGACTCCCTTCCAATCCCACCATATACACAACATCACATTCTTTGGATGAAGACCGGCCTTTGGTGTGGTTGGTGGTGGTTCATTTCAATTGACCCATGATGTCTTCCATTCCACATTATTGTACAGTATCCACTTTTCATCATCCATCACAATTTGTTTTAAATATCAAACATTTTCATTATGTTTCAGTAGAGAATTGCATGCAGAAATATGGTCAAGAAGCTTTTTTTTTGCTTAACTTATGTGAAACCTAAACATCAAAGAGATTCATGTAACCAAGCTGGTGCAAATGATTTTCAACGCTTGATTTGGATATTTTGAGTATGTCAGTTATCTCCCGTGTGATATAACCTTGATTTTTCTCAATTATTGTTTTGATTTGATATGTATCAACTTAAACTGTCCTACCCAACAGTGGAACATTGTCCAGTGAGAAATCTCCCGCACAAAACTTTGCAAACCACTTTGGACATGTTCAATCACAGTACCTTCTCCATACACTGCACAAATATTTTTGTGCATTTCAGTAGCATTTTACCTTTCTTGAAATAATAAAGCATAATATGCTGAAAATGTTGCTTTTTTTCCATCTTTAATATTATAATGGCTACACAAAAAGTAACCAATTTTGATAAGTCTTATTTTAAATGCACACTGATATGACAGCTGTCACATACAATCTAACAAAATTGTTTAGAATAAAGTTAAAGACAACTAAGTGCTACTAGAGTCATCTTACGGAAAAAAGTGAACGAACATTTTGGCTCACCCAATATAATCTATCACATCAGCAGACTAAAATTTAAAAAAAAAAACACATGATAATATCTATAGGTATGAAAAATGTATTTGACAAAATCCAAAGCACATTCTTAATAAAAACTCTCAAAAAACTAGTAAAAGGCAAAATGACATGACTGTCTACATAGAAGATATCAAGGAATCAACAAAAATTTCCTGGGGCTATTAACTAATTATAGAAATATTTCAGGATTTAAGGTTAATACACAAAAGTCAACCACTTTCCTTTATAACAGCAATAAACAAATGGAATTTTAAACACAAACACATTATCATTTATATTTGCACTCAAAATAATGAAATCCTTAGGTATAAATCTGAAAAATATGTGCAAAAACTGTATGAGAAAAACTGCAAACTCTGGTTAAAAAAACACTTCTAAATAAATGGAAATATAATCTATATTTATGAGTAGGAAAGGTCAATATTTTCAAGTTTTCAGTTCTTTCCAAATTAATCTACATATAAAACACAATCCCAATTAAAATTCCAGGAAGTTATTTTGTGGATACTGACAAATTTATTCAAAAGTTCATATGGAAAGAAAAAAGATTCAGAATATCCAACACAATAATGAAGAAAAAAGCAAAGTATGAGAACTTACCTTACAAGATATCAACATTTACTATAATGCTTCAATAATCAAATAGTGTGAAACTGGCAAAAAATGTACCCAAATAGATAAACAGAATAGTGAGCCCATAAATAGATCACATGTATATAGTCCACTGAACATTGTCAAGGAGCAAAAGCAATTTGATGGTAAAAAGATAATCTTTCCAACAAATTGTTCTAGAAGAACAGTACATCTGCAGTTTAAAAAGTGCATCCAGGGCTTCCCTGGTGGCTCAGTGGTTGAGAGTCCGCCTGCCAATGCAGGGGACACAGGTTCGTGCCCCAGTCTGGGAAGATCCCACATGCCGCAGAGTGGCTAAGCCTGTGAGCCATGGCCGCTGGTCTTGTGCGTCCTGAGCCTGTGCTCCACAACAGGAGAGGCCTCAACAATGAGAGGCCCGTGTACTGCAAAAAAAAAAAAAGTGAAGCCAGACACAGACTTTATATCTTTTACAAAATTTAATTCAAGTTGATTCATAGAAATAAATGCAAATTTTCAAGACTATTAAAATTCTAGAATATAAGTAAAAACCTGGGTGACTTTGAGTGTAATTATGATTTTTTAGATAAAACATCAAAGGCATGGTCCATGAAAGAAATAGCTGATAAAGTGGACTTCAGTAAAATTAAAAATGTGTATTCTATAAAGGACAATATCAAGCAAATAAAACAAAAAAAATCCATAGACTGGCAAATCATATTTGCAAAAGACACATGTGCTAAAGAAATGTTATTCAAAATATGCAAGGAACACTTAAAACTCAAAAATACGGAAATGAAAAATTTGATTTAAAAATGGGCCAAAGGGGGCTTCCCTGGTGGCGCAGTGGTTGAAAGTCCACCTGCTGATGCAGGGGACACGGGTTCATGCCCTGGTTTGGGAAGATCCCACATGCTGTGGAGTGGTTAGGCCTATAAGCCATGGCCACTGAGCCTGTGCGTTCGGAGCCTGTGCTCTGCAGTGGGAGAGGCCACAGCAGTGAGAAGCCCGCGTACCACAAAAAAACAAAAAAAAACTAAGGAAAACAATGAGATTTTGCTACACACCTATTAGAACGCCCAAAATCCAAAACACTGAGAACACCAAATGCTGCTTAAAATGTAGAGCAACAGAAATGCTCATTTAGTTCTGGAAGAAATTCAAAATTGTACATTTACTATGGAGGAGTTTCACAGCTTCTTACAAAATTAAACATACTCTTGCCATTTGATCTAGCAATTGTACTCCTTGGTATATGCCCAAATTAATTAAAATTTTGTGCCCATACAAAAACTTGCACATGGATATTTATACCCATTTTATTCATACTTGCCAAAAGTTGGTAGTGACCAAGATATACTTCATTAGGTAAATGGATAAATAAACTGTGGTACATCCAGAAAATGGAATCTTATTCAGTGGTAAAAAGGAAAGGAGCTTTGAAGGCATAAGAAGACGTGGAGGAAATCTGAATGTATATTAATAATTGAATGAATCTGGTATGAAAAGCCTACATACTGTATGATTTCAACTATATGGCATTCTGGAAAAGGCAAAATTATGGAGACAGTAAAAAGATCAGTGGTTGCCAGGAGTTATGGGGGAAGAGATGGATTAGCTGGCAGAGAACAGAAAAATTTTTTTAATAGATCTTTATTAGAGTATAATTGCTTCATAATACTGTGTTAGATTCTGATGTACAACAAAGCAAATCAGCTATATGCATACACATGTCCCCATATCTGTTAAGGCAGTGAAAATATTATGCTTAATTCTATAATGGTGGATTCAAGTCATTATTCATTTGTTAAAGCCCATAGAATGTAGAACACTAAGCATGAATCCAAATGTGAATTATGAACTTTGAGTAATAATGATGTGTTAATGTAGGTTTATTGATTTTAACAAATGCACCACTGTAGTGTGTGCTGTTGATAGATGGGAGGTTGTTGGGGGCAGGGAGCAGGGATTATGTGGGGACTTTCTGTATTTTCAGTTCAATTTTGCTGTGAACCTAAAACTGCTTTAAAAATGAAGAATATTTTTTAATGTAATAAATCAGATTAATAGGGTAAAGAATAAAAAACATATGGTCACATCACTTCATGAAAAAATAAAAGAATTTGACAAAATTCAACTTGTATTCATGATAAATGTCCTCAGAACACTAGCAGTAGAGGGAAACTTTCTTAATCTTAAATAAAAATTCCTCCAAACAAAAGAAAAACAAACAAACAAAAACCCCAAAAGGTAACATTTTACAAGGCTAGGATGCCCACTCTCATCTCTCCTATCCAACATAGCACTAGAAGTCCTTACCAGCACAGTAACATAGCTCAAGGAATAAAAAGAATGTACATATTGTACATACATAGACATCCCAAGAAATGTACAAAAATGTATGTTAATGTGCATACAATATATAAAGATTTAATTTGTGATATCAATAACAAAGTGGGGGGATAAATGTGTAGAAAAATCTGTTAAAACAAAGAAGAATATTATATAATGATAAATATGCCAATTCACCAAGAAGATATAACAACTGTAAATATAAACAACAACTGTAAATATAAACAACAACTATCAGTGGCCCTAAGTATGAAACAAACTATGACAGAATTAAAGGAAAAAATAGATAGCAATGCAAAAATATTAGGAGACTTCAATACTCTATTTTCTATAATAGAAGAACCAGACATAAAACTAATAAGTAAATAAAGGGCTAGAAAATCAATATAGCCCAATTAGACAAAACAGATATGTACAGAATACTCCACCCAACAAGGGCAAAATATATATTCTTCCCAAGTGCACACACATCATTCTGCAAGATATATCACATATTAAGCCGCAAAACTTAACAACACAAGAAGATTGAAATCATACAAAGTATATTTTCTGATGGCAACGACATAAAATTAGAAATCAGTAGGAAAGATAACTGGAGAATCCACAAATATATGGAAAGTAATTAATACACACACAACAAATAGATCAAATAAGTCACAAGGAAATTAGAAAATATCTTGAGACAAATGAAAATTAAAACACAACATACCAAAACTTGTGGAATGCAGTAAAATCAGTGTTAGAGGGAAATTTATGGCTGCAAATGGTTTCATTAAACAGAAGAAAAATATCAAATCAACAGTTTAACTTTACACCTCAAGGAATTGGAAGAAGAAATACAAATTATCCCCAAAATTAGAAGGCAGAGAAAAATAATGAATCTAAGAGCAGAAATGGATGAAATACAGAATAGAAAAGAAATAGAATCAATAAAATGTTTTGTTTTGAAAAACAAATTGACAAACTCTTAGCTAGATTAGCTAAGAAATAAAAAGATGATTCAAATAAGTAAATTGTGAATAAAAGAATAAACATTTCAACTGATACCACAGAAATAAAATAATTATAAAAGAGTTACATTAACAATTTTATATAAAATATTGGATAAGAAAGATGAAACTGATAAATTTGTAGGAACACACAAGCTACTAAAACTAAATCAGAGACAGATTAAAAGTCTGAATAGACCAACAATAGATAAGGAGATTGAATGAATAATCAAAAATCTACAAACAAAGAAAATCCAAGTCCAGATGGCCTCACTAAAGAATTCTCCCAAACATTGAACACTTAGTACTTATTCTCCTGAAACTATTCCAAAAACAATGGAAATAGATTTTTGTCCAGGAAAACGTAGGAACAATTCCAAGCTCACTCTATGAGGCTAGACTTATCTTGATATCAAAGCCACTATAAGAAAAATAAACTACAGACCAATATTCCTGATTATTATTCATGCAAAAATCCTAAAAAATGCAAGCTAACTGAATTCAACAGCACATTAAAAATATTATAAATCATGGTCAAGTGACATGATTCCTGTAATGCAAGGATGGTTTAAGATTAAAAAAAATCAATGTGACACACCACATTAATATAATGAAGGACAATAACTACACAGTCATCTCAATTGATTCAGAAAAATAAAATCATTTGCCAACACCGTTCAACACCATTACATGTTAAAAACAATCAACAAACTAGGAACAGAAGGAAACTGTCTCTACATTATAAAGGCCATTTTTGAAGATTCCACAGCTAAATTTGTATTCAGTGATGAAAGACTAAAAACTCTTCCTCTAAATTTGTGAACATGGCAAAGTTGCCCATTCTCACCTCTTTTATTAAAAACAGTATTGTAAATCTTAACCAGAAATTCCATTTCAATAGCATCAAAAAGAATGAAATACATAAGATTAAACTTAACCAAGGTGGGAAATTCTTGCACTCTGAAAACTACAAAACTGCTAAAAGAAATTATAGAAGACAGAAATAAGTGGAATGACATCCTGTGTTCATGAATTAGAAGACATAATATTGGTAAGATGACCATAATAACCAAAGTAATTTATAAATCCAACACAATATTTATTAAAATTCTATTTTTTACCATAATAGAAAATTCATCTAAAATTCATATGGAATCTCAAGAGATACTGAACAATCAAAATGAGTTTGAAAAAGAAAAATAAAGTTGCAGTCCTCATACTTTCTAATTTCAAAATATATTGCAAAGCTACTTTAATCATTTTGGTACTGGCATAAAGACAACATATCAATGGAATAGGATAGAGAGTATAGAAATAAAGCCTTGCATAAACAGTCAAATGATTTTTGACAAGGATGCCAAGACCACTACATGGGAAAATGTTTCTTCTACAAATTTTGGAAAAACCGGACATCTTCATGCAAAAGAGTGAAATGGAAATCTTCTCTACATTTTAAACAAAAATTAACACAAATTGGAATAAAGACTTAAATGTAAGCCCTAAAACTATAAAACTTCTAGGATTGAAGATAGGAATAATGCTTCAATGCATAGGACTAGGCAATAATTTCCTTGATGTGATACCAACAGCACAGTAACAAAAGCAGAAACTGACAAGTGAGAATGAAACAAATTTTTTGTGAATCAAAGAACACAACAGTGTAATAAAGCAACCTATGGAATAGAAGAAACTATTTACAAATCATATATCTGACTAGGATCAATGTCCAGAATATATAAAAAAAACTAAGCATCAGCAAAAATTAAAAATGAACAAATGATCTGAATAGACATTTTTCCAAAGATTATATAAATGGTCAAACACACATTGTGAAAAGCCACTCAACATCACTAATAATTAGACAAATCCAAATCAAAACTGCATTGCTACACTTTTTATTTTTGTGGAAGTACAGCTTACTTATAATGTTATGATAGTTTCTGGTGTACACCATAGTGATTCAATATTTTTGCTGATTATACTCCACTTAAAGTTATTCCAAAAATGTCAATAATTCAGTGTTCAGTACATTATATCCTTGTTTTTTACCTACTTTTGGTATAGTAGTTTGTATCTCTTAAACCAATACTCCTATTTTGCCCCTCCCCCCTTCCATCTCCTCACTGGTATCCATTGATTTGTTTTCTATATCTGTAAGTCTCTTTCTGTTTTGCATGTGTATTCGTCTGTATGAGTTTTTACATTCTACATATAAGTGATAACACAGTGTTTTTCTTTCTCTGACTTATTTTACTAAGCATAATACTCTCTAGGTCCATTTGTGTTGCTGACAAATGTAGAAATTCATTTACTTAGGGCAGGGCAATATGCCATTGTATATATATACCACATCTTCTCTATACATTCATCTGTTGACAGACACTTGGGTTGCTTCTATATCTTGGTTATTGCAAATAGTGCTACTAGGAACATTGGGGTACATGTACCTTTTCAAATTAGAATTTTTGTTTTCTGTGATATATACCAAGGGGTGGCATTTTGGGGTTATATGGTGGTTCTATTTTTACGTTTTGAGAAAACTCCATACTGTTTTCCATAGGAGCTGCACAAATTTATACAACCTTCAGCAGTGTACAAGGGTTGTCTTTTCTCCAAATCTTCAGTAATGTTCTTTATTTGTAGACTGTTTGGTAGTAGCCATTCTGACAGGTGTGAGGTGATATCTCATTGTAGTTCCGATTTTCAATTTTCTAGTAATTAATCAGGATGAGCATATGTTTGTGTGCCTGTTAGACATCTGTATGTCATCTTTGAAAAAACGTGTCTTCAGGTCTGCCAATTTTTTAATCAGGTTGTTTGTTTTCTGATATTGAGTTATATGAGCTGTTTTTATATTTTAGATTTTTTTCTCCTGTTATTTAAGTTGTTTTCTCATTTTGTTGATGGTTTCTTTTTCTGTGCAAAATCATTTAAGTTTAATTAGGTCCCATTTGTTTATTTTTCTTTGATTTAATTTTTTTTATATACAGCAGGTTCTTATTCATTATCAATTTTATACATATTAGTGTATATATGTCAATCCCAATCACCCAATTCTACCCACCACCCCCTGCTACTGCTTTCCCCTCCCCTTGGTGTCCATATGTTGGTTCTCTAAATCTCTGTCTCTATTTCCGCCTTGCAAACAGGTTCATCTGTAACATTTTTCAAGATTCCACATATATACGTTAATATATGATATTTGTATTTCTCTTTTTGACTTACTTCACTCTGTGTGATGGTGTCTAAGTCCATACACATCTCTACATATTATCCAATTTCACTCATTTTATGGCTGAGTAATACTCCATTGTATATATGTATCACATCTTCTTTATCCATTCATCTGTCAATGCACATTTAGGTTGCTTCCATGACCTGGCTACTGTAAATAGTGCTGCAATGAACATTGGGGTGTATGGGTCTTTTTGAATTATGGCTTTCTCTAAGTATATGCAAAGTAGTGGGATTGCTGGGTCATATGATAATTCTATTTTCAGTTTTTAAAGAAACCTCCATACTGTTCTCCATAGTGGCTGTATCAATTTATATTCCCACCAACAGGGCAAGAGAGTTCCTTTTTCTCCACACCCTAACCAGCATTTATGGGTTGTAGATTTTCTGATGATGCTCATTCTAACTGGTGTGAGGTGATACCTTGTTGTAGTTTTGATTTGCATTTCTCTAATAATTAGTGATGTGGAGCATCTTTTCATGTGCCTCTTGGTGATCTGTATGTCCTCTTGGGGAAATGTCTATTCAGGTCTTCTGCCCATTTTTGGATTGGGTTGTTTATTTTTTACATATTGACCTGTGTGAGCTGTTTATATATTCTGGAGATTAATCCTTTGTCCATTGATTCATTTGCAAATGTTTTGTCCCATACTGAGGGTTGTGATTTCTTCTTGTTTATAGTTTCCTTTGCTGTGCAAAAGTATTTAAGTTTAATTAGGTCCCATTTGTTTATTTTTGTTTTTATTTCCACTACTCTAGGAGGTGGGTCAAAAAATATTGCTGTGATTTATGTCAAACTGTGTTCTATCTATGCTTCCTCTAAGAGTTTTATAGTGTCTGGTTTTACATTTAGATCTTTAATCCATTTTGAGTTTATTTTTGTATATGGTGTTAGGGAGTGTTCTAATTTCATTCTTTTACCTGCAGCTGTCCAGTTTTCCCAGCACTACTTATTGAAGAGTCTGTCTTTTCTCCATTGTAAATCCTTACCTCCTTTATCATAGATTAGCTGACCATAAGTGTTTGGATTTATCCCTTGGTTTTCTATCATTTTCCATTGATCTATATTTCTGTTATTGTACCAGTACCATAATGTGTTGATTACTGTAGCTTTGTAGTAGTCTAAAGTCAGGGAGTCTGATTCTTCCAGCTCAATTGTTTTCCCTAAAAATTGCTTTGACTATTCAGGGTCTTTTCTGTTTTCATACAAATTTTAAGATTTTTTGTTCTAGTTCTGTAAAACATGCCATTGGTAGCTTGATAGGGATTGCATTGAATCTGTAGATTGCTTTGGGTAACATAGCCATTTCATAATATTGGTTCTTCCAATCCAAGCACATGGTATATCTCTCCATCTCTTTCTGTCATCTTTGATTATTTTCATCACTGTCTTATAGTTTTCTGCATACAGGTCTTTTACCTCCTTATGTAGGTTTATTCCTAGGTATTTTATTTTTTGTTGTTGCAATGGTGAATGGGATTGTTTCATTAATTCCCTTTCTGATATTTGTTGCTAGTGTATAAGAATGCAAGAGATTTCTGTGTATTAATTTTGTATCCTGCAACTTTACCTAATTCATTGATTAGCTCGAGAAGTTTTCTGGTGGCATCTTTAGGATTACCTATGTATAGTATCTATGTATGTCATCTGCAAACAGTGACAGTTTTACTACTTATTTTCCAATGTGTATACCTTTTATTTCTTTTACTTCTCTGATTGCCATGGCTGGGACTTCCAAAACTATGTTGACTAATAGTAGTGAGAGTGGACATCCTTGTTTTGTTTCTGATCTTAGAGGAAATGCTTTCAGTTTTTCACCATTGAGAATGATGTTTGCTGTGGGTTTGTCATATATGGCCTTTATTATTTGAAGTTGGTTCCCTCTATGCCCACTTTCTGATGAGTTTATATCATAAATGGGTGTTGAATTTTGTCAAAAGGTTTTTCTGCATCTACTGAGATGATCGTATAGTTTCTATTCTTCAATTTGTTAATATGGTGTATCACATTGATTTGCGTATATTGAAGAATCCTTTCATCCCTGACATAAACCCCACTTGTTCATGGTGTATGACCCTTTTAATGTGTTCTTGGATTCTCTTTGCTAGTATTTTATAGAGGACTTTTGAATCTATATTCATCACTGTTACTGGTCTGTAATTTTCTTTTTTGTAGTATCTTTATCTGGTTTAGGTACCAGGGTGATGGTGTCCTAATAGAATGATTTTGGGAGTGTTCTTTCCTCTGCAATTTTTTGGAAGACTTTGAGAAGGATGGGTGTTAGCTTTTCTCTAAATGTTTGATAGAACACACCTGTGAAGCCATCTGGTCCTAGACTTTTCTTTGTTGGAAGATTCTTAATCACAGTTTCAACTTCATTACTTGTGATTGGTCTGTTCATACTTTTTTATTTCTTCCTGATTCAGTCTTGGAAGGTTATACCTTTCTAAGAATGTGTCCATTTCTTCCATGTTGTCCACTTTATTGGCATATAGTTGCTTGTAGTAATCTCTAATGATTCTTTGTATTTCTGTGGTGTCTGTATTAACTTCTCCTACCTTTTGTCTATGCTCCTTTTAAGAGCAATGGAGCCTTTCCAGAAGCCCACCAGCAGATTTTCCCTCAGGTTTCATTATCTAGAACTGATTAATATGTTATCCTACTACTAATTTTCTGGCACCTAGAATGAGTTTAATATTAGTAGTTTGGACTAATTAGTATTTATTCAATAGACATTGCTTAAAAATAGGATTCTGCTAACAAATGAAAGGACAATTCATTGCTTGGGAGGCAACCAACTGAATCAATTTTTTGTTGAATAGATTTAGAGGAAGAAGGAAAGGAGGAAGGGTGGGAGGCAGAGAGGGAGGGAGGGAGGGAAGAAGGTAGGAAAGAAGGAAGGAAGAAAGGAAGGAAGGAAGGAAGGAAGGAAGGAAAGGAAGAAGTTCTAATAATTTTATATATATTTTTTTAATTTTTTAACATCTGCTGTATATCAAAGTGATCCAGTTATACATATACATATATCCCCATATCCCCTCCTTCTGTCTCCCTCCCACCCTCCCTATCACACACCTCTACATAGTCACAAAGCACCAGGCTGGTCTTCTTGCACTATGTGGCTCCTTCCCACTAGCTATTTTATATTTGTAATGTGTGTATGTCAATGCTACTCTCTAACTTCATCCCAGCTTACCATTCCACCTCTCTATGTCCTGAAGTAAATTCTCTATATCTGCATCTTTATTCCTGTCCTGTCACTAGGTTCTTCAGAACCATTGCTTTTTTTTTTTAATTCCATATATATGTGTTAGCATACAGTATCTTTTTACACTTTCTGACTTACTTCACTCTGTATGACAAACCTTAGGTCCATACAACTCACTACAAATAACTCAATTTCGTTTCATTTTATGGCTGAGAAATATCCCATTGTATACATGTGCCATATTTCTTTACCCATTCATCTGTTGATGGACACCTTGGTTGCTTACATGTCCTGACTATTGTAAATAGAGCTTCAATGAACATTTTGGTACATGATTTTTTTTTTTTTTGAATTATAGTTTCCTCAGGGTATATGCCCAGTATTGGGATTCCTGGGTCATATGGTAGTTTTAAAGAACCTCCATAATGTTCTCTATAGTGGCTCTATCAGTTTATATTCACCCCAACAGTGCAAGAGGGTTCCCTTTTCTCCACACCCTCTCCAGCATTTATTGTTTGTACATTTTTTGATGATGGCTATTCTGACCGGTGGGAGGTGATACCTCATTGTAGTTTTGATTTGCATTTCTCTAATGATTAGCAATGTTGAGCATCTTTTCATGGTTGACAATCTGTACATCTTCATAGGAGGAATGTCTATTTAGGTCTTCTGCCCATGTTTGTATTGCGTTGTTTGCTTTTTGATATTGAGCTGCATGTGTGTCTTGTATATTTTGGAGATTAATCCTTTGCCAGTTTCTTCATTTGTAAATAATTCCTCCCATTCTAAGGGTTGTCTTTTCATCTTGTTTATGGTTCCCTTTGCTGTGCAAAAGCTTTTAAGTTTCATTAGGTCCCTTTTTTTTTAATTTTTGTTTTTATTTCCATTTCTCTGGGAGGTGGGTTAAAAAGGATCTTGCTCTGGTTTATGTCAGAGTGTTCTGCCTAAGTCTTCCCCTAAGTGTCTGATAGCGTCTGACCTTACACTTAGGTCTTTAATTCATTTTGAGTTTAATGTTGTTTATGGTGTTAGGGAGTCTTTTAATTTCATTCTTTTACATGTAGCTGTCCAGTATTCCCAGCACCACCTATTGAATAGGCTGTCTTTTCTCAATTGTATATACTTGCCTCCTTTATCAAAGATAAGGTGACCAGGGCTTCCCTGGTGGTGCAGTGGTTGAGAGTCCGCCTGCCGATGCAGGGAACACGGGTTTGTGCCCCAGTCTGGGAAGATCCCACATGTCGTGGAGCGGCTGGGCCTGTGAGCCATGGTCACTGAGCCTGCACGTCCGGAGCCTGTGCTCCGCAACAGGAGAGGCCACAACAGTG
>NW_006778156.1:406659-415514 GCF_000442215.2 Lipotes vexillifer | reverse complement strand
AAAAAAAAAAAAAAAAAAAAAAAAAAAAAAAAAAAAAAGATAAGGTGACCATATGTTCGTGGGTTTATCTCTGGGCTTTCTATCTTGTTCCATTGATCTATATTTCTGTTTTTGTGTGAGTACCATACTGCCTTGATTACTGTAGCTTTTGGGTATAGTCTGAAGTCAGGGAGCCTGATTCCTTCACCACCATTTTGGTTTATAAAGATTGTTTTGGCTATTTGAGGTCTTTTGTGTATCTATACAAATTGTGAAGTATTTTGTTCTAGTTCTGTGAAAAATGTCATTGGCAGTTTAATAGGGATTGCATTGAATCTGTAGATTGCTTTGGTTAGTATAGACATTTTCATAATATTTATTCTTCCAATCTAAGAAATGGTATATGTCTCTGTTGGTTCGTATCATCTTTAATTTCTTTCAGAAGTGTCTTACAGATTTCGGCATACAGATCTTTTCTCTCCTTAGGTTTGTTTATTCCTAGGTATTTTATTCTTTTTGTTGCAATGGTAAATATAAGTGTTTCTTTAGTATCTCCTTCAGATTTTTATTAGTATATAGGAATGTAAGAGATTTCTGTGCATTACTTTTGTATCCTGCAACTTTACCAAGTTCATTAATTAGCTCTAATTGTTTCCTGGTGGTATCTTTAAGATTTTCTATGTATAGTATCTTGTCATCTACAAAGAGTGGCAATTTTACTTCTTCTTATCTGATCTGGCTTCCTTTTATTCTCTTTTACTTCTCTGATTGCTGTGGCTAAAACTTCCAAAGCTATTTTAATGATAGTGGCGAGAGTGGACAACTTTGTCTTTTTCCTGAAATTAGTGGAAATGTTTTCAGTTTTTCACCATTGAGAAAGATGTTGGCTGTGGGTTTGTCAAATATTGTCTTTATTATTTTGAGGTAAGTTTTCTCCTTGCCTACTTTCTGGAGGGTTTTTTTTTTAATCATTAATGGGAGTTGAATTTTGTCAAAAGTTTTTTCTGCATCTCCTGAGAGTATCATATGGTTTTTACCCTTCAGTTTGTTAACATGGCTTATCACATTGATTGATTTGTGCATATTGAAGAATCCTTGCATTCCTGGGATAAACCCCAATTGATCATGGTGTATGACAATTTTAATGTGCTGCTGGATTCTATTTGCTAGAATTTTGTTGAGGATATTTGCATCTATGTTCATCAGTGATATTGGCCTGTAATTTTCTTTTTTTGTGACATCTTTGTCTGTTTTTGGTATCAGGGAAATGGTGGTCTTGTAGAATGTGTTTGTGAGTGATCCTCCCTCTGATATATTTTTTCGAAGAGTTTGAGAAGGATAGGTGTTAGCTCTTCTCTAATTGTTGGGTAGAATTTACCTTGAATCCATCTGGTCCTGGGATGTTGTTTGTTGGAAAATTTTTAATCACTGTTTAAATTTTAGTGCTTGTGATTGTTCTGTTATATTTTCTTCCTGGTTAAGTCTCAGAATGTTGTGCTTTTCTAAGAATTTGTCCATTTTTCCAGGTTGTCCATTTTATTGGCATATACTCACTTGTAGTAATCTCTCATGATCCTTTGTATTTCTGCAGTGTCAGTTGTTACTTCTTTTTCATTTCTAATTCTATTGAATTGAAGCTTTTCCCTTTTTTTTCTTGATGAGTGTGGCTAATGGTTTATCAATTTTCTTTATCTTCTCAAAGAAACAGCTTTTAATTTTATTGACCTTAGCTACTGTTTCTTTCATTTCTTTTTCATTTATTTTCGATCTGATCTTCATAATTTCTTTCCTTCTGCTAATTTTGGGGTCTTTTTGTTCCTTTTTCTCTAATTTTATTATGTGTAAGTTTAGGTTGTTTATTTGAGATGTTTCTTGTTTCTTGAGGTAGGGTTGTGTTGCTATAAACTTCCCTATCAGAACTACTTTTGTTGCATCCCATAGGTTTTGGAACCCCAGGTTTTCATTGTAATTTGTTTCTAGGTGTTTTTTATTTTTATTTTTATTTTATTTCTTCAATGATCTCTTGGTTATTCAGTAGCATGTAGTTTAGCCTCCATATGTTTGCATTTTTTACAATCATTTTCCTGTAATTTTTGTCTAGTCTCATAGTGTTATGGACAGAAAAGATATTTGATATGGTTTCAAATTTCTTAAATTTACCAAGGCTTGATTTGTGACCCAAGATATGATCTGTACTGGAGAATGTTCCATGAGCACTTCAGAAGAGAGTGTATTCTGATGGTTTCCAATGGAATGTCCTATAAATATCAATTAAGTCCATCTTGTTTAATATGTCATTTAAAGCTTGTGTCTCATTATTTATTTTCATTTTGTATGAACTGTCCATTGGTGAAAATGGGGTGTTAAATTCTCCTACTATTATTTTGTTACTTTTGATTTCCCTTATTATGGCTGTTAGCATTTGCCTTATTCATTGAGGTGGTCCTATGCTTTGTTCATCAATATTTACATTTGTTACATCTTCTTGGATTGATCCCTTGATCATTATGCAGTGTCCTCCTTTTGTCTCTTCTAATAGTCTTTATTTAAAAATCTATTTTGTCTGATATGAGAATTGCTACTCCAGCTTTCTTTTGATTTCCATTTGCATGGAATATCTTTTTCCATCCCCTCATTTTCAGTCTCTGTGTGTCCCTAGGTGAAGTGGGTCTCTTGTAGACTGCATATATATGGATCTTTGTTTTGTATCCATTCAGTCAGTCTATGTCTTTTGTTTGGAGCATTTAACCCACTTATGTTTAAGGTAATTATCGATATATATGCTCCTATTACCATTTTCTTAGTTGTTTTGTTTTCTTGTTGTAGGCCTTTTCCTTCTCTTGTGTTTCCTGCCTAGAAAAGTTCCTTTAGCATTTGTTGTAAAGCTCATTTGCTTTTCTGTAAAGGTTTTAATTTCTCCATTGAATCTGAATATCTTCGCTGGGTAGAGCCATCTTGTATGTAACTTTTTCCCTTTCATCTACTTAAATATGTCCTGCTCCTCCCTTCTGCCTTGCAGAGTTTCTGCTGAAAGATCAGTTGTTAACATTTTGGGAATTCCCTTGTTTGTTATTTGTTGTTTTTCCATTGTTGCTGTTAATATTTTTTTATTTGTATTTAATTTTTATAGTTTGATTAATATGTGTCTTGTTGTGTTTCTCCTTGGATTTATCCTGTATGGGACTCTCTGGACTTCCTGGACGTGATTGACTATATCCTTTCCCACATTAGGGAAAATTTAAACTATAATCTCTTCAAATATTTTTTCACTACCTTTTTCTCTTCTTCTTCTGGGACCCCTATTATTCGAATGTTGGTGTGTTTAATATTGTCCCAGAGGTCTCTGAGACTGTCCTAAATTCTTTTTATTCTTTTTTCTTTATTCTTCTCTGCAGTAGTTATTTCCACCATTTTATCTTCCAGGTCACCTTTCCATTCTTCTGGCTCAGTTATTCTGCTATTGATTCCTTCTAGAGTATTTTTAATTTCAGTTACTGTGTTTTTCATCACTGTCTGTTTGCTCTTTAGTTCTTCTAGGTCCTTTTTAAACATTTCTTGTATTTTCTCCTTTCTGTTTCAGAGGTTTTAGCTCATGTTTACTCTAATTTCTCTGAATTATTTCAGGTAGACTGCCTATTTCCTCTTCATTTATTTGGTCTGTTGGGTTTTTACTTTGCTCTTTTATTGCCTATTTCTGTTTTCTCATTTTACCTAACTTACTGTGTTTTAGGACTCCGTTTTGCAGGCTGCAGGTTCGTAGTTCCCATTTTGTTTGGTGTCTGCCTCCTGTGGGTAAGATTCATCAATGGGTTGTGTACGTTTCTTGGTGAATGGGACTGGTGCCTGTGTTCTGGTATTTCACAACACAGCACACATCCATGATGTTTTTTGGGGTGTCTGTGAACTTATTATGATTTTAGGCAACTTCTCTCTTAATGGGTGGTGTTGTGTTCCTGTCTTACTAGTTGTTTGCCATGGGGTGTTCAGCACTGGAGCTTGCTGGTCATTGAGTGGAACTGGGTGTTAACATTGAGATGGAGATCTCTGGAATAGCTCTCAGTGTTTGATATTACATGGTCCTGGGAGGTCTCTGGTGGTCCAATGTCCTGACATAGTTCTAATAATTAGTGACAAAGTTTAAATGTAACACTTAATAGAGAATAAATGACTTTTGATTTAAAATTTTTAGTCTCATGTAGTATATGGGTTAAAATAGTCCTTATTCCTGGTATACCTTATTGGTTTTCAACCCTGACTGATCAATTATATCATCTTCATGGGTGTGCAAACTAAAGATTTTGGTGTTTGTCTGTATATCTTCTGAATCAAAATCTCTATGAGTAGTCCCCAGCTGTCTGTATTTTTAATTTTCCTAGGTAGTTCTTCTGTTCCAACAAGTTTGATCCCTCCTGGCATAGTCCATTCTCTAGCTGTTTTCCAATTGAAAATACATGAGAAGGTAAGTGGCCCATGTTTCCTTGGAATATAGATATAAAAAATATAGAGAATATTAAAAGGAGGAAATTGATTTGAGTATAATTTTTAAATTTTAATTAAAAATAAGTTTTTACATAAACCTGCTTGTTTTGTAGATGTTTTTCCTTCTTTCCATTCATTTTCCTCCTAAGAAGCTAGGGTATTCTATTATCCAGATTAAGTAAACAAAATGTGAATATTATCAATTGGTTTCCATTTTTGCTTTGTTTTGATGCTCCACCTCTTGAAAAGAAAAACTTAATTTGCCACAGAAAGTCAACTTGCTCCAACATCTGGTACTACAATCTAAAACTGATATAGCCTCAAATGCTTAGGTTTCATGACAAAGTTAATACACAGTAGATGAATTTATAACTGGACTTTCTGCAAAGGATTTTATGCCTTAAGCCTCAAAATAAAGATTATTTTCCAAGAGTGAAGCTCAAAAATGTATCCATATCATCACTAATACCACTGTAACAAGACTTCATAGATGAACAAGATCTAGTTTTTCCTATTACTTGCTTTTATACAAACTTCTTAACTTTCTTGAGAGTACTGTGCTCTAGAAAATTGGTATCATTTGAAGCAAGATACAACTGAATCCTTCTTATAGTTTTCTAATATTTTGTGTACCCTGAAAAACTGTTTTATCATATGCTATGTTTTAGAACATTGTATCAAGGTATTCCCCAAACTATAAAAGAAATTGTATGGTTATGTTTATAAAATTATTTTTAAAGATTTATAAATGCATTAAAACCACAATTTTGAAGGAGATAGGTCATGACTAATATATATATATATATATATATATATATATATATATATATATATATATACACTCTTTATTGCACATAACAGAAATTTAATTCAAACTAACTCTAGTTTGAATATTTCTAGGGAACCAATCTGCTTGGCACAAGGTTGTATGCAGTTTTTGGACAAAGATGGTGGCCATAAAATAGGTCTTTAAGAAGGTGTCATCTCCCATTTCAGCCACCAATTTCAAAGGAAGAAATTTAAGCAAGACATTGGGTGTAGGAATGTTTGCTGTTCTTAGAAGTGAGAGATCATGGGCAAACAAACAAATGTCTCTCTTCTGCTCACTGTTGAACATTTCTTGAGAAAATTTTTTTATGACAGTCATTTTGCTAGTTACTTTATAATGTATGATATGATATAAAGAGTATACCCTGTACATTCTTTCTAGGAGGTGACAATTTAATAATGGAGAAAATTTAAAATTTGATTGACGTTAATTTCATACAGATTTTTTCTGATATTCTAATGTTATTAAACATCAAAATAAGCCAAAAACACTCTTCTATAAAATTAATTTTTATTTCTTCTTCAGTAATTCATGCATTTATAAAAGACTTCTATGACTATTTTGTCAGATACTTCCTCACATAGGGACAGGTGTGATATGGTCACATGAAGAACAGCAGTTTAAATAGAGCATTATTAAAGCTTTACTTTTTTTGAGACCCATAATCTTTTCATTGTGTATGGTCTTGCACTATGAAAAGCCAGACTAATGGTGATAGCAAAACTATTTATTTAGTGTGTATTTTCTAAGAATCTATCTGCTTACTTACCATAATAAAAATAATGTCTAATATTTATCAACTGTTTATTATTTGCTTGATGTTATGTTAAACATATTATGCATATTATTGTATTTTATTATTCTTTACTTCATACAAATATATTGGGGAAATACTGTTATTATCCCCATATGAGGAAGCTGATGTTTTGGAAATTTAAAACGTGTCCAAGATCATACAGCTATCAAATGTGGGAGCCAGGATTTGAACCCAGTTATTGTGACTGCAGAGTCTTCTCACTTACAGAGTAGGCAATAGGGCTTATGACCCAAAAATAACAGAGGAATTAATAGTACTATCAAACACCTTCTGGTATAGTCAGGAAGAGAAAATATTTTCATATATAACTGTCATATAAGTCAAAGTGTGATGAATTTTAAGAGACAATGGTAGTAATGTTCCAAAAATTGCCAAAATATTCTGGAGTATTTCAAAGATCCTTAAAGAGAGAAGATGAAAGAAATTTGTCAAACTGATTGCAAAGAAATAGATGCAATCCCTTTGTTTTTTCTTCTAATTTTTGTTTTACTTTGTTTTTTTGGATGCAATAAGGATGTCTTGGAACAGACAAGTGCAGCAAAAAATGTGGGTCTTCCTTCTGCTGTAATACCATTCTGTATGTATGTGTTAATGATATATCATCTACTGGACACTGCTGTGTATGGTACTGTCAAATAAAACAAAAATTCAGTTTTAGATAAGGAGAGACATCATTCAAAAGGATTATTGCAATTGGGGAATGGCTATTGCAATAGATGGATGGCAAAATATTGCAAGAAAGAAAATTCTCTATGAGATCTGAAAGCATCTCAGAATGAGGTGGAAAAGGACCTTAATTTATAAGGAGGAATAATAAAGGATAGGAAAAAACTGAGTGTAAGTGACATGAGGGAATTAATAGGTGGACAAGTATTATAAAACAGATCAGAGAAAGTTTTATTCTGATATTAGCCTGTTCCCTGCAAGGGCCATTTAGGTGGGGTTGAATGTGGGCTTGGGCTGAGGATGAGCCAAAATTTGGGGGCATAGGAAAAAGAGGGAATATAAACCAAAGTTTGGTTGATATGTACTTTGTTCCATTTGATAACTCAGGATAAGCAGTTCAGATAATTATTTAGGAGGTAAATGCTTGGAATTTAAAGAGTGGGTTTAGATGTAAGAATAATCAAAGGAATCTGCAGACAGTACTCAATTTCATTGAAGTACTATATTGTGTGCATTAAACTAGGCTATATATAGTAGAAAACTTAGAGGTGGAAACACATTGAGGCAGCCTAATAACTTATTGGCAGTGCTAAAATATAAGACCTACATTTTTATTTAAATTATAATTGATTCTAGTTGATTCAGGCAGTCATTATTTATTGAGAATCTACTCTTCCCAGTTTGGGTCTAGGGACAAAGTGATTACCCCTGTTCTCAGAGTTCACAATGTAGTTAGTAAAGCTAATAGATGAATTAGATGATATATTATAGATGGACAGACAGCTAGTTAGACAAACAATTGTCCATGTCATGATATATCAACAATTGAATGCATTTATTTTCTGTCTTTTTTAACAGAATGATTAGAACCCTTTCTGTCCCTTTATTTTATTTTATGTTTTAGAATCATTTCTTTTTCTGAAAACACATTTTGCAAGCCCAAATTAAATCATTTTTATCTTACTGACTATTCATGTTGCATTTTCTGCTGCATTTGGGCCACATTATTAAACATTCTACTTATCCCACCACACTGCGTCTCAGTTTCCTCATAAACATTTGTTTTGCTTTCTTTGAAAAGGCATATCTACTGGTCAAATACAATGCAAACCACCATAATAAGAAGATTTAAAATAGTATGCTCATAAATGCTTCCCTCCATTTAGTGTTACGTGTAATCAAAACTCACCAATTGTCACCCATTATTACTGAAATATGGGTGAAATAAATAATGTCTGAAAGGGGAAAATGAGTATTTTCTTACTTTGAGAAACTTCATAAGATATTATGGAAAGAAAAGTTGATGAATTAATTAAGAATCCAATTGGATGAAGGGATCATTTGTAGAGCTCATTTTCAAATATGGATTTTATTGAATTTTAATATGAATAGCCAAACAATTCCAACACAAGAGCAGAGGATAGTCTCAGATGCACTGTATACATAAATATATCTCCTCCACCATAACTATCATTTAATAAGCCCTAGCAATTTTTATATTCCCCTCTAACATGGTTTGAATTAAGAATATTATTTAAAAATAATATTCCAAAGACTATAATATGTACTCTCTCAAGTAGAGTTGATTTATTGTAAGATTAGCTTTATAAGATTGTGAGAGTAGTGACATCATCAATATGGTGACATAAGTCATTCCTTATTTCAATCTTTCTCACAAGAAGACCATCTGGCAGCTATCCATAGACAAGACACCACTGCAATAATCCCAGAACCTGTGAGTAAGGCTAAAGCATATCCCTGGACCACAGAGACCATAAAGGGCTTTATTAGAAGCATAGGAGGAAAGGCTACACTCTGACCACTCTATGCTCCCCCAAGCTGCCACAGTGCTACACCAAGAGTAACCCTCTGGGCCTATGGTTCCTCTAGTGGGAAAGAGAGAGCCCAAGGTGGTCATCAAAGTCTTACAGCATTGTAGAATGCTTCCTGGGAAGTCCATTCAGGTCTCGCCTTATGGGAATCACTGTGAGAATCTCTGTGGCTTGACAACTGGAGATCACAGAGATGAAGGAATGTGGGGCTAGCAGCAAACAGGAAGCAGATTTTGGCAGACCACATTCCTGC
>NW_006778156.1:389988-406424 GCF_000442215.2 Lipotes vexillifer | reverse complement strand
CCTGCTTGTAGTAGCAGTCAAGTAGAGATACAAACCAGCAGCTCTACCACCTATAGAGAAAAGTTGGTTACTTTGTCCAGGGAGCTCTGGTAACAATTCTTCAAAATGTGGGTCCCCAGCCAATGTCCTAGACCAGCTGAGGAGCTCCTAGTTATAAGGGCAGGGAAGAAAATTTGCAGCCGTACTGCTACAATATAGCTCTCAGCTCTGCACAAGCAGAATATATGGCCAGAGAACTTAGGGAGCTGTGGAGCCCATCCTACAGACCAACTTGAGAAGTACTGTGAAACTGTTAAGTATAGCCTCTGGCTCCACATAACTAGGGGGCTTGAACAGGGCACTGGAAAGTGTTGGAGCCCAGCCTATAGTACTGAACAGCTGTGAAGCCTAGTCCATAGTCCTGCCACAAAACAGAGCCCAGACTATGGTCATTCTCAATTGCTGAACACAGATTGAAGCTTCACACAGGCAAAGACCAAAGCCAGTGACCATGCTCAATCATGGGGCACAGTGTCTAGTCCCACACCACTTGAGGATACAGCTGGAAGCCCCTCTAAACCAGAAATTCTGGCCAGGAAACTTGCCCAACAATAGAGCATAGACCGTTGCCTACCTGAGCATAAATCTTAATCTGCAACCTCACCAAAATTTGAGTCATAGACTGAAGCCCCACCTAATCACAGAGTACAGCCTGAGGCCCTATATGACTACAAAGTCCAGTCTGAATCACTGCCTGAATATGAAATTCAAAGAGCAACATCATCCAGTTTAAGAATATAACCTAGTACCCCACCCACCTGGGAGCAATTATGAATCCCAGCCTGGGGCCCACTTGCAGAATCCAATAAGTGGCAACATACTTCCAGGGAATACAGGTTGGGACCTTACCTGACTAGAGGTAATTGCAGAGTTCAACTAGTGACTCTGCTGGACCACAATCCATAGCCAGCAGCACTCTCTGACCTGGTACCTCACCTAGCAGCCCCACATGAATATAGAGTCCAGACTGCAGGTCCACCCAGGTGTGTGGCCCAGCCAGCACACACCCCTGACCTTAGAGTATGAGTAGTGGTCTTGCCCAGCTTTAAAACACAGATGAATTTTTTTTGCCCCTGGACACTACCAACTGAATTGCTCAGTACCTCAAGCTGAGCTGATTGATGAAGAACTTTTTCTGCCAAAGTGAAACTGTAAAGGCTTTTAGAAGAGACCACTTGATGAAATGTGTAGATACTATCACAAGTAATCAAAGATCACAAAGAATAAACATGACAACACCAAACGTAACTAGTAGAGTTACAATAACTGGAGACTTATGTACTGTCTGACAAAAAATTCAGAAAAATCATCTTAAAGATATTCAGTGAACTACAAGAACACAGAGACTTGTATAAGAAATTAGAAAAGCAATGCCTGAATAAATGAGTTCAACAAAGAAATAGAAATCTGCCAAAAAAAAAAAACAAGAAACAAGAAACAAGAAACAAAACTAAAGAATTCAATAGAGAGTTTGAACAACAGACTCATTCAAGCAGAAGAAAGAATCACTGAACTAAAAGTTAGGTCATTTGAAATTATCCAGTCAGAGAAAAATAAGAAAAAGAATGAATAAGAATAAAGAAAGCCTATGGTATTTATGAGAAAACATCAAAGGAAACATATATGCATTACTGGAATCCCAGAAAAAGAAGAAAAAGGTAAAGAAACAAAAAGTATATTTAAAATTCATTTCCCATACAGGTTATTACAGAAAATTGAGTAAAGTTCCCTTTGCTATACAGTAGGTCCTTATTAGTTATCTATTTTATATATTGTAGTGTGAAAATGTTAATCCCAATCTCCCAATTTACCACTTCCCCACACATTTCCCCTTTGCTGACTATAAGTTTGATTTTGAGAACTGAGTCTCTTCCAGTAAAAAGTTTTTAAAATTAGCAAACTTGAAAAAATATATATATTTAAAGTAATAATGCATGAAAACTTCCCAAACATGGAGAGAGAATTGGACATTCAGGTTCATGAGGCCCAAAGGACTCAAGTGGGTTAAACCTAAAAAGGGCTACATATAGACTTATTATAATTAAAATATCAAAATCAAAGACAAGGAGAAAATTTCGAAAGCAGCAAGAAAGAGACTCATCAAATACAAGGGAGGCCCCAGAAGACTATTAGGAGATTTTTCAACAGTATCTTTAGGCCAGGAGATAATGAGATGATATATTCAAAATATTGGAAAAACAAACTAAAACAAAACCCTGTCAACCATGTATACTATACATGGCATAGTGCTCCCTCAGAAACAAAGAATTGGTAAAGACTTTGCTGCACAAACAAAACCTGAATGAGGACATCACTCAGATGTGGTTTAAAGAAATGCTAAACTGTGTTCAAGCAGAAAAAATGATAATTAAAATTATAAATGCAGATCAAAACTAAAATGAGGTGGGGTTTCCCTGGTGATGCAGTGGTTGAGAGTCCACCTGCTGCTGCAGTGGACATGGGTTTGTGCCCCAGTCCAGGAAGATCCCACATGCCATGGTGCAGCTAGGCCCGTGAGCCATGACCGCTGAGCCTGCATATCCGGAGCCTGTGCTCCACAATGGGAGAGGTCACAAGAGTGGGAGGCCCATACCACAAAAAAAGAAAAAAAAATCTAAAAACTAAAATGAGTTATCACTTCACACCAGTCAGAATGACCATCATCAAAATATCTACAAAATAAAAAGGCTGGTGAGGGTGCGGAGAAAAGGGAACCCTCTTGCTCTGTTGCTGGGAATGTAAATTGATACAGCCACTATGAAGAACAGTATGGAGGCTCCTTAAAAAAGTAAAAATAGAACTACCTTATGACCCAGCAGTCCGACTACTGGGTATACATCCTAGAAAACCATAATTCAAAAAGAGTCATGTACAACAATGTTCATTTCAGCAGTATTTACAATAGCCAGGACATGGAAGTAACCAAGGTATCCATCGACAGATGAATGGACAAAGAAGATGTGGCACATATATACAACGGTAAAAAGAAACGAAATTGGGCTTCCCTGGTGGCACAGTGACTGAGAGTCTGCCTGCCATTGCAGGGGACATGGGCTTGTGCCCCGGTCCAGGAAGATCCCACATGTCACGGAGCTGCTGGGCCCGTGAGCCATGTCCACTGAGCCTACGCGTCCAGAGCCTGTGCTCCGCAATGGGGGAGGCCACAACAGCGGGAGGCCTGCATACCACAAAAAATAAAAAGAAAAAGAAAAAAAAAGAAACAAAATTGAGTTATTTGTAGTGAAGTGGATGGACTTGGAGTCTGTCTTACTGAGTGAAGTAAGTCAGAAAGAGAAAAGCAAATACCTTATGCTAACACATATGTATGGAATCTAAAAAAAAAAAAAAATGGTTCTGATGAACCTAGTGGCAGGACAGGAATAAAGACACAGACATAGAGAATGGACTTGAGGTCATGGGGAGGGAGAAGTGTAAGCTGGGATGAAGTGAGAGAGTAGAATTGACATATGCACACTACCAAATGTAAAATAGCTAGCTAGTGGGAAGCAGCTGCATAACACAGGGAGACCAGCTCAGTGCTTTGTGACCACCTAGAGAGTTGGGATAGGGAGGGTGGGAGGAAGATGCAAGAGGGAAGAGATATGGAGATATATGTATACATAAAGCTGATTCACTTTGCTATACAGCAGAAACTAACACAACATTGTAAAAATCATACTCCAATAAAGATGTTTAAAAAAACTGTAAAAACATAAATGTGTAAAACTCACTGGTAGCAGTAAACTATAGTCAAGGTCAGATTTTCTAACATAATAAAGGTGATACATAATTTAATTATAATTCTAGCTTAAAAGTTAAAAGAAAAGGAGAAAATTTTGAGAGCAGCAAGAAAAAATGACTCATCAAATACAAGGGAGCCCCCAGAAGATTATTAGCAGATTTTTCAACAGTAACTTTTCAGGCCAGTAGATAATGGGATGATATATTCAAAAGTAGCTATTCAGAGTAGCTATACTTGTATTAGACAAGACAGAATTGAAACTAAAAATGGGCAAGAGAAACAAGGGAGGTCATTATATAGTTATAAAGAGGTCAATCTATCAAGAAGGTGTGACAATTGTAAATGTTTATACACCCAACATCAAAGGATGTAAATAAAGCAACTACTAACAGAATTATAGGGAGAAATAAACAGTAATAAGTAATTTGGGGGATCATTAGTTCCCCACTCTCAACAATTGATAGGTCATCCATACAAAGTCAATAAGGAAACAGTGGATTTGAATAACACTACAGACTAAAGGCACCTAAAAGACATATACTAAACATTGCATCCAACAGCAGAAGAATACACATTATTTTCATGTGAACATGAAACATTTTCTATAATAGATTATACGTTAAGCCACAAAATAAGACTCAACAAATCAAGCAGATAGATATTATATCAAATATCATTTAGGAACACAATTGTATAAGATTAAAAATCAAAAGGAGGAAACCTGGAAAATTGACAAATGCATGGAAATTAAACAATACACTCCTGAACAAAGAAGACATAAAAATTGAAATTAAAAAAAATCTTGAGACAAAAAAATGGAAACACAACAGAGCAAAATTTATGGGATATTGTAAAAGCAGCTCTAAGACAAAATAGTGCTAAATGCATATGTCAAGAAATATAATCTCAAATAAACAACATAAATTTACAACCCAAAGAACTAGAAAAAGAACAAAGTGGAAACTTAGCAAAAAGAAGGAAATAATAAAAATTAAAGCAGAAATAAATAAAATAAGGAATAGAAAACAAAATTGTTAATAATATAGAGTTGGGTCCTCCCAAAAATTAGATTGACAAACTTATAGTTAGACAATCCAAGAAGAAAGAGAGAGGATCCAAATAGCTAAAATTAAAAAATAAAGAGTAGACATTACAACTAATACCACAGAAATGCAAAAAGGATAATAAGAGACTACTATAAACTATGTGCAAGAAATTGGTCAACATCGAAGAAATGGATAAATTCTTAGAAACACACAACCTATCAATAATGAAAAGTGAAGAAATAGAAAATCTGAACAGAACAATAATGAGTAAGGAGATTAACTCAGCAAAACCTCCCAGGACAAGATTATTTCACAGGTGAATTCTATTAAACATGTAAGAAGATACATGAACGTTCCCAGACTCATTTTATGAGGCCAACATTACTCTGATAAAGCCAAATAATGAAACTAGGAATGATAAATAATGAAACGAACACTACAAGCCAATATCTCTGATGAATATAAATGGAAAAATTATCAACAAAATACTAGCAAACTAAATTCAACAGCAGAATGAAAGGATCATACACCATGATCAAGTGGGATTTATTCCAGGGATTCAAGAATGGTTCAAAATGTGCAAAGTAATAAATGTGAAATATCATATTAATAAAATGAAAGATTAAAAAATCCTATCATCTTAAAAGATACATAAAGAGCATTTGACAAAATTAACACAATTTCATGATAAACACTCTCAACAAACTGGGTGTAAAAGAAACATACCTCAAAAAAAAATAAAGGCCCACAGCTAACATACTCAATAATGAAAGGTTGAAATTTGTCCTCTAAGATGAGGAAAAAGACAACAGTGCCCACGTTAAGCAAACCTATTCAATATAGTACTGGGATTTCTAGGTGGAGCAATTAGGTAAAAAATTAATAGCATCCAAAAAGAAAAGGAAGAAATAAAATTATCTCTAATTGTAGATGATGCGATCTTTCATTGTTTAACGTATTTATTGAAGTATATTTGCTTAACAATGTTGTCTTAGTTTCTGTTGTATAACAAAATGAATCAGCTATATGTATACATATCCCCATATAACTTCCCTCTTACGTCTCCCTCCCACCCTTCCTATCCCACGCCACTAGGTGGTCACAAAGCATGGAGCTGATCCCCCTGTGCTATACAGATGCTTCTCACTAGCTATCTATTTTACATTTAGGTAGTGTATATATGTCCATGCCTCTCTCTCACTTCATCTCAGCTTACACTTCCCCCTCCCCATAACCTGAAGTCCATTCTGTACAACTGCATCTTTATTTCTGTCCTGCCCCTAGGTTCGTCAGAACAATTTTTTTTTTTTTTTTTTTAGATATCATATATATGTGTTAGCATAAGGTATTTGTTTTTCTCTTACTGACTTACTTCACTCTGTATGACACAATCTAGGTCAATCCATATCACTACAAATAACACAATTTCGTTTCTCTTTATGGCTGAGTAATATTCCATTATATATATGTGCCACATCTTCTTTATCCATTCATCTGTCAGTGGACAACTTGGTTGCTTCCATGTCCTGGCTATTGTAAATAGTGCAGCAATGAAAATTGTGGTACATTACTCTTTTTGAATTATGGTTTTCTCAGGGTATATGTCCAGTGGTAGGATTGCTGGGTTGTATGGTAGTTCTATTTTTAGTTTTTAAGGAATCCACATACTGTTCTCCATAGTTGCTGTATCAATTTACATTCCTGCCAACAGTGCAAGAGGGTCCCCTTTTCCCCACACCATCTCCAGCATTTGTTGTTTGTAGAGTGTTGATGATGGCCATTCTGGCCAGTGGGAATTGATACCTCATTGTAGTTTTGATTTGCACTTCTCTAATGATTAGTGATGTTGAGCATCCTTTCATGTGTTAGATGGCAACATGCATATTGTCTCTGGGGAAATATCTATTTAGGTCTTCTGCCCATTTTAGGATTGGTTTGTTGTTTTTTTTGATACTGAGCTGCATAAGCTTCTTGTATATTTTGGAGATTAATCCTTTTTCAGGTGCTTCATTTGCAAATATATTCTCTTATTCAGAGGGTTGTCTTCTCATCTTGTTTATGGTTTCTTTTGCTGTGCAAAAGCTTTTAAGTTTAATTAGGTCCCATTTGTTTTTTCTTTTTAGTTCCATTTCTCTAGGAGGAGGGTCAAAAAATATCTTTCTGTGATTTATGTCATAGAGTGTTCTGCCTAAGTTTTCCTCTAGAAGTTTCATAGTGTCTGGTTTTGCATTTAGGTCTTTAATCCATTTTGAGTTTATTTTTGTGTATGGTGTTAGGGAGTGTTCTAATCCCATTCTTTTACATGTAGCTGTCCAGTTTTCCCAGCACCACCTATTAAAGAGGCTGTCTTTTCTCCATTGTATATTCTTGCCTCCTTTACCAAAAATAAGGTGACCATATGTGCATGGGTTTATCTCTGGGCTTTCTATCCTGTTTAGTTGATGTATATTTCTTTTCTTTGTGACAGACCCATACTGTCTTGATTACTTTAGCTTTATATTATAGTCTGAAGTCTAAGAGCATGATTCCTCCAGCTCCTTTTTCTTTCTCAAGACTGCTTTGTCTCTTCAGGGTCTTTTGTATTTCCATACAGATTGTAAAATCTTTTGTTCTAGTGCTGTGAAAAATGCCATTTGTAGGTTGATAGTGATTGCATTCAATCTGCAGATTGCTTTGGGTTGTAGAGTCATTTTCACAATGTTGATTCTTCCAATCCAAAAACATGGTATATCTCTCCATCTCATTGTATTGTCTTTAATTTCTTTTATCAGTGTCTTATAGTTTCCTGCATACAGAACTTTTGTCTGCTTAGGTAGGTCTATTCCTAGGTATTTTACTCTTTTTGTTGCAGTGGTAAATGGGAGTGTCTATTTAATTTCTCTTTCAGATTTTTTATCATTAGTGTATTGGAATGCAAGAGATTACTGTGCAGTAATTTTGTATCCTGCTACTTTACCAAATTCATTGATTTTCTCTAGTAGATTTCTGGTAGCATCTTTAGGATTCTCTATGTAGAGTAACATGTCATCTGCAAACAGTGACTGTTTTGTCTCTCCTTATCTGATTTGGATTCCTTTTATTTCCTTTTCTCCTTTGATTGCTGTTGAAAAAGCTTCCAACACTATGTTAAAAAATAGTGGTGAGAGTGTGCAACCTTGTCTTTTTCCTGAGCTTAGTGGAAATGGTTTCAGTTTATAACCATTGAGAATGATGTTAGCTGTGGGTTTGTCATATATGGCCTTTATTATGTTGAGGTAAGTTCCCTCTGTGCTTACTTTCCACAGAATCCTTGGAATAAATGTGTGCTGAATTTGTCAAAACTTTTCCTGTCTCTATTGAGATATTATATGGTTTTTACCCTTCAATTTGTTAGTATGGTGTATCACATTGATTGATTTGGATATATTGAAGAATCCTTGCATTCCTGGGATAAACCCCACTTGACCATGTTGTATGATCCTTTTAATGTGCTGCTGTATTCTGTTTGCTAGTATTTTGTTGAGAATTTTTGCATGTATGTTCATCAGTAATATTGCCCTGCAGTTTTCTTTTTCTGTGTCATCTTTTTATGGTTTTGGCATCGGGGTGATGGTGGTCTCGTCAAATGCCTTTGGGAGTGTCCCTCCCTCTGCTATATTTTGGAAGAGTTTGAGAAGGATAGATGTTAGCTCTTCTCTAAATGTTTGATAGACTTCGGCTGTGAAGCCATCTGTTCCTGGGCTTTTGTTTGTTGGAAGATTTTTAATCACAGTTTCAATATCAGTGCCTGTGATTGGCCTGTTTATATTTTCTATTTCTTCCTTGTTCAGTCTCAGAAGGTTGTGCTTTTCTAAGAATTTGTCCATATCTTCCAGGTTGTCCATTTTATTGGCATATAGTTGCTTGTAGTAATCTCTCAGGAATCTTTGTGTTTCTACAGTGTCAGTTGTTACTTCTGTTTTTTCATTTCTAATTTTGTTGATTTGAGTCTTTTCCCTATTTTTCTTGATGAATGTGGCTAATGGTTTATCAAATTTTATTATCTTCTCAAAGGACCAGCTTTTACTTTTGTTGAACTTTGCTATCATTTCCTTCATTTCTTTTTCATTTATTTCTGATCAGATGTTTATGATTTCTTTCCTTCGGCTAACTTTGGGGTTTCTTTTATTGTGGTTCTTTTTCTAATTTCTTCAGTTGTAAGATTAGGAATTTTATTTGAGATGTTTCTTGTTTCTTGAGGTAGGATTGTATTGCTATAAACTTCCATCTTAGAACTGCTTTTGCTGCATCCCATAGGTTTTGTGTTGTCATGTTTTAATTGTCATTTGTTTCTAGGTGTTTTTTGATTTCTTCTTTGATTTCTTCAGTGATCTCTTGGTTATTAAGTAGTGTATTGTTTAGCCTCCTTGTGTTTATATATTTTTTACAGAGATTTTCCTGTAATTGATATCTAGTCTCATAGCATTGTGGTTGGAAAAGATACTTGATATAATTTCTATTTTCTTAAATTTACCAGGGCTTTATTTGTGACCCAGGATATAATCTATCCTGGAGAATATTCCATGAGCACTTTAGAAGAAAGTAAATTCTGTTGGTTTTGGATGAAATGCCCTATAAATATCAACTAAGTCCATATTGTTTAATGAGTTATATAAAGCTTTGTTTCCTTATTTTTTTTTCATTTTTGATGATCTGTCCATTGTTGAAAGTGGAGTGTTAAAGTACCCTACTATTATTGTTTTACTGTCGATTTCCCCTTTTATGTGTATTAGCATATGCCTTATGTATTGAGGTGCTACTATGTTGGGTTCATCAATATTTACACTTGTTATATCTTCTTCTTGGATTGATCCCTTGATCATTATCTAGTGTCCTTCTTTGTCTCTTGTAATGGTTTAATTGTAATGTATATCTTGTGTGATATGAGATTTGCTACTCCAGCTTTCTTTGATTTCCATTTGCATGGAATATCTTTTTCAGTCTGTATGTGTTCCTAGGCTAAGTGTGTGTCTTGTAGACAGCATATATATGGGTCTTATTTTTTTTTGTATCCATTCAGCCAGTCTATGTCTTTTGGTTGGATCATTTAATCCATTTATATTTAAGGTAATTATCAATATGTATCTTCCTATTTCCATTTTCTTAATTGTTTTGGGTTTGTTATTATAGGTCTTTTCCTTCTCTTGTTTTTCTTGCCAGAGAAGCTCCTTTAGAATTTGTTTTAAAGCTGGTTTGCTGGGGCTGAGTTCTCTTAGCTTTTACTTGTCTGTAAAGGTTTTAATTTCTCCATCAAATGTGCATTAGATTCTTGTTGGGTAATCTTGCTGGTAGGTTTTTCCCTTTCATCACTTTCAATATGTCCTGCCACTCCCTGCTGGCTTGCAGAATTTCTGCTCAAAGATCAGCTATTAACCTTATGAAAATTCCCTTGTATATTATTTGTTGCTTTTCCCTTTTCGCTTTTAATACTTTTTCTTCATATTTAATATTTGAATGTTTGCTTAATATGTGTTTTGCATATTTCTCTTTGATTTTATTCTGTAAGGGACTCTCTGCAGTTCTTGGACTTGATTGACTATTTCCTTGCCCATTTTAGGGAAATTTTCAACTATAATGTCTTCAAATATTTTCTCAGTTCCTTTCTTCTTCTCTTCTTCTTCTGGGACCTCTATAATTCGAAAGTTGGTGCATTTAATGTTTTACCAGAGGTTCTGAGACTGTCCTAAATTATTTTCATTCCTGTTTCTTTCTTCTGCTGTGCTGTGTTTATTTCCAATCTTTTATTTTCCAGGTCACTTATCCATTCTTCTGCCTCATTTATTCTGCTATTGATTCCTTCTAGAGAATTTTAAATTTCATTTATTGTGTTGTTCATCATTGTTTGTTTGCTGTTTAGTTCTATGTTCTTTTTAAATGTTTCCTTTTTTTTTGCTCCCTTTTCTTTCCAAGATTTTGGATCATCTTTATTATCATTACTCTAAATTCTTTTTTAGGTAGACTGCCTTTTTCCTCTTCATTTGTTTGGTCTAGTGGGTTTTTACTTTGTTCCTTCATCTGCTATGTATTTTTCTGTCTTCTCATTTTTCTTAGCTTACTGTGTTTGGGGTCTCCTTTTCACAGGCTGCAGGTTCCCATTATTTTTGGTTTCTTCCCCCAGTGGGTAAAGTTGGTTCCGTGGGTTGTGTATGCTTCCTGATGGAGGAGACTGATGCCTCTGTCTGGTGGATTAGACTGGATCTTGTCTTTCTGGTGGACTGGTCCATGTCAGGTCGTGTGTTTTCCAGTGTCTGTGAACTTATTATGATTTTAGGCAGCCTCTCTGCTAATGGGTGTTGTTGTATTCTTGTCTTGCTTGTTATTTGGTATGCAGTGTCCAGCACTGAAGCTTGCTTGTTGTTGAGTGGATCTTGGTCTTAGCATTGAGATGGCGATCTCTGGGATAACTCTCACCAATTGATATTACATGGGGCCTGGAGGTCTCTGGTGGTCTAATGTACTGATCTCATGTGTTTCCAACTCAGAGGCTCTGGCCTGACTCACTGCTGGAGCCACAAGACCCTGTCGCCACACAGCTCAGAAGAAAAGTGAGGAGGAAAAGAGAAAGAAAAAAATAAAATAAAATAAAATATAGTTATTAAAATAAACATTACTATTAAAAATTATTTTAAAACTTTAAAAAGTTCTAAAAAAGGGAAGAGAGTAACCAAACCAATAAACAAATCTGCCAATGATAACAAATGCTCAAAACTATAATAAATAAACATAAAAATCAGAAACTAGTCAGTCCCATAGAGAAAACCCCAAGTCTACAGTTGCTGCCAAAGTCCACCACCTCAATTTTGAGATGATTCATTGTCTATTCAGGTATTCCACAGGTGCAGGGTACATCAAGTTGATTGTGGATTTTTAATCTGCTGATCCTGAGGCTACATGGAGAAATTTCCCTTTCTCTTCTTTGTTCACATGGCTCCTGGGTTTCAGCTTTGGATTTGGCCCCACTTCTGCATTTAGGTTTCCCTCTGGTGTCTGTTCTTCACCCAGACAGGAGAAGGTTAAAAGAGTGGCTGATTAGGTGGCTCTAGCTGTCTCAGGCCGGGTGGAGGGAGGGGTATATAATGCAGGGTGAGCCTGCAGTTGCAGAGGCTGGTGTGACGTTGCAACACCGTGAAGTATGCTGTTTATTCTCTCAGGGAATTTGTCCCTGGATCACGGAACCCTGGCACTTGTGGACTGCACAGCCTCCTGGGAGGGGTGGTGCGGATAGTGACCTTTGCTTGCATACAGGATTCTTGGTGGCTGCAGCAGCAGCCTTAGCATTTCATGACAGTCTCTGATGTCCGTGCTCATAGCCGTACTTGCACCCAGATGACGTGATCTTATATCTAGAAGATCCTAAGGACTCTGCCAATGGGCTTTTAGAACTAATAAACAAATTCAGGTAACTTGCAGGATACAAAAGCAACATATAAAAATGAAGTGTTCTCTATAGTAGTAACAATTTATTTGAAAAGACATTAAAAATATATCCCATTTACAATAGCATCAGAATACACTTAGGAATTAATTTAATCAAAAAGATGAAAGATCTGTACACTGAAAAATGTAAGACATTGATGAGAAGAATTGAAAGCACACATAAATAAAAATATATCTTATGTTCATGAATTAGAAGACTTAATACTGTTAAAATGTACTTACTAATTGAAGACATCTACAGATTCAGTGCAATCACTCTCGGGATTTTAATGGCATTATTTTTTACAGATATAAGAAAAACATTTCTAAAATTTGTATGGTGCCACAGAAGACCCAAAATAACCAAAACAATCCTGAGAAAGAATAATGAACTTTGAGGCATCACACTTTCTGATTTCAAGATATATTAGAATATATAGTAATCAAAACATCTTGGTTTTGGCATATAAACAGACACACAGACCAATGGAACAGAATCAAGAGCCCAGAAATAAACCCATGCATAGACATTCAGTTAATATATGACGTTGGATCCAAGAATACTCAATGAGGAAAGGGTTGCCTCTTCAATAAGTGGTGATGGGAAAGCTGGATAGGCACATGAAAATTAATGAAACTGGACCGTTATTTTAAACCACTCACAGAATTAACTCATAATGAAATAAAGATTTAAATGTAAGACCTGATACCATAAATCTCCTAGAAGTAAATGTTGGGAAATGCTACTTGACATTGGTCTTAGATATGATTTAATGGATATGACACCAATGGACAATCAAAAAATAATCAACAAATGAGAATGCATAAACCTAAAAATGCATAGCAAAAGAAACCATCAACAAAATCAAAAGGCAACCTTCAGAATGGAAGAAAATATTTTCAAGCCACATGTCTGATGAAGTTAATATCCAAAATATATAAGCAACTTATAAAACTCAATAGTTATTTTTTTAATCCAATTTAAAACTGGGAAGAAGACATCATTAGACATTTTTCCAAAGGATATATTCAAATAGCCAACTGGAAAAAGGAAAGATTCTCAACGTCACTAATCATTAGGGAAATGCAAATGAAAAGTAGCATGAGATATCTCCTCACACCTGTTAGAATGGCCACTATCAAAAAGACCAGAGATAAGTGCTGGTGAGGATGTGAAGAAAAGTGAATATTTGTACACTGCTGGTAGGAATGTACGTTGGTAGAACCACTATGGAAAACAGTATGGAGGTTCCTCAATAAATTAAAAATAGAACTACCATATGGTCCAGAAATTCCACATCTGAGCATATATCTAAAGAAAATGAAATCATTTTCTTGAACTAATATCTACACTCTTACATTCAAGACAGCATTATTTACAATAGTCAAGATATGGAAACTACTTATGTGTCCATCAGTGGATGAAATGGTAAAGATAAGGTGCTGTATTTATATACAACTGAGCATTATTCTGCCATATAAAAGGAAATCCTGCCATTTGCAATGTTATGGATAAAACTTAAGGACATTGTGCTATGTGAAATAAGTCAGACAGTGAAATACAAGGGCTGTATGATCTCATTTATATGTGGAAACATAAAAAAATCAGAGAAACAAAGAACAGACTCTTAGTTGCCAGGGAAGGTGTAGGAGTGGGTTAAATGGGTGAAGCTGAACAAAGTGTACAAATCTCTGGTTATAAGTTGAATAAGTTCTGGGAAGGTAATGTACAGCATGGTGACTATGGGTAACTCTTGTATTGTATATTTCAAAGTTTATGAGAGAATAAACCTTAGAAGTTCTCACCACATACAAAATAATAATAATAATTGTATCTATGTAATGTGATGGGTGTGTTAAATACTTTTATTTTATAATCATTTCACAGTATATGCATATATTTGATTATTATATTGTAATAATTTAATAACTGTTATTTGTCAGTTATATCAATAAATATGGCAAATAGTATTGTAATAAATAAATTAATAAAATAGTAGCAGATAAATTTTCTTTAATTATAGGAAAGAATATGGATAAGCACAATCTACTCACAAAATGCTAACTACAGTTATAATATATAGGTTACTTACATTTTCTATGCAATATGTTACCAAAAACATATTTAAATGATTTGATTTTACCAGAAAATAGAGAAATGTAAAACATTTTCTCCTTGAAAATATATATCATTTTCATGAATGCTCCCTCAAGAAATGGAGATGACTAATATCAATAATTTGATAGAAAGTAGTATTGTTTAATTATATATATATATATATATATAATTGCTTCATTATATATATACATATATATATATATATATATATATATATATATATATATATACACTTTCCGAAATAGAGGTAAAAGTGCTGACCCTGAGTTCCAGTCCTGTTGTGGCAGGGGAATAGTTGATAATTGCCAACAGTTTCCAAATTTAAAGTAATCAATGAAAAATGATAGTAATATTTTTTGTTTCTTTTTTTCCTAACTTCAATATTTTTTGTTCAGATAAAAAGAAGGCATATTTTTAACTTCCTCTTGTTTTGTTATAAAAGTCAACACCAGAAGTCAGGATCTCTGTTGCCAGGACTCTGTCTCTTGATAGCTCTGAATGTTTGGTCATTGTTTCCCTTTTCTAGGCTTCAGCTTTCTTCTCACTATAAAATGCACTGTGAGCATGAGGGGGGACACAATGGATCATGGAGAGGGACTTTGAAGAATCAGATAAATTTAAATTTCTTCTCTCAGGTATTACATCCTAGGTGTATCTGCATAGCAACACTTTTCAGTTATAAATAACGACATTTATTTATCAGTAACCCTCTAAAAAATCCACACAGGCCCAGTCCTATAAAGGAATATTAAACAGTGAAAGTGGATAAGTAACAAGTTCCTGTTTCTGTTGTGATGTAATGGTAGAATAATTAGATGGGACCAATTTAAATCCCATGATAAAATTAATGCAATAATAAATTTGAGTCCAATTTTTGATTTTCATATTACTTGTTTAAGAAGCTGTGCAATATGTCACAGTGACTAAAAGGAAGCTGAAACACAGTAGTGCTAATTTGCTTATTCTTATTCTTTACACTTCCATGATACTCAGGCCCATCAGACCTCAGAATCTTTAGGAAAGCACTGAAGGTTATTTATTCTCGCTGCTGGTGCTAACATTTCCCTTCTAATTTTCATTCCTCAGTTTTTCCTCTGCTGTTTTTTTTTTTTTTTTTTTAGGGTGGGATGGGATTATGGATATATTTAGTATTTTATTTCAATTTGCTCATTGAATTTTTACTATATCTATTTGCATGGTTTCATTAATAGTTGTTCTAAGGGTTAAGATTTACATACTTAACTTTCACAGTTGAGTTAGAATTAATATTTCACCACTTCAAGTGAAATGCAATCAGCTTATCATAAAATAAGTTCCTTTACCATTCCTCCTTTCTGTTGTATTTGTCATATGTATTGCCTTTACATATATTTAAAATCCCATCTGACAATGTTATACCCTTTGTTTCCTATATTTGATAGAATTTCAGAGAGTACCTAATATATTTACGTATATATTTAATGTTCCTGGTATTCATTTATTTTTGATGCATCAAGTATCTCTCTCATATCAATGCCCTCTTATCTGAAGAACTTTCCTTAGCATCTGTTTTGGAGCAGGACTGCTGACAATGAATTTTCATATATTTTCTTCATCTGAAAGTGTCTTTATTTCACCTTTATTCCTAAGGTTATTTTAACCAGATGTATAATTCTTTATTTATAGTCAGGTAATTTACAAATGTTAATCCATTTCATTCTGGTCTCCATTGTTTCTGATGAGAAATGTGCAGTCATTGAAATTGCTTCCCCCTATATATATATAACATAGTTTTTCTCTGGATATTTTACAGATTTAAAAATTGGTCTTTAGCTTTCTGAAATTTGATGATGATTAGCATATTTATTTGAATTTATCCTATTTGAAGTTCTCTGAACTTCGTGTATCTATGTTTATGTTTGTGGCCAAAATTAGTAAGTATTCACCAGTATCTCTTCAAATGTATTTCCTGCACCACATTCTTTTTACACCTCTTCTGTGAATGTGACAATGTGTCATCATTTTATTATCATTATGTAGTTTATTAAGCCTCTGTTAATTTATTTGAATCTCTTTC
>NW_006778156.1:363545-389973 GCF_000442215.2 Lipotes vexillifer | reverse complement strand
TCTTTCCCTCTTTTTTCAGATTGGATATTTCAAAATCTATATTTAAGATCATTGGCTCTCCCCTTGGTAATTTTAAATCTGCTGGTGAGCATAGCCAATTAGTTTTTATTTTAATTTCAGCTATTATATTTTTAAGTTCTAAAATTTCTATTTGAATACTCTTTATACCTTTGCTGAGACTTCTTATCATTTTGTTTGTTTCAAGAGTGTTCACTTTCACTTTTTGGAATACAGATCTAGTAGCTGCATTAATATCTTTAATTCTAACATCTGTATCCTCTTGGGAATGGCATAGGTTGATTTTTTCCTTGTCAAATAGTGATTTTCCTGGTTTTCTCATTCTGAGTAATTTTGGATTGTATCATTGACCTTTTAAATATGTTTCTCTGACACTTTAGGTCTTGTTTAAATCCTAATGAAAATGTTGAGTTTTTAAATTATTTCAGGAGGTAGCCAAACTGGTTGGGTTCAGGCCACAAGGTCTGACTTACATTATGTGGACTGTAGTTTTAATGTCAGTTTGGTTTTTAAAGCCTTTGCAGTGCTACAGTTATGTATTGCATGAACATTACCCAGTGCCTACTCTGGGACCTGGGCAATGGTCTACTTAGTAGTTCAGTTCTCAAAGCCTTTAGTATACTATTTTGGGTCACAACCCCATGTGAGCTGCTTGGGAGTGATCCCAGGAATTTAAACATCACTTTATGAGATAGCTCTCTTGAAGTGTCTCCTATTTACATTTTTCCTTGGATACTTTCAGATTTCCTGAAAGCACATTTCACAGTTCTCCAACAGAAAACAAGGTGCTTGTTTTGTTTGTTTGTTTAATGCCACTTTAGCATGTAATTTCTATGACTGCATCTGCATTCTGGGCAAAACCTTGGGTAAACAGGGAAAATACAGCAACTGGGGATCCCCCACATATTCTTGGAATCACACCTTCTCTGATTCACAAGTAAGATTTATCTCTCTCAGAGTTTCACACATCTACTCAGACATTACTCCTCCTGCAACATTGTGGGATTTCTTGGTAGCTTGTGAAGGAGAGAATGATAGGGGATGCTTTCCACTCTTTCTGAACTTCACATATTGTCTTTAACACTTCCAAGGCCAGATAATAAGAGATTCTCTTAAAGTTTTCTATCCACACCACTTGTCCACATCTGAATTTCATGCTGGTTTTGAGTCAAGTATGAATGATACCAAAAGGGAAAATGGTAAATTCACCACCATTTTGATGCCCCCTCAATTCAGCTCTCCTTCCCTGGTCTGTGTGTTACTATTTCCTTTTCTGGGTCCATTTATAGCTGCTCCCTGCATTCTGTCCAAGGTTTATATTTCCATTTATCACCTTTATGACCTTGTGTACATTTATAAATATCTCTATTTATTTATCTTATCTGTATTAAATAAACAATAATAATAATGTCTCCTGTCACAGGAGTACTATAAATATTATATGAGAATTCAGTTAGCAAAATGTCTGGATATTAAGTAAATGATACACACTTATTGGATAGTTATGTTTATAATTATTATTTTAAATTCCATCACCAGAGAAAAATTGTCAATATTTTCAAATATTCCTTTATTTTCATATATATTATTTTCACATAGTCTTTATATATATATATATATATATATATATATATATAATTATAAGAATGAGAATATAGTGCACACACTGCTTAGTAACCTGCTTCCTTATCTAAAATTATATCTTAGGACGAGGGGAAGATGGCAGAAGAGTAAGACATGGAGACCACCTTGCTCCCCACAGATACACCAGAAATATATCTACACGTGGAACAACTCCTACACAACACATACTGAGTGCTGGCAGAAGACCTCAGACCTCCCAAAAGGCAAGAAACTCCCCACATACCTGGGTAGGGCAAAATAAAAAAAGAAAAAACAGAGACAAAAGAATAAGGACGGGACCTGCACCAGTGGGAGGGAACTGTGAAGGAGGAAAGGTTTCCACACACTAAGAGCCCCTTGCAAGCGGAGGCTGCGGTTGGCAGAGGGAGAGGAAGTTCGGAGCTGTGGAGGAGAGCGCAGCAACAGGGGTGCGGAGGACAAAGTGGAGAGATTCCCGCACAGATAATTAGTGCCGACCGGCACTGACCAGCCCGAGAGGCTTTTCTGCTCACCCTCCGGGGTGAGCGGGGCCGGGAGGTGAGGCTCTGGCTTCAGTAGGAGCACAAGGAGAGGACAGATATTGGTGGCATGAACACAGCCTGCAGGGGGTTAGTGCACAATGGCTAGACAGGAGAGAGTCCGGGGAAAAGTCTGGTTGTGCTGAAGAGGCAAGATAATTTCTTCCCTCTTTGTTTCCTGGTGTGGAAGGACAGGGGATTAAGAGTGCGGCTTAAAGGAGCTCCAGAGATGGGCATGAGCCTCGGCTAAAAACACAGACCCCAGAGACGGGCAGGAGACGCTAAGGTTGCTGTTGCCTCCACCAAGAAGCCTATGTGTGAGCATAGGTCACTATCTACAACTCCCTTCAGAGGAGCATGTGCAGCCCGCCACTGCCAAGTTCTCGGGATACAGGGACAACTTCCCCAGGAGAACGCACGGCGAGCCTCAGGCTGGTGCAACGTCATGCCAGGCTCTACTGCCTTAGGCTCATCCCGCACACCATGCCCCTCGCTCACCCCAGCCTGAATGAGCCAGAACCCCCGAATCAGCGACTGCTTTAACACCGTCCTGTCTGAGTGAAGAACAGACGCCCTCTGGCGACCCACACGCAGAGGCAGAGCCAAATCCAAAGTTGAGACACTGAGAGCTGAGAGAACAAAGATGAGAAACGGAAATCTCTCCCAGCAGCCTCAGAAGCAACGGATTAAAGCTCCAAAATCAACTTGATGTACCCTGCATCTATGGAATACATGAATAGACAACAAATCATCCCAAATTGAGGAGGTGGATTTTCAGAGCAAGATTTATGATTTTTTTCCCATTTTCCTCTTTTTGTGAGTGTGTATGTATATGCTTCTGTGTGAGATTTTGCTTGTATAGCTTTGCTTCCACCATTTGTCTTAAGGTTCTATCCATCCATTTTTTTAAAATTTTTTAAAATAATTACTGTTTTTAATTTAATAACTTTATTATATTTTACTTTATTTTATTTTACTTTATCTTCTTTCTTTCTTTCTTTTTTACTTCCTTTCCTCCTTCCTTCGTTCCTTCCTTCCTCCCTCCTTTCATTCTTTCTTTCCTTCTTTTCATCATTCTTTCTTCCTTCCTTCCTTCCTTTCTTTTTTCTTTCTCTCTCTCTTTCTTTCTTTCTTTCTTTCTTTCTTTCTTTCCTTCTTTTTCCTACTTCTAATAATGCACTATCTCTACTTTTTATCCCTTTTATTCTGAGCCATGTGGATGAAAGGCTCTTGCTGCTCCAGCCAGGAGTCAGGGCTGTGCCTCTGAGGTGGGAGAGCCAACTTCAGGACACTGGTCAACAAGAGATCTCCCAGCTCCACATAATAAAAAAGGGAAAAAATCTCCCAGAGATCTTCATCTCAACGCCAGCACCCAGGTTCACTCAATGACCAGCAAGCTAGAGGGCTGGACAACCTATGCCAAACAACGAGCAAAACAAGAACACAAACCCACCCATTAGAAGAGAGGCTGCCTAAAATCATAATAAGTCCACAGACACCCCAAAATACAACACCTGTCATGGACCTGCCCACCAGAGAGACAAGATACAGCCTCATCCACCGGAACACAGGCACTAGTTCCCTCCACCAGGAAGACTATACAACCAACTAAATCAACCTTAGCCACTGGGGACAGACAGCAAAGACAATGGGAACTACAAACCTGCAGCGTGCAAAAAGGAGACCCCAAACACAGTAAGATAAGCAAAATGAGAAGACAGAAAATAACACCGCAGATGAAGGAACAAGTTAAAAACACACCAGACCTAACAAATGAAGAGGAAATAGGCAGTCTACCTGGAAAAGAATTAAGAATAATGATAGTAAAGATGATCCAAAATCTTGGAAATAGAACAGACAAAATGCAAGAAACATTTAACAAGGATCTAGAAGAACTAAAGATGAAACAAACAACAATGAACAATGCAATAAATGATATTAAAAATACTCTAGATGGGATCAATAGCAGAATAACTGAGGCAGAAGAACGGATAAGTGACCTGGAAGATAAAATAGTGGAAATAACTACTGAAGAGCAGAATAAAGAAAAAAGAATGAAAAGAACTGAGGACAGTCTCAGAGATCCCTGGGACAATATTAAACACACCAACATTTGAAGTATTTGTGTTCCAGAAGAAGAAGAGAAAAAGATAGGGACTGAGAAAATATTTCAAGAGATTATAGTTGAAAACTTCCCTAATATGGGAAAGGAAATAGTTAATCAAGTCCAGAAGCACAGAGAGTCCCATACAAGATAAATCCAAGGAAAAATACACCAAGACACATGTAAATTAAACAATCAAAAATTAAATACAAAGAAAGCATATTAAAAGCAGCAAGGGAAAAACAACAAATAACACACATGGTAATCCCCATAAGGTTAACAGCTGATCTCTCAGCAGAAACCCTGCAAGCCAAAAGGGAGTGGCAGGACATAATGAAAGTGATGAAGGAGAAAAACCTACAACCAAGATTACTCTACCCAGCAAGGATCTCATTCAGATTCAAAGGAGAAAATAAAACCTTTACAGACAAGAAAAGCTGAGAGACATTAGCACCACCAAACCAGCTTTACAACAAATGCTAAAGGAATTTCTCTAGACAAGAAAAACAAGAGAAGGAAAAGATCTACAATAACAAACTGAAAACAATTTAGAAAATGGGAATAGGAACATACATATCGATAATTACCTGAAATGTAAATGGACTAAATGCTCCCACCAAAAGACACAGATTTACTGAATATTTACAAAAACTAGACCCATATATATGCTGTCTATAAGAATCCCACTTCAGACCTAGAGACACATACAGACTGAAACTAAGGGGATGAAAAAGATATTCCATGCAAATGGAAACCAAAAGAAAGCTGGAGGAGCAATTCTCATATCAGACAAAATAGACTTTAAAATAAAGACTATTAGAAGGTACAAAGAAGAACACTACATAATGATCAAGGGATCGATCCAAGAAGAAGATATAACAATTGTAAATATTTATGCACACAACATAGAAGCATCTCAATATATAAGGAAAATACTAACAGCCATAAAAGGAGAAATCGACAGTAACACATTCATAATAGTGGACTTTAACCCCCCATTTTCACCAATGGACAGATCATCCAAAATGAAAATAAATAAGGAAACACAAGCTTTAAATGATACATTAAACAAGATGGGCTTAATTGATATTTATAAGACATTCCATCCAAAAACAGCAGAATACACATTTTTCTCAAGTGCTCATGGAACATTCTCCAGGATAGATCATATGTTGGGTCACAAATCAAGCCTTGGTAAATTTAAGAAAATTGAAATTGTATCAAGTATCTTTTCCGACAACAATGCTATGAGCCTAGATATCAATTACAAGAAAAGATCTGAAAAATTACAAACAAATGTAGGCTAAACAATACACTACTTAATAACAAAGTGATCATGGAAGAAATCAAAGAGGAAATTAAAAATACCTAGAAACAAATGACAATTGAGACATGATGACCCAAAACCTATGGGATGCAGCAAAAGCAGCTCTAAGAGGGAAGTTTATAGCAATACAAGCCTACCTTAAGAAACAGGAAACATCTCGAATAAACAACCTAACCTTACACCTAAAGCAAATAGAGAAAGAAGGAGAACAACAAAATAAAACCCAAAGTTAGCAGAAGGAAAGAAATTGTAAAAATCAGATTAGAAATAAATGAAAAAGAAATGAAGGAAATGATAGCAAAGATCAATAAAACTAAAAGTTGGTTCTTTGAGAAGATAAACAAAATTGTTAAAACATTAGCCACACTCATCAAGAAAAAAGGGAGAAGACTCAAATCAGTAGAATTAGAAATAAAAAAGGAGAAGTAACAACTGAAACTGCAGAAATACAAAAGATCATGAGAGATTACTACAAGCAACTCTATGCCAGTAAAAATGACAACCTGGAAGAAATGGACAAATTCTTAGAAATGCACAACCTGCAAAGACTGAATCAGGAAGAAATAGAAAATAAGAACAGACCAATCACAAGCACTGAAATTGAAACTGTGATTAGAAATCGTCCAACAAACAAAAGCCCAGGACCAGATGGCTTCACAGGCGAATTCTATCAAACATTTAGAGAATAGCTAATACATATCCTTCTGAAACGCTTCCAAAATATATCAGAGGGAGGAACACTCCCAAATTCATTCTACAAGGCCACCATCACCTTGATACCCAAACCAGGCAAGGATGTCACAAAGAAAGAAAACCACAGGCCATTATCACTGATGAACATAGATGCAAAAATCCTCAACAAAACATTAGCAAACAGAATCCAACAGCACATTAAAAAGATCATACAAAATGATCAAGTGGGGTTTATTCCAGGTGCAAGGATTCTTCAATATACGCAAATCAATCAATGTGATAAACCATATTAACAAATTTAAGGAGAAAAACCATATGATCATCTCAATTGATACAGAGAAAGCTTTCAGAAAAAATCAACACCAATTCATAATAAAAACCATGCAGAAAGTAGGCATAGAGGGAACTTTCCTCAACCTAATAAAGGCCATATATGACAAACCCACAACCAGCATCACCCTCAATGGTGAAAAACTGAAAGCATTTCCACCAAGATCAGGATCAAGACAAGGTTGCCCACTCTCACCACTCTTATTCAACATAGTTTTGGAAGTTTTAGCCACAGCAATCAGAGAAGGAAAGGAAATAAAATGGATCCAAATCAGAAAAGGAAATGTAAAGTTGTCACTGTTTGCAGATGACATGATACTATACAGAGAGAATCCTAAAGATGCTACCAGAAAACTACTAGAACTAGTCAATGAATTTGGTAAAGTTGCAGGATACAAAATTAATTCACAGAAATCTCTGGCATTCCTATACACTAATGATGAAAAATCTGAAAATGAAACAAAGAAAACACTCCCATTTACCACTGCACCAAAAAGAATAAAATATCTAGGAAAAAAATATCTAAGGAGTCAAAATAACTTTATGCAGAAAATTAGAAGACACTGATGAAACAAATTAAAGATGATACAAATAAATGGAGAAATATACCATGTTCTTGGACTGGAAGAATCAACATTGTGAAAATGACTCTACTACCCAAAGCAATCTACATATTCAATGCAATACCTATCAAACTACTAATGACAATTTTCACAGAACTAGAACAAAAAACTTCACAGTTTGTGTGGAAACACAAAAGACCCCGAATAGCCAAAGCAATCTTGAGAACAAAAAACGGAGCTGGAGGAATCAGGCTCCCTGAATTCAGACTATACTACAAATCTACAGTAATGAAGACAGTATGGTACTGGCAAAAAAACAAAAAGATAGATCAGTGAAACAGAATAGAAAGCCCAGAGATAAACCCACCACATATGGTCACCTTATCTTTGATAAAGGAGGCAGGAATGTACAGTGGAGAAAGGACAGCCTCTTCAATAAGTGGTGCTGGGATAACTGGACAGGTACAGGTAAAAGTATGAGATTAGATCACTCCCTAACAACATACACAAAAATAAGCTCAACATGGATTAAAGACCTAAATGTAAGACCAGAAACTATCAAACTCTTAGAGGAAAACATAGACAGAACACTCTATGACATAAATCACAGCCATATCCTTTTTGACCCACCTCCTAGAGAAATTGAAATAAAAACAAAAATAAACAAATGGGAACTAAGGAAACGTCAAAGATTTTACACAGCAAAGGAAATAATAAACAAGACCAGAAGACAGCCCTCAGAATGGGAGAAAATATTTGCAAATGAAGCAACTGACAAAGTATTAATTTCCAAAATTTACAAGCAGCTCAATAACAGAAAAACAAATAACCCAATCCAAAAATGGGCCGAAGACTTAAATAGACATTTCTTCAAAGAAGATATACAGACTGCCAACAAACACATGAAAGAATGCTCAACATCATTAATCATTAGAGAAATGCAAATCAAAACTACAATGAGATATCATCTCACACCAGTCAGAATGGCCATTATCAAAATATCTAGAAACAATAAGGGCTGGAGAGGGTGTGGAGAAAAGGGAACACTCTTGCACTGCTGGTGGGAATGTGAATTGGTACAGCCACTATGGAACACAGTATGGAGGTTCCTTAAAAAACTACAAATAGAGCTACCATATGACCCAGCAATCCCACTACTGGGCATATACCCTGAGAAAACCAGAATTCAAAAAGAGTCATGGACCAAAATATTCATGGCAGCTCTATTTACAATAGCCCAGAGATGGAGACAACCTAAGTGCCCATCGTCGGATGAATGGATAAGGAAGATGTGGCACATATATACAATGGAATATTACTCAACCATAAAAAGAAACGAAATTGAGCTATTTTTAATGAGGTCGATAGACCTAGAGTCTGTCATACAGAGTGACGTAAGTCAGAAAGAGGAAGACAAATACTGTATGCTATATATGGAATTTAAGGAAAAAGAATGTCATGAATAACCTAGCGGTAAGACAGCTATAAAGACACAGACCTATTAGAGAATGGACTTGAGGATATGGGGAGGGGGAAGGGTAAGCTGTGACCAAGTGAGAGAGAGGCATTTACATATATACACTACCAAAGGTAAGGTAGATAGCTAGTGGCAAGCAGCTGCATAGCACAGGGAGATCAACTTGGTGCTTTGTGACCGCCTGGAGGGGTGGGATAGGGATGGTGGGAGGGAGGGAGATGCAAGAGGGAAGAGATATGGGAACATAAGTATATGTATAACTGATTCACTGTATTATAAAGCAGCAACTAGCACACAATTGTAAAGCAATTATACCCCAATAAAGATGTTTAAAATAAAGAAAAGAAAAAAAAAAAAGGAAGAATGTCATTCTGAATTTCCAATTGCACTTAATGCTAACATCTAAAATCATTTCCTGAATATTAAACCAGTTATTTTCTAAAGGCAGCAGTATACTATGGAATAGATAAAATGAATTTTTATTCTTTCATCCCTCTTTGGAAGATTTTCTTTTATAAAACAAGCAATCATAAATATAATTTTCTATGAGCATATTGTAGGTGATATTTTATAAAAAATAAAATAAAATAAAATAAAATAATATCTTAAACATCCTTACATGTCAATACATATAACAGTGATTTTTAAACCTGGTATTCCATTGTCTGAATGTATACATAATTTAATTTGTATTTAATCTTTGTTTTCAAAATTTTATAATAATAACAATAAACATCATTGTAACCCAGAATTTTATGTCATTCTTTGTCACTTTCATAAAAAGTATTTTAGCCTAATTTCTGATTTTATATTATTTATTCATATAAAATTTTAAAAATTCTTATATTGCCTTTTAGAGTTTGTTGTTAGTTTATTTGGTTTAAAAGTCTGTTTTCCTTGTGGTAGAATATACATAACATAATGTTTACCACTGTAATCATTCTAAACTGTACAACTGTGACTTTAGTTCCATTCACAAGGTCGTGCCAGTATCATCAATATCAATCTTGAGAAATTTGTCATTAACTTAAATAGAAACTCTGGAGCTATTAAAAAATAACTCCCCATTTTTCCCTCTCCTGGACCTGGTAAACTCTATTCTATATTCTGTCTGTATAAATTTGTTTATTTTAAATACCTCATATTTAAAATCACTTGATATTTTTAAAAATTATCTACCTTATTTCACTTAACATAATGTTTTAAAGGTTTATATCTGTGGTAGTTGTATCAGAATTTCATTCCTTTTTAAGTTGAATTACATTCCCTTATATGCATATATCACATTTTGTTTATTCATTCATCTGTTGATGAACACTTAGATTATTTCACATTTGGGCTATTGTAAATAATGTTATTATGAACATTTGTATACAAATACCTGAGTCCTTGTGTGCAATTATTCTGGGCATATACCTAGAAGTGAAATTCCTAGATCATATGGTAATTCTATGTTTAACTTTTGTAGTAAATTCCAAACATTTTATACAGTGACTGTACCATTTGAATTTCCACTAACAATGTGCAATGGTTCCAATTTCTCCACATTCTTGACAAGAATTGTTATCTATTTTTTGATCATTGCTATCCAAATGGGTATAAAATGGCCTCTCATTGTGGTTTTCATTTTCATTTCTCTAATGGCTAGAATTATTGACCAACTTTTTTTAAGCTTATTGGACATTTGTGTATCTTCTTTGGAGAAATGTCTATTCAAGTTCTTTTCTTATTTTAAAAGTGGGATTTTTGTTTTTGTTTTAAGTTGTAGGAATTCTCTATACAGTCTGGATATAAATTCCTTATCAGGTAGATGATTTGCAAATATTTTCCCCCACTCTGTGTCCTCTTTTCACTCTCTTGATTGTGTCCTTTAATGCACAAAAGTCTTTAATTTAGATGAAATGCAAGTTATTATTTTTTATTTTATTGCTTGTGCTTTTGGTTTCATATCTATGAAATCATTTCCAAATTCAATTTCTTGAAAACTTTTCTTCTATATTTTCTACTGAGTTTTACATATTTGCTTTCACATTTAGGTCTTTTTTTTTTAACACATTAAATATTTTCCAATTTTATTTGTCAATTATACCTCAATAAGGCTAAACAACAACAACAAAAAAATATAGCGAAACAAGCTGAGAAGAAATAAAATGTTAACTGCTCAGCTAAAACCAGACTTATCCTTCCTTTGGGTGAGCTTAAAAGCAGGCTGTCTCTTAGAGTTTAGCCCCTGGAGTACCCCTCAGCCTCTACTGCCCTCCCAGTCTCCTAACCCAGAGAGGTACCTGCCCTGCTATCATTCTGATTCCCACCTGAAGCCTTCCCAGCAGCCAGAGTGGCTCAAATCTGCACACACCTGTGGGAACTGGAAATGGCCCCTCTTGAGCTTAATTTCGGGGACAAGAAAGTTCTGTATCATTAAATAATATAAGCCCAAGGGGATAGTCCCCCTTCCTTTTGTACTGTGACAAATATAGGTCTTGATCAGGTTTGGTTATCTTTTGTATATTGTGTAAGCTAAGTGTCTAAGTACATTCTTTTCCATGAGGATATCCAGTTGTTCAGTATCATTTGTTGAATAATCTATTATTCCCCCATTGAAGGATCTTGGCACCCTTGTCAAAAATAAATAAGTCATAGATGTAACAGTTTATTTCTTGGCTCTCTATTCTAGTCCATTTGTCTATATGTCTATCTTTATGCCAGTACCACATTGTTTTGATTTCTGTAGCTTTACAGCAAGTTTGAAATCAGCAAATGTGAGTCCTCAAAACTTTACTCCTTTGCAATATGTTTTTGGCTAGTTGGGATCACTTGATTTTCCACATGGATTTGTAGATTTTGTTTTCTGTTTCTATTGATTACTTTGGGTAATATTTTAACATTATTAAGTTTTGTTTTGTTTTGTTTTGTTTTGTTTTGTTTTTGTGGTACACGGGTCTCTCACTGCTGTGGCCTCTCCCATTGCGGAGCACAGGGTCCAGATGTGCAGGCTCAGTGGCCATGGCTCACGGGCTCAGCCACTCCGTGGCATGTGGGATCTTCCCGGACCGGGGCACAAACCCATGTCCCCTGTATCGGGAGGCGGACTCTCAACCACTGCACCACCAGGGAAGCCCTATTAAGTTTTTTAATTCATGAATACAGGATATTTTTTCGCTTATTAGTGTATTCTTTAATTTATTTCAGTAATGTTTTGTAATTTGTATTAGTCTTTTACCTCCTTGGTTAAATTTATTGCCAAATATTTTATTCTATTTGATGCTATTGTAAATAAAAGTTTTCTTAATTTACATTTTGTATTATTCATTTCTGGTGTATAGAAATGCAACGTACTTTTTGTGTGATTGTGTTTGTCTAACATTCACGTTCTTGTGTGTGATATTTGTTTTCTACAAATATAATTACATCATTTACAAGCAAAGATATTTTTTTCTTCCTTTCCAGTTTGGATGTACTTTATTTCTCATAGTTTTTTCCTACCTGATGCTTTGCCTAGAACTTCTAACAGTATTTTAAATAGAAATTGTGGAAGCAGGAATCTTTGTCTTGTTCCTGATATTAAAAGAAAATCTTTCTGTCTTTCACCATTGAATACAATGATGTTAGCTATTGGCTTTTCATATATGGCCTTGATCATCTTGAAGAAATGTCCTTCTATTCCTAGAATGAAGAGTTTTTTATCAAGAAAGAATTTTGATGTTTATCAAACACTTTTTCTGTATCTGTTGCAATGATCATATGATTTTTTTTCCCTTCATTCTCTTTAGTTAACTCATATGAAATGTTGACTTAGGGTATGTAATTGGAGTATAAAATTGTAGTGTTCCAAATGATTGTTTACTTGTTATACCTACATCTACTGAACAATCTACCTTCATCCACTGATTTGATATACAACTATATCATACTAAAATTTTATATGTACTTAAATGTATTTCTGAGCTTTCTACTCACAGTTTAAATATTGTAGTTTTGTAGTACCCTTAATTATCTGTTGAACAATTCTTCTCCAATTATATTCCAAAATGTTCTTTGCTTATTCACTCTTTCATATGAGCATTAGATTCATTTATGTCTCTACACAAAAAAAACTCATTTGAAATTTTATTGTAATTTAATTTATAGAAAATCTGGGGGTAATATTTACATGTCTGCATTTAGCTATGGTTCCTGTATGTCTTTACTCAGCATTTGGTAGTTTCCTTCGTATGCTTTCTGTGATTTTTGTTAATTTGTTGTAAAACATTTCATGTTCTATAAATGTTACTGTAATTAGGATATCTTTCACATCACAATTTATAACTAGTTAAGTAAATGGATAACAATTGTGGAAACTTAGTTTCATAGTGTCAGAGTGAGTGGCTACAGATAAACAAGGGAGAAAACAAGATAATTGTTTTGATGCTGGGTTTAGAATTGGGGGCATCAGTATGAACTCATGTTTAACTTAATATAGATACAGATGGATACATATAAAATATTTGTAGATATATGTTTATAGTTGGCTTAGTGTACATATTAACATTTATTTACTTTTTCAACTGAGAGGGACTAAAACCAGCAGCAGTGAACACTGAGCTCAGTGGCAATGAGCACAATACAAACCCTAGTTTTTATTTTCTATTACTATTTTCTAATGAAAGGAACCAGGGTTATGTGGAGAAATAGCTGAGTTTAGGGCGAGGGTAGAGCATCTTATAAGACCAGAAAAGAAGCAAAACAACAACAACAACAACAATGAAAGTATATCAAATGGGCAAGGAGCTACCTGAAAGAGCTCCCAATGATGAAACTGAAAGAGCTCCCAATGACTAAACCTGGAAGAGTTTAGGCAAAAAATATATTTAAATAGTGTTGTATTATAACCCCAATTATAAATACTGAGGAGCCCAAACAGATATAAATAAATGGAGTATAATAGACACAGCTCCCATGTAGAAAAATTTAAATAAACTATATACATATTCCACAGTTAAGGAGGTAGAGCATAACTCTACACTCCTTAAGTGTAAATTTCATATAATGACTTCCTTCCACATGGTACACCATAGAAATGGCAAATAAACAGTAACTTCTCCAGTAATGAAGACACATGAAAAAGTTAGTTAGGTATTAACATTAATGGTAATGTCATGTTGATAGTATATACCTTTGATATGATGTGATGAGAACAGCACTTTATCTCTGTGTCTCACTCCCCAAAAAATACAACCCAATTTAATCATGACAAAAACACCAAAGAAACTCATCCAAGGGCATAACTATGAAATGTCTGACCAGTTCGTTTCAAAACTGTCAAGGTCATATAAAACAAGGAAAGTCTAAGAAACTGTCACAGCCAAGAGGACCCAAGGGCTACATGACTACTAATTGTAATGTGGTGCCCTGTATATAACCCTGGAAGAGAAAAAGGATATTAGGTAAAAACTAAGGTAATCTAAATACAGTTTGTACTTTAGTTAATAATGTATCAGTATTGGATCACTATTTGTGACAAACATATGAAACCAAGATATTAACAATATATCATGTTTGTTAGGCAGCTGGATGTGGATTATATGGGAACTCTATTACCATCACAACTTTTCTCTAAACGTAAAACTGTTCTAAAATGAAAAGATTTTTAAATAATAGTTGTGTAAGTGGGTGTATTTCTCTTGTTACTGGCCATAATATTGTTTCTTTATTGCAAGTTATATGTGCTTTGCTTTTCAAATAGGTAGCCTTTATCATGGTTAGAATATTTCTTGTACTGAGTATACTCCTTTTCTACTCTTGCTGTTTTGTTTTAGAAATATATGTTGAAATTTATATATGCCTTTTTCACAACAATAATGATTTAATGGTTATTTGCAAGTTTAGGTGAGTTTAAGCATATTGATATATTTTTAGTTATTGCATCTTAAATTGATTACAATCTTTTATTTCATAACATATTTTCAAACTATGTCATTGAGAGAGGAACCTTTAATAATTCCCAAGTGAAGGTATTGAAAACTTTACGTGTCAAGTGATTATTTTTAAGTGTTTTTATATGTCTGAAAATGAATTTTGAGATGATATGTACCAGCACAAAACCACTCATTTTAATTAAAGGCTTGAGTTAGGGCTAGTTCTATAATACATATATATATATATATATATATATATATATATATATAATTACCAAGAATATATAATTATATTATATATATATAATATTTATAATTACAAATAATATATGTTGTATATATCACATATATTCTTTGTATTTAATTCTTTTCCATTATAGGTTATTACAAGATATTGAATATGGTTCCCTGTGCTAAACAATAAATCATTGTTGTTTATCTATTTTATATATGGTAGTGTGTATCTGTTAATCCTGTACTCCTAATTTATACCTCCCCCACCCCCACTCCCACTTGCCCTTTGTTAACTATAAGTTTGTTTTCCATGTCTGTGAGAGTCTGTTTCTGTTTTGTAAATAAGTTCATTTGTACTATTTTTTAGATTCCATATATAGGGATATAGTATGATATTTGTCTTTCTTTGTTTTACTTTATTTAGTGTGATAATCTCTAGGTCAATCCCTATTGGTGCAAATGGCATTACTTCATTCTTTTTTTATGACTGAATAATATTCAATCTATATATATATATATATAACACATCTTTATCCATTCATCTGTTGATGGACACTTAAGTTGCTTCCATGTCCTGGTTATTGTAAATAGTTCTTCTATAAACATTGGGGTGTATGTATTTTTTTAAATTAGAGTTTTGTCTTTTGCAAATATATGCCCAAGTATGGGATTTATGGATCATATGGCAACTTTATTTTCCAGTTTTTTAAGGAAACTTCATATTGTTTTCCGCAGTGGCTACACCAATTTATATTCCCACCAATGTAGAAGGGTACTTTTTGTCTTCACATCCTCTCCAGTGTTTATTATTTGTAGACATTTTAATAATGGACATTCAGACCAGTGTGAGGTGTTACCACATTGTAGTTTTGAGCTGCATTTCTCTAGTACTTAGTGATGTTGAGCATCTTTTCATGTGTCTTTAGGCCATCTGTATGTCTTTGGAGACATGTCTATTTAGGTCTCCTTCACATTTTTTGATTGGGTTGTTTTTGACATTGAGTTGTATGAACTTGTTTTTTGACATTGAGTTGTATGAACTGTTTGTATATTTTGGAAAATAAGCACTTGTCAGTCACATCCTCTGCAAATATTTTCTCTTGGTCCACAGGGTGTCTTTCTTTTTGTTTATGGTTTCCTTTGCTGTGCAAAAACTTATGTTTGATTAAGCCTCATTTGTTTATTTTTGCTTTTATTCCTTTTGCCTTGGAAGACTCACATAAGAAAATATTTCTACAATTTATGTCAGATAATGTTCTGTCTATGTTCTCTTCTAGGAATTTTATGGTGTCATGTCTCATATTTAAGCCTTTAAGCCATTTTTAGCTTGTTTTTGTGTATGGTGTGAGGGAGTGCTCTAACTACATTGATTTACATGTGGCTGTCCAGCTTCCCCAACACAACTTGCTCAAGATACTGTCTTTTCTCCATTGCATATTCTTGCCTCCTTATTTGAAGGTTAATTGCCCTTAGGTGTGTGGTTTTATTTTGGGGTTTGTAAGAGTTTATTATGTATTCTGAATAGTAGCTCTTTCTTGGGCATATGATTTGCAAATATTTTCTCCACTCTGTGGACTTTCTTCACACTTTCTTTTCAGATGTTATATCTTTCTTCTAATAGAATATTAATTATTGAAATTTTCTCTTTGAATTCTAGAACAATGCTCTTTTTTTAGAATGAGGTAGTAATACATTTGAACACTTAAGTTTAATTAAGACAAGAAGCATCAGATCTCCATGTAAGTGGATAATACCTGTGCTACTTTCCTCCACTACATGCCTTAAGAAGGATCAATATATGTTTGCCTGCTAAAGCATGATCTAGTATATTTATTCTCCCAGGGAGCATAGTGGCCCAATTGTTCCATATCAAGTATTAAAGCTTTAGAGTGAAGTTGGTAGTACCATGATGAAATTTTATCTCTACAAATCAAAATGGAAGCTACTAGGTGACAAAGCGATGTTACCTCATTTATTTCTATATTTTAACCTAAGAAGATTCTATCACAAAATAAGTATTTGCTGAATTAAGTAGGTCTATCTAGTTCCATATGTAGTGGCCTAGTTAATAATCAATAATGTAATTCAATAGGAAATCAATAAATGTTGACTGAATTTAAATATTTACAAATAAAATGTCTGAACCCAGAAGGAGGAATGTGAAGTCTTATCTCCTTCCTTTTCCTTTAAGATAAAACCCTAGCCTTATCTTTAGCATCTTTTTTGACAACTTTTCTTATTTAAGTCACAGAGGAGAAATATGAAAAATAAATATATGTTCAGAATTATACAGTATGATTGAATTTTATGCTTTGTGAGGACGCAGACCCTCTCTACATCAGGAATAAAAAAGATAAATAAGTATTAGTAACTCATATTTTCCAAAATATAGTAAATTCTCTCTTAGCAGGCATAAGACTCTCTATGAAACACCACTTCTGCACATCCACAGTACAATTGAAATTGATAATCATAATGATGACATTTCAAGAGCTTTCTGAAATACTGAATCATTGTTATATATGCTAACTTTATATTAGCAGGAATATTTGGTTAAACAGAACTTCTCATTCCCAAGCATGTCAGATTACAGAGGGTTTCACCTGTCTAAATATTATATTTCATGTAACTAAATATTACTTGAGTGCCCCTAGATGTACCTGTATGAAAATTATATTAACATGTTTTGTGTCAGAAATAATTTTACACTGAGCAAAAGACAGGATTCAGTTTTATATCTGGGTACAATTATATTACTATTTGAATAACTCATTGTAAGTAATGACACTAAAAGTTTATTACCAAGGTGATAAAATAAAAATAGAAACAATACTGCTGCAAATTATTATGAATTTCATAGACTTGAGATGACATCCTTCAAAAAAATAATTCCTTATAGATGGAAAAAAAAGACTATCACTTCAAGTACTTTTACTAAGAGAATGATTTAAAAATTTACCAAAAGGGTAGAAGTCTGTTAATGGGTTCCAGGGCTGTCAGTGAAAATTTTGGTTGGAGGGGAAAAAAAGAGCAGAGAAATGTATGCTTTGTTGCTTTAGTAAGAATTAATGTCTTGTAGAGTCCCTTTTCTCACAGCAATGGAATTCCCAACCAACCATAAGAAACAGTTGTATTTTTAGCATCCTGGCAATAGCATTTGGTAACAGAGATTGCTGAGTAGAAAAGTAGCAATCAGTTTAGAAACTTACCCAGTAAATTAAGGAGAAAAATAGAACATGCTAATTATAAAATATTTAGAAACTTTACTTAGTCTAAAACAATTTTTATTTTTCAAGTGTCTGAAATTTCCTTTTAATATTTTGTTTTCTTTCTCACAGAGTAAACATTTATTAATTACCTACTGTATGAATAGCTGTGTCCTGAGCCAAATAAAATATATCAACACACAGGTACTCAAGGAGATGAGAGCTGTTGCAAATATGAGATTCTCAAATATTATTAAGAAAATTAGTGAATGATTACTAGGAAAACAGTGGGGAGTTTAGAAAGGCAACATAGTTTTAATCAGGATAATCCCAATTATGACCATATTTACTAACGGGGACATCATTCATTGAAGGCAATTTAGTAAATGATATATATACCATTTTAGAGATGAAAGTATTATAGTAAAAAAACACATTAATTTATGGAAATATAATGCTGGGCTTAGGATGTGTAGATGTGATTTGATAAATACCGGGGAAGTTTTTACAGAAAATATATTCTTGCTCTTCTTGAAATATCAACCTTAGAAATGTGTTCATTAATTTTCTCTCAAAATATAGGTGCAACTAACAAAAGTTCCATATTGTGACACTGTCCATAAAATACATCTTAATATGGATTGTTTTCATCAATTCATGTAGATTAGCTTTTGAAAAGGTAAATTGTGAAAGGGTACAATTCATCTAGACAGAAGATAATAAAGCTGAGGGAAATAATTTGGCAGGAAGGTACTGAAACAAACTCACTTCCTATTTTACTTAGGAGCTATGTTGTGACTGGGCTGTGACATTTGATTGTCTTTTTTTTGTTGTTTGTTTGTTTTGTTTTTTTCTTTTCTAGCACTTACTCTCCGATGCCACCACCATTGCCCAGCCATCCCTTATGAGGCTGCTGAATGTAAACTGGGCATAGTTCTGCCACCCAAGGAAACTACAGTTCCCATCATCCCTCTCTTTTGGTAAGGTGATTTTCTATCCCTTGGTTTGGTCCAGTTCTGTCTTATCTAACCTACAAGTTCATCTATCTCAGAGAATATCCGGGCAGTTCCATCTTAATTATAGAGAAATCATAAAATGTTTATGTTACCCAAAAGGCAGAGGGTGAGCATGGGAGCAGGGGGCAAGAGATTGAGAGGGGGAAGAGATGGAGTATAGTCTTTAGGAACAAAGTTTGGCCCCTACATCCTGGGATGGAGGATGGGGAGTGAAAGAAGGTAGCAAGTTCACAGAAAGGAGAAAAATATTTATATTTTCATTTCTCTAATAATTCACCCTATTTTCTATAATTTCACTCTTATGATAATTTGTAAAATGAATGATTCTTTCTTGGAAATGGCTGGAGCCTCTCAGCACTCACCTGTCTGGTAAGCATAACAGCAAACAATCCTCAAGCCCAAGCATAAAGGATTGCCAGGTACAGTACTATGGAAAAGGTGTGATTATTGAACTAGATGACAATGGGATAAACCACACAGCATGACACCTCTCTCTGGATCTTAGTATACAAATTGCCCCTCCAATAGCCATAGAGTTTCAGGATGAAATGCTATTTGCAGAAGAGGTCTCTTCTTACTATCAATAAATAAATGAATTCATCTTTTTTTGTGTGAAAACCTATTTCTCATATTCTTTTGAAGTATTTGAAATAGATTGGTGATATTTCATTTTGCCCCTGAATGCAGTACTTTTTATCCACCTGAGATCCAAAGAAAGATTTTGTGTTTGTTTGTTTTGTTTGCAATTTTTGTGTAGAGACAGTATTCTCCTGTATCACTCCTGTGAAGAGAAAGGGATATTCTTTCACCTGGCTAGTGGAAGATGAGTGTGGCAAGTCTTAAAAGTAAAAACAACCAGATGAGTAGTTAAAAAGCCTAAAATATATGATAAGCTTTCGGCTTTCTGTCTCCTTAGAGGGGGGAGGTTATTGAAAGCGTTCCACTTCCATTATAATTTTAAGCATACTTTTACCAGTATTTACAATGTGTACCATAGCTACAGACACTCTACAAAACAGAACACTTAGATAAAACTTTTTCAATTTAGTCTGAACCTCATTTACTTTTCCCTTAGTCTCAAGAACAGCAAATTGCCATTTGAGTTCTGTTCCCTTACAAACAGCAAATAGAAAATATTTAATTGCTCCAAAAATAGTGTAATATTTATGTTACAGGAAGAAATCTAGTGTATCTTAGTATCATAGTTTTTCTCAACACACACAAAAAACAGCGTTTTATTTCCAGTCATTACTTAGGGCAGGGGTACTATAGAGCAGGTTATTTAATCAAACATCTTGTCAGTTTTCAAAGCCTTGGAATACAATGAAATACAATGAACACAAAACGTATACTGAGCATAATTGAATCTTGCTTTGATGAATCAGAAGACACTTCTGGACTTTAAGTGCTCCAGGGTCATCATTATGAACATCAATTCTCACTGAAATGTTGAAGTGCCAGCTAATGAATGTTTCCAGTTAATAAAAAGCTGGACAGACAACACAGAGATGACTATACATAGGTGTCTAACAGCAGACAGATTTTTTTCTATAGTTCATCCCATTCTGGTTCTAATGGGAGAACATTTTGTGAAGGACTTGGTTTTGTTGGGTAAACTAATGTAATAACTCATTCATTCAAATAGATTTACTGAGAACTAAATATGTATCAGTTTCTGTAGCAGGAAGGGGATAATAAACATAAATCTTTGTAACATGTGCACTCACAGTTAGAAATAAGTAAAACAGTATGCTGTAAGAGTGACTGCTCCTTTATTTAATTTATTTTGGGCACAGAAACATTGACTTCAATTTACTTAGGAAAGGTCTGCCTGGTATAGGTAACTAAATAGCATTGGGACTTTATGGAAACAGCAAAAAAGTCCCTTAAAGTTGATAAAAATTTCCACTATTATAGTATCAAATATATTCTGTGTATGATATGATTAACAACAATATGAATATGAAATCCACACCGTGATTTTTAGAGATAAACTTCCAGTTAGTTCTTTACCAGTAAGGTCAAGAAGAATTTTTACCTGTATGAATATGAGGATAGTATCTATTCTGGTATCTCCTGGGTCAAATTCTACCATGTTCTTCTGATCTGTTTCCCTCAACGTTTTTGTCTTACAGCTTTTGTCTTATAACTTATCCCTTTCCTACTTAAGGATCTTATAAATTTGTAGATTTCCAATTTTTACTTATGTGATTGCTTCAAGTTCATTTCAAGTATAGAAATTTTTATCATTAAATTCCCGGGTACATTGTTTAACTTCAATAGCCCCTGCAAAATTTGTTTCTTCTTTTCCTTTGTAGCTATGGGAGTAATTTTGTTGTTAGTTTTATGGGTTCTGGAGCTCTTTGCCTAATCCAATCACTTCTTCCTTCTTGAGTTTTCTACCAAACTTTTTCTTTCGCATACTTCCACAATATAGGTTCTGGGGATTTTTATGTATGTTCTGCTCCTTTTTATGGTAGGAAACAAACTGAAAATGGGTGCTAAACTAAAAAAAAAAAAATCCTTCCATTGATTAGTGGCAAGACTTACTACCGAGAGTTTTGCTAAGCTACACCATTGTATTGCTGCTTCAGTATACATTTTGTTAAGCCAAGCAGACTGCAGGAGGCTTAAAATGACACTAGCCCCCTTATTCAAGTGTATATTTCTTGATATGAATTCCCCAACAACCCTTGTGGTCAACAGTTTCCCCAGCCTCCCAGGGCCTTTCTCTATGTGCCCATTCGATAAGACCCATGGAGCTATTAAAACCCTGTTTTGGGGGGGTTCGAATTGACCAATCTGGTCTTATCCCAGGAACCCCAAAGCATTCTATCCATGGACCCTAATAAAGTCATGTGCCCCAGGTCCTTCCTCTCTCTCTGCCTGCACCCTACCTTGACTTCCCCTTATTGCCCCTTGAGGAAAGTTACGGACTTCCTCCAAGTCTTGTTAGTAATAAATTTCTGTATTTCAATTTCTACTGTGGTCTTTTGCTTAATCGCAGCTCACCATCTGGCACACTGTGCTCCACTTAGCAAATGTTAATTTAATAAAGTCATAACACTTATATTCTGTACCACACAATTAAATATTAATTTGTAGCTCAGGACATTCTTATGTAACCATGTCACACTGAATACTACATATGATTTATAACAATGGTCTCTGCTCCCAAGAAGGAACAAGATTCATATAAAATATTAGTTGTAGATATCTGCTTTGGATACATACAGACAAATGTAGATCTAAAAATATATATATCTTCACCTTAGTAAGCAGGATGGTAATAGAAAGTTTTCTTCAGTTTTCTCATTAGTTAAAATATGCATAATACTAACATCACTACCTAGGCTAGTATGTAGTGCTTGGACGCAATCAAGGTAGAAAAGTATGGAATGAGAGTATTTGGGGGTTGACTTATAAGTTGTGATGTGCTAGGTGATTTAACACTGATCAGCACTGAGGATCATGGGAGGTCAAAAAGATGGGAATTGATCTGACAGAGATAAATCTACCAGAATAAAGTTAGATCCAAAATATTATAAAGCAATTTCTTCAACAATTGCTGGGACTTTGCACAAGTCAAATGACATCAGAGTGAGAGGTATATTATAACAGTTAAGAGTTCACATTCTGAAGTCAATATTTAAATTCTAGAACTGCCATTTGCTGTGGAACCTTTACTTAACACTGTAAAAGAGATAAAATGACACATTTCACATAGAATTGTTGAAAGGATTCAAACTGTTGATATAAGCAAAATATTTTTCACAGTGCCAAACATTTAGTCACTGCTCAGTAAGTATTAGCTATATTAGTCCTATCAAGTTAATAAGGAATGGAATGTAAAATGACGATACGAAGAGCTTGTTACTTTGCTTTCACTAGAGATGAGAGGCATAGGCATTAGGACACGTACAATGGAAAATGGAAACTTACAACGAGAGGGTAGTGGGACCCCAAATTCATTTCCTACCCCTTATGTGCTGAACTTATAGAAACAATGTATGTATGTATGTTTGCTCATTTATTAATTCATTCAGCAAATATTTATTAAGCATATATTATGTGCAAGTACTATGCTTGATACAAACACCTAGCCTGTGGCAGACACAAGACATGTATCATCCCTACTGTCATAGAGCTTACAGTCTAGTGAGAGAAAATATTAGATTTCCCTTGTCCAATATTTTCCATACTATAATTTGCGAAATGCTAGTGCCCCATGAGATAATAAAAGTTGTTTGATAAATAAATGTGTTTTAATGATCAAATTAAGAAATGCTGCATATCACCCTAATTGGCTATCCATAAAGTATATTAGTACACTAAATATTCTGAGAAATCCTACTGTAAGCAAATGTATTTACCTTGGTTTGATCCAGCATTTCCAAACTGAAGTTTGACCACAGAAACCCTTTTAATGCAAAATTTGTTAATATCACTTAGAATATAATAGACTCATGGAACACAATTTCAGAAAATCTGTTCTAATTCAACCCTCTTATTTTGCAGTTGAAATACCTAAACATTAGAGAACACAACAAACTTGTTTAATGTTATCGTTTCTCATCAGATGAGTAGGGGATCAGAAGCTCAGTTCAGTGCTTTTTCTACCCACCATGATGCTTCCAAGGAATGGAATTCTTTTTGTTATATTATCTTAAGGACAGTTGGAAAGAGATTATACAATATTTTTAGTTATTTTGTGAAAGTTCAAACCACAAGTTTAAATGATTCAGAGAAAAACTTCCATGATCCCCTGCAGATCTTTCTTAAAAGCCAAAAAGATATCAATTATCAATTATAAATTTAAATTTTATGTATTATAATTTGAATTATAGAATACATTTTATAATAATATAATGGTAGTCATAGTAGCTTGATCTATAACTCCATACTGATTGTCCAAATGGATTGTATAGCTATCTTAAAATAAGGGCTTATTAACCAAACAAAAGAGAGTTTTTGTTTTATGTTTTTGAGAAGATATAACTTCTGTGTACTACTGTGTTTGATTATCTTGTTGAGAACTTAGCAAAAGTCATCACCTCTTACAGTACTCCTCCAAATACAAGTGTTGTCAGTAGAGGGATTTTGTTTTGTTTTGTTTTTAGTTTGTTCTTTTATAGACAGTGGAGGAAACAAAAATAAATAATAGTTATTTGATACAAAGGTGCACAAGTGAGCATTGTCCATTCTTTGTTTTCTGACCTCTTACTACAAATTCTAGTAAAAATATTAATATAATTTAATTATATTCATTTTAATAAATACAGAAAAAAAGATGGCTGTAATATAAAATATCTCCATAATAAGGAAAGCAGCAGCAAACTCTTACCACCCTTTGGAAAGAGTAGTTTTAACAAAGTAAGCAAGAATCATTTTCCCTGGTTGAGTGTTGATTCCCCAGTGTGCTCTCAGTAAGCAATTAGAATGTCCCACTGAATGTTAGAATCAGCTTGTTTATTTTCATTATTTTATCATTTTAAAAACCCTCTAGGTGATGAGACATGCAGTATAGAACATAATTACCATTATTAGCATACTAATTGGACACAAAAATAGGCCAACTACAAGGTAGCCAACTGAATAATTTTGCATTAATCAAACACCATAGTGAATAAGCATATTGTTAAATTGACAGCTTCCATAATTGGCAATATTTTGCAGCAAAATATCAGAATTTTCGTATAATATCTCTCTAGTGTCAGATAATTTAGCAATTTCCCATGGTCCCATCGTAAAATGTGTGCAAATAGCTCAAGTTCAAGAAAACCTCATGATAAGAATACTAGTCTATTTAAGAAATGACCTAATTGTTTAAAGAGAACTTACTGGCTTCAGCAAGAGATGTGAATGATAATTAAACAAATAAGCTACCAATTTAGTCACTTGTTGCTCTATATTGTGTTTTAGTTCTAAAAATGTATTCCATTAAACCTAAAAGATATTTGACCACATTAACAGTCTCTTGAGGATGCCACTTTATAAAAGTACAAGTATAATACCTAGCAGTAATCCCCTACTTAACAATGTAACCTTTTTTTATGTATTGACAGTTATGAACTCTAACTTCTCCATGCCAGCAGTATTTTTCCCTTTCTGCAGGTAAGTAGAGATGGTCTAGATTAAAATCCTTTCTCATAGAAGAGAACCATTATGAAGCCCCAATATATAGGAGATGTCCTTCTGATGTCTTGTGATACTGCTTTCATTAGATCATCTGTCTATTCAGAAATTATTAATGGACAACAGTTGCCCTCTGAATCCAGCCCTCAATTGAACACCATATAAAGTTTTCTATAATCTGACATCAGCAGATATTTTTTACTGATCCCCAAGATATAAACTCTGTTCTAGCCAATCTCTTCTCTTGCAGTCATCCATGCCATATTTCTCTTATGCATATTTTTGCATGCTTTCTCTTCTTGAATTACCTACCCCCTTCTTTTATATTTATACAAAATCCTCTTACCCTCAAATATTGACTCATATCTCTGCTCCATTAAGATTTTCCTGACTACTGCAACCTGAAGTGAGTTTTCTTCTTGCTGAGCTTCTATTATGTTTATATTTATTTAGCATATATTCATTTCCTCAGTAAACACTGAGTACCTATTAAATGCCAGCCCTATCATTTGGCAACAAAAAAGACTACGATGGCTCTGACACAGTTTCCCCTTGAAGTTTCACAGCTATGGTCCTAACAAATATCTATATTATAAGTTTTTGAGAGTAGAAATCCTGTGTTATGTTCCTTTTGTACCCTTCACCAGTGAGGGGATAGTAGGGAATCTAGAAAAAAAATTAATGGAATAAAATTCTCTATTACCTTTTCTTTCCTATCAGTCTTACTGAAGTTACATGTAATTTTAACTTAGAGCCTCCTTATAATTACTTCAACTTTACTAACTCTTTTATCCCCTATCATTCCTTTTTCTGGTAACACTTTCACTGATTCTTCTATTGCATGTTAGAATTAGGTGAGTAATAAGCTGGAAAATCTGTTCCTATATTGTCTTCTAAACCTGGGCCTGCACCAAACTTTATTTTGTCCCTTCATTTTTCTGTATCTTAGTTTGCCTACCTATAAAATAAAGGGCATGAACTACATTAATAGTCCATGTAACTAGCTGGACTTCAGAATTATGTGAGTAGCATTTTTAATATACAGCAAAGGGTAGGATTAGATCCATGGTCCCCAATTGAGGTTGCACATAGAACTATCATATGACCCAGCAATTCCACTCCTGGGTATATATCCAAAAGAAACAAAAATACTAATTCAAAAAGATACATGCACCCCAACATTCATAACTGCATGTTTTACAATTGCCAAGATATGGAAGCAACCTAAGTGTCCACCAACAGATGAATGAATAAAGAAGATGTGGTATATATATATATATATATATATAT
>NW_006778156.1:338676-360361 GCF_000442215.2 Lipotes vexillifer | reverse complement strand
TGGCTGGGGCTTCCCTGGTGGCGCAGTGGTTGAGGGTCCGCCTGCCGATGCAGGGGACATGAGTTCGTGCCCCGGTCCGGGAGGATCCCACATGCCGTGGAGCGGCTGGGCCCGTGAGCCATGGCTGCTGGGCCTGTGCGTCCGGAGCCTGTGCTCCGCAGCGGAGGAGGCCACAGCAGTGAGAGGCCCTCGTACCGCAAAAAAAAAAAAAAGAAAAAAAAAAAAAAGAAATGGAATATGGAATTAATATTTCCTTGAACCCAGGTATTCTGACACATGAAATATATGGGTATTTATCTTTGTGGCCTGGTGCAGGAAGAATGACACTCCTAATATTATTCTTCATCATAGCACTGCAATCCTGGGTGACAGCTTTAGGCAGTGAAGAGTTTGTTCATTAATATATTGTTTCAAGCAATGTATTCCATTTAGCAATCAAGTGAATTTATCTTTTTTTGTTGGAAAAAAATATTAAAAACCTCTTGTCTATAACTTTTTCTTTTTTCTAAAGCAAATAAATTAATTTCAAAAACATTTAAATCTTTAAAATTAAGATACTTCCTTTGACTTAGTCTGATGCAGATATTTTATATACAGCTTAGAAAATCTATGCAATATCTATAGTATATGTATGTGGTCTGATTGATTTCTGGATAGACACAATTAACTGCTTTGATTAAATTATCTTTGTCTCTATGAAAAACATGCATAGAAAAACTCAATTAAATGCCGTAGAGAAGTAACACCAGCCTTTGTGAGGGAAGTTGTGGCAGCCTGTCCAGAATCTGATGGACACAGGAACAGACACAATACTCCTTGGTGTGCTTTCTGACTTCAAAGGCTTTCAGGAAATTTGGGCATTAAAGGATTCTGTTTTGCAGACAGACATAATGTGTTTATGTCACCTATAACTATGCTCCTCCCAAAACTGATCAAGTGTCCTAGAGAAACTGGCTAAATTCTCAAAAATCTTGTGTCTTCTTCCTTGGCACAGGAAGACTACATCCCCCAGTCTCCCTTACAGTTAGGTTGAAGCAGTGTGACAAACATCTGGCCTATGAAATTGACAATGGAAATGATCAATAAACAATCTATAATAGGAATAGAAAGGAGTCTTATTTCAGCCAAACTGAGGACTATAGCCTAGGAGACATAGATTCAAGAAGCACATGATTTGCATTCTGCTGGGATACAAAATTGATGAGGCTTATATAGGCAAAGACCACAAAATTACATAAGTGGCTTATCAAGAATAAATGTAGCTGGAAAGAAGTAAGGGTGCTAGTTAAGAAAGGATTGGTTGGGGTCCAAAATTGTTGTGTAGTTACAAGAGGAGACCTTGAGACCATAAGGTTACAGCTGGCAGCTGCTAGCAGATATTATCTTGAGAATGGAGTACGGAGTCCTTGAGTCTGATACAGATCAGAAAATTCAGGTTCTCAGTAATTCAGGGAAGTATCTGCAACCACATCCACAGTGGCTACCAGCTCCATTTTGGATACCTAAATCACAGTTACTCCATTTTTTTTTTGATATTTTAAAGTTTATTATTTTTATTGGAGTAGAGTTGCATTACAATGTTGTGTTAGTTTCTTGCTGTACAGCAAAGTGAATCAGTCATACGTATACATATATCCACTCTTTTTTAGATTTCCTTCCCATTTAACAATGTTTGTTTTTTTTTTACATCTTTATTGGAGTATAATTGCTTCACAATGGTGTGTTGGTTTCTGCTTTATAACAAAGTGAATCAGCTATACGTATTCATATATCCCCATATCTCCTCCCTCTTGCTTCTCCCCCCCACCCTCCCTATCAACCCCTCTAGGTGGTCACAAAGCCCCGAGCTGACTGACCTACATGTGCTATGTGGCGGCTTCTCACTACCTATCTATTTCATATTTGGTAGTGTATATATGTCCATGCCACTCTTTCATTTCATCCCAGCTTACCCTTCCCCCTCCCCGCGTCCTCAAATCTATTCTCTACGTCTGCATCGCTATTCCTGTCCTGACCTAGTTTCTTCAGAACCTTTTTTTTTTTAGATTCCATATATATGTGTTAGCATATGGTATTTGTTTTTCTCTTTTTGACTTATTTCACTCTGTATGACAGACTCTAGGTCCATCCACCTCACTACAAATAACTCAATTTTGTTTCCTTTTATGGCTGAGTAATATTCCATTGTATATATGTGCCACACCTTCTTTATCCATTCATCTGTCGATGGACACTTAGGTTGTTTCCATGTCCTGGCTATTATAAATAAAGCTGTAATGAACATTGTGGTACATGACTCTTTTTGAATTATGGTTTTCTCTGGGTATATGCCAAGTAGTGGGATTGCTGGGTCATATGGTAGTTCTAATTTTAGTTTTTTAAGGAACCTCCATACTGTTCTCCATATGTAAATTGATAGTTACTCCATTTTGATTTTTAAATTCATTCTTCTCTTGAAGAGTTAAAGCAGATGTACAATGCATGTTTGACATGCTATAAGACAGTTTTACTTAGCATAACATTCATGCCACACCAACAGGCAATCACTGAGGATCTTGGAAGGTATCCTTCACAGATAAAGGGAGACTATTGCATTCAAAATGGATGAAGCCATGAGATGAAACGAAAATGTCAGAAGCAAAGTTTGAAGGGGAGTGCAACTATAGAGTCTCCTCATCTAATGTGTAAAAGAAATAAATTGGTTTATTAAGACACTGAGATTTGAAGGTTGGTTTAGTACTGTAGCCAGTGCTTCACAAGGACAAGTTAACTATAATCCAACCAAAGTTTCAGGCTAAGATGACTTCTCAAGTCTGACACCTATTTGTGTGACTGCAATTCCTTGCACTTTAGCAACTCTATACACACCAAATTGATCCATTTGATCTAAACAATAGTATAGTTACTACTTAAGTATTAGCATGTAGACCAACTCAGAACTTTCAAATTTTGTTTATAACACACTATATCAATCACTCAGAGTTCTCTACAGTAACAAAAACAATAAGATAGATATATATATATGTATATATATATATATATATATATATATATATACAATATATGACAATTATATGTTGGATTTACTGGGCATACATATATATAGAGAGAGAAAGAGACAGAGAGACAGAGACAGAGAGAGAATAATTTCATGGAATTTGTTCATGTAATTGAAAAGACTGGCAAGTCTGTAATTTGTGTGCCTGGATGGTGGCATGAAAACTCAGACAGGAGTTGATGCTGCAGACTTGAGGCAGAATTTCTTCCTTGGGAAAACTCTGTGTTCGTTCTTAAGGCCTTTCAACTGAGTGGATGTGGCCCGTCTGCATTATCCAAGGTAATCTCCTTTACTTAAAGTGATAGTTTACTACAAAATATCTTCATAGCTAAACATAGAAGAGTTTTTGATTAAATAACTGAGTACTATAGGCTAGCCATGTTGACATATAAAACTAAATATCACAATCCCCAAGAACTTGAGTTTTCTTCAAGGTATGAGTTTATAGCTTTCTTTAAACTTCTTTTCTTTTTTATCATCATGTTATATATATATATATATATATATATTTTTTTTTTTTGCAATACGCGGGCCTCTCACTGCTGCGGCCTCTCCCACTGCCGAGCACAGGCTCCGGACGCGCAGGCTCAGTGGCCATGGCTCACGAGCCCAGCCGCACCGCGGCATGCGGGATCCTCCCAGACTGGGGCATGAACCCATGTCCCCTGCATTGGCAGGCGGACTCTCAACCACTGCGCCACCAGGGAAGCCCCATCATGTTATATTTTTATTACAGGTGGCCAACCTACAGGAATAGCCATAGGACAATGACCAATACATATATACCATAAATATTGTTCCTTTGTGCTCCTTTTAAACTACACTCATATATTACTGACCCCATAAAATACAGGATTCTGACATCCTGAGTTTTGGGGGTTTTTTAAACTTCATTTGATTGCAGTATAATTGCCTTACAATAGTGTGTTACTTTCCGCTTTATAACAAAGAAAATCAGCTATACATACACATATATCCCCATATCTCCTCCCTCTTGCATCTCACTCACACACTCCCTATCCCACCCCTCTAGGTGGTCACAAAGCACCGAGCTGACCTCCCTGTGTTATGCAGCTGCTTCCCACTAGCTATCTGTTTTACATATGGTAGTATATATAAGTCCATGCCACACTCTCACTTTGTCCCAGCTTACCCTTCCTCCACCATGTGTCCTCAAGTCCATTCCCTACGTCTGCATCTTTCTTCCTGTCCTGACACTAGGTTCTTCAGAACCATTTTTTTTTTTTAGATTCCATATATATCTGTTAGCATACATATATGTTTTTCTCTTTCGGACTTACTTCATTCTGTATGACAGACTCCAGGCCCATCCACCTCACTACAAATAACACAATTTCGTTTCCTTTTATGGCTGAGTAATATACCATTGTATATATGTGCCACAGCTTCTTTATCCACTCATCTGTTGATGGACACTTAAGTAGCTTCCATGTCCTGGCTATTGTAAATAGAACTGCAGTGAACGTAGTGGTACATGTCTCCTTTTGAATAATGGTTTTCTAAAGGTATATGCCCAGTACTGGGATTGGTGGGTCATATGGTAGTTCTATTTTTAGTTTTGTAAGGAACCTCCATACTGTTCTCCATAGTGGCTGTATCAATTTACATTCCCACCAACAGTGCAAGAGGGTTCCATTTTCTCCCCACCCTCTCTAGCACTTACCGTTTGTAGATTTTTTGATGATGGCCATTCTGACCTATGTGAGATGATACTTCATTGTAGTTTTGGTTTGTATTTCTCTAATGATTATTGATATTGAGCATCCTTTCATGTGTTTGTTGGCAATCTGTATATCTTCTTTGGAGAAATGTCTGTTTAGGTCTTGTAACCATTTGTGTATTGGGTTGTTCATTTTCTTTTTGGTATTGATGTGCATGAGCTGCTTATATATTTTGGAGATTAATCTTTTGTCAGTTGCTTCATTTGCTAATATTTTCTCCCATTCTGAGTGTTGTCTTTTCATCTTCATGGTTCCTTTGCTGTGCAAAAGCATTTGAGTTTTATTATGTCCTATTTGTTTATTTTTGTTTTTATTTCAATTTCTCTAGGAGGTGGATCAAAGGATCTTGCTGTGATTTGTGTCACAGAGTATTCTGCCTATGTTTTCCTCTAAGGGTTTTAAAGTATCTGGCCTTACATATAAGTCTGTAATCTATTTTAAGTTTATTTTTGTGTATGGTGTTAGGAAGTGTTCTAATTTAATTCTTTTACATGTAGTTGTCCATTTTCCCCGGCACTTATTTAAGAGGGAGTCATTTCTCCATGTATATTCTTGCCTCCTTTATCAATGATAACTTGACCATATGTGTGTGGGGTTTTCTCTGGGCTTTCTATCTTGTTACATTGATCTGTATGTCTGTTTTCTTGCCAGTACCATACTGTCTTGATTTCTGTAACTTTGTAGTATAGTTTGAAGTCAGGGAGCCTGATTCTTCCAGCTCCTTTTATCTTTCTAGAGATTGCTTGGCTATTCAGGGTTTTTGGTGTTTCCATACATATTGTGAAATTCTTTGTTCTAGTTTTGTGAAAAATACCATTGGTAGTTTGATAGGGATTATATTGAATGTGTAAAATGCTTTTAGAGTGATTTTCACAGTACTGATTCTGCCATTCCAAGAACATAATATATCTCTCCATCTGTTTGTATCATCTTTAATTACTTTCATCAGTGTCTTACGGTTTTCTGCATACAGGTTTTTGTCTCCTTAGGTAAATTTCTTCCTAGGTATATTATTCTTTCTGTTGCAATGGTAAATGGGAGTGTTTCCTCAATTTCACTTTCAGATTTTTCATCACTGGTCTAAAGGAATGTAAGAGATTTCTGGGTATTCATTTTGAATCCTACTACTTTATCAAATTCATTGATTAGCTCTCTTAGTTTTTTGGTAGCATCTTCAGGATTCTCTATATATATTATCATGTCATCTGCACACAGTGACTATTTTACTTTTTCTTTTCCAATTTGGATTCCTTTTAGTTCTTTTTCTTCTCTGATTGCTGTGGCTAAAACTTCCAAAACTATGTTGAATTATAGTGGTGAGAGTAGGCAATTTGGTCTTGTTCCTGATCTTAATGGAAAAGGTTTCAGTTTTTCACCACTGAGTATGATGTTGGCTGTGGGTTTGTCATATATTGCCTTTATTATATTGAGGTAAGTTCCCTCTATGTCCAATTTCTGGAGGGTTTTTTCATAAATGGGTGTTGAATTTTCTCAAAAGATTTTCCTGCATCTATTGAGATGATCATATTGTTTTCCTCCTTCAGTTTGTTAATATGGTTTATTACATTGATTCATTTGCATATATTGAAGTATCCTTGCATTCCTGGGATAAACCTCAGTTGATCACGGTGTATGACCCTTTTAATGTGTTGTTTGATTCTGTTTGTTAGTATTTTGTTGAGGATTTTTGCATCTATCTTCATATGTGATATTGCCCTGTAGTTTCCCTTCTTTGTGACATCTTTGTCTGGTTTTGGTAACAGGGTGATGGTGGTCTCTTAGAATGAGATTGTAAGTGTTTCTCTCTATGGTATATTTTGGAATAGTTTCAGAAGGATAGGCATTAGTTCTTCTCTAAATGTTTGAAAGAATTCACCTATGAACCGATCTGGCCCTGGGCTTTTGTTTGTTGGAAGCATTTTAATCACAGTTTCAATTAAAGTGTTTGTGATTGATCTGTTTATATTTTCTGTTTCTTCCTGGTTCAGTCTCAGAAGGTTGTGCTTTTCTAAGAACTTTTCCATTTTTTCCAGGTTGTCCATTTTATTGGCATAGAGTTGCTTGTAGTCATCTCTCATGATCCTTTGTATTTCTGCAATGACAGTTGTTACTTCTCCTCTTTCATTTCTAATTCTGTTGATTTGGGCCTTCTTCCTTTTTTTCTTGATGAGTCTGGCTAATGGTTTATCAATTTTATTTATCTTCTCAAAGAACCAGCTTTTAGTTTTATTGATCTTTGCTATCATTTTCTTCACTTATTTCCCATTTATTTCTGATCTGATCTTTATGATTTCTTTCCTTATACTACCTTTGTATTTTTGTTGTTGTTGTTGTTGTTCTTTTTTCTCTAATTGTTTTACGTTTAAGGTTAGGCTGTTTATTTGAGACTTTTCCTTTTTCTTGAGGTTGGATTTTATTGCTATAAACTTCCCTCTTAGAGCTGCTTTTGCTGCATCCCATAGGTTTTGTGTCATTGTGATTTCATTGTCATTGGTTTCTAGGTATATTTTTATTTCTTCTTTGATTTCTTCAGTGATCTCTTGGTTTTTAGTAGTGTATTGTTTAGCCTCCATGTGTTTGTAATTTTTACTTTTGTTTTCCTGTAATTGATATCTAGTCTCATAGCATTGTGGTTGGTAAAGATACTTGATACAATTTCAAATTTTCTTAAATTTACCAGGGCTTGGTTTGTTACTGAGATAATGATCTATCCTGGAGAATGTGCCATGAGCACTTGAGAAGAATATGTATTCTATAGTTTTGGATGCAATGCCCTTTAAATATCAATTCAGTCCATCTTCTTTGATGTTTTATTTAAAGCTTGTGTTTCCTTATTTATGTTCATTTTGGATGATCTGTCCATTGGTGAAAGTGGGTTGCTAAAGGCCCCTATTATGATTGCATTACTGTTGATTTCCGTTTTTGTGCTTTTTAGCATTTGCCTTATGTAATGAGGTGCTTTTATGTTGACTGCATAAATATTTACAATTGTTATATCTTCTTCTTGGATTAATGCCCTGATAATTATGTATTGTCCTCCCTTATCTCTTGTAGTAGGCTTTATTTTAAAGTCTATTTTATTTGATAAGAGAATTGCTGCTCCAGCTTTCTTTTGATTTTGTTGTGCATGGAATAACTTTTTTGTCTTCCCCCAGTGCATAAGGTTGGTTCAGCGGGTTGTGTAGGCTTCCTCTTTGAGGAAACTGGTTCCTGTTCTCTGGTGGTTGAGGCTGGATCTTGTCTTTCTGGTGGGCAGGACCACATCTGATGGTATGTTTTGGGGGTTTTGTTACCTTATTATGATTTTAGGCAGCCTCTCTGCTAATGGGTGGTGTTGTTTTCCTGTCTTGCTAGTTGTTTGGCACAGGGTGTCCAGCACTGTCACTTGCTGGTTGTTTAGTGGAGCTGGGCCTTAGCTTTGCAGTGGAGATCTCTGGGAGAGTTTTCCCCATTTGATATTACATGGGGCTGTGATGTCTCTGATTCACCAATGTCCTGAACTCAGCTCTCCCACCTAAGAGGCTCAGGCCTGACAGACAGCTTGAGCAGCAAGACCCTGTCAGCCACATGGCTCAGAAGAAAAGGGAGAAAAAAAGAAAGAAAGGAAAATAATAAACAAAATAAAATAAAATAATTTTAAAAATTATTAAAAATAAAAATGTAATTACAGAATGTAAGAAAGAAGAAAGCAACCAAACCAAAAAAAAAAAACATCCAACAATGATAAAAATTCCAAAAACTATACAAAAATAAATAAATAAATAACAGACAGATCCCTAGGACAAATGGTAAAAGCAAAGCTATACAGACAAAATCATACAAAGAAGCATATACATTCACACTCAGGAAAAGAGAAAAAGGGAAAAAAATATATATGTATAAAAAGAAAAAAGGAAAAGTAGAACCAAATCAATAAACAAATCTACCAATCATAGTAAGCTGTCAATACTAAACTAAGATAAACTTAAACCAGAAACAAATTAGATACAGAAAGCAAATCCCAAGTCTACAATTGTTCCCAAAGTCCACTGCCACAATTTTGGGATGATTCATTGTTTACTCAGGTATTCCACAGATTCAGAGTAGATCAAGTTGTTGTGGATATTTAATCCACTGCTTCCGAGGCTGCTGTGAGAAATTTCCCTTTCTCTTCTTTGTTTGCACAGCTCCTGTTGTGGAACTTTGGATTTGGACCTGACTCTGCTTGTAGGCCACCTGAGGGCGCTTTTCCCTGCCCAGACAGGATGGAGTTAAAATAGCAGCTGATTTAGTGGCTCTGGCTCACTCAGGTCAGGGAGATGGAGGGGTACAGAATGTGGGGCAAACCTGCACTGGCAGAGGCTGGCATGACGTTGCAACAGCCTGAGGCATGCCGTGTGTTCTCCCAGGGAAATTGTCCCTGGATCACGGGACCCTGCAAGTTGTGGGCTCCACAGGCTCCTGGGAGGGGAGGTGTGGATAGTGACCTGTGCTTGCACACAGGCTTCTCGGTGGCTGCAGCAGCACCCTTAGTGTCTCATGCCCAACTCTTGTGTCTGCGTTGATAGCCATTGCTTGCTCCCATCTCTGAGCACGTTTAGGTGGTGCTCTGTGTACCCTCTCCTCGCACATGTTGAAACAATGGTCTCTTGCCTCTTAGGCAGTTCCAGACTTTTTCCTGGACTCCCTCCTAGCTAGCTGTGGTACACTAGCCCTCTTCAGTCTGTGTTCACGTGGCCAACTCCAGTCCTCTCCCTGGGATCTGACCTCCGAAGCCTGAGCCTCAGCTCCCAGCCAGCATCCACTCCAGCGGGTGAGAAAACAATCCTTTAGGCTGGTGATTGCTGGTTGGCACTGATACTCTGTGCAGGAATCTCTCTGCTTTGCCCTCCACAACCCGGTTGCTGCACTTTCCTCTGTGGCTCTGAAGCTTCCCCTGCACCCACCCACTGTCTCCACCAGTGAAGGGTCTTCCTAGTGTGTGGAAACTTTTCCTCCACGGCACCTCCCTCCCAGAGGTGCAGGTCCTGTCCGTATTCTTTTGTCTCTTTTTATTTTCTTTTTCCTTTTGCCCTACCCAGGTATATTGGGAGTTTCTTGCCTTTTGGGAAGTCTGAGGTCTTCTGCCAGCTTTCAGTAGGTGTTCTGTAGAAGTTGTTCCACATGTAGAAGTTTTTTTTTTTGTGTGTGTGTGTGTGTGTTACGTGGGCCTCCCACTGTTGTGGCCTCTCCCGTTGTGGAGCACAGGCTCCAGTCGCACAGGCTCAGAGGCCATGGCTCATGGACCTAGCTGCTCTGCAGCATGTGGGATCCTCCCAGACCAGGGAATGAACCTGTGTCCCCTGCATCAGCAGGCAGACCCTCAACCACTGTGCCACCGGGGAATCCCTGGACAGTCTTTTTTTAAAAATACCATTATTACTCCATTTTGGTCACAGGAAAATATTTCTGCTTTTTTATAATGTTTTTCAGGATTTTTTAAAGAATTTTTTTGAGGTTGACCATTTTTAAAGTCTACATTGAATTTGTTACAACATTGCTTCTGTTGTATATTTTAGTTTTTTGGCTGTGAGGCATGTGGGAATGTAAGCTCCCCAACCAGAATCAAACCCACAACCCCTGCATTGGAAGGTAAAGTCTTAACCACTGGACCACCAAGAAAATCTCTCTTCTTTATTATTATCTTCTTCTTCTTTCCTTTCTCTTCCTTGTTCATTTCAATTATCTTTTCCATGCTTGGTGTTAAGATGAGTAAATCTTGAATGTTATTAAGGATTCTTGGGTTTGTTCTAACAGCAAACAAATTGTGATTATTCCAACAATCATTGGATCATAAGCACTAGTTTATTTGATTAATTTATAAGTAATTTATTTTATAGCTGTAGATTTCCAAAGTAAATTTATTTGTTAGATAATTATTTAGTTTTTCATTATTGCCAGTGGGCTTTGGAAAATAAATTCTTTAAAAATAAATGTAGAACTGAAATAAGTTGATTCTCTTTTCCATCAATCACAAATTTCCTGAGTGATAGCAAACAAATGGCTTCTCCATTTTTCTATTTTGTTTATAAAATAGGCATGCTAACTCTCAATATATTTCACAATTAAAGTTTTCTAAAGATTGTTTAATCCTCATTTATAAGAAAATATAACTAAACAAATCACTGAAAAACTCTGGTAAGAACTGAGTGTAGCTATTTAATATGTTGTTCCAAAGTCAACCAAAAAATATTCTTTACAAATAAGAGGTGGAAGAAATAGAGGAAGACAGAATTTGTCCAGAGAGAACAAACAAATGAAGTACTTGACTGAAGATCAAGTACTAATGTGATACTTATTTTGAAGAGCAATTTTTTTATATAATTTCTTACACATCTTCATATACTACTCCATATGCTTCAATCACATGAAGAAGTGCCACAGTAAACCTTTAGAGGATTTTTTGTTTGTTAATTTCCTGCTATTTTTTTTCTTTTTGAAGTGTGTTTGTACCACTGCAAAATTTGTAAGAAAGGTACCTTCTACATTATTTGGTCATGCAAATAATAATAGAGTAAAATCTAGGCATATTTTTACCATTTAAATATTTGATTTTTAAAAGAATAGTAAATAATATATTTTAGAATATTTCAAACTAGATATAATCAACATATAAAATTATATTAGTTTTAGGTATACAATGCAATGGTTTGATATTTGTATGCATTGCAAAATGACTGCTGCAATAAGTCTAGTTAACATCCATCACCATGCCCACTTGCAATTCTTTTTATCCTATGTGATGAGAATGTTTAAATTTCACACTCTTAGCAACTTTCAAATATACAATTAAATATTATTAACTATATTCACCATGCTGCACATTACATAACCATGGCTTACTTATTTTGTAACTAGAAATGTGTACCTTTTGGCCACCTTTAACTATTTCTCCCACCCACCATCCCTGCCTCTGGCAGCCACCAATCTGTTTTCTATATCTGTATTCATATTTTCTATTACAATTATTAAAGCTTAAACTACATTTATAGTTAGAAAACATTGGCTATATTCCCAGTGTTGTACAATCATTTTACCCTATATACAACTAATATTGTGTACCTCCCACTTCACTATCCCTATATTGCCTCTCTCCCCTCTCTCCACTGGTAACCACTAGTTTGTGCTTTATATTTGTGAACCTCCTTCTTTTTCATAATATTCACTACTTTGTTGTATTTTCTAGATTCCCACTTATAAGTGATATCATATAGCATTTGTCTTCCTCTGTCTGGCTTATTACACTTTGCATAATGCCTTCAAAGTCCATCCATGTTGCTGCAAATGGCAACATTTTATTCTTTTTTATGGCAGAGTAGTATTCCAGTGTGTATGGATGTGATATATATATAATTTCTCACATCTTTATCCATTCAGCAGTTTATGGACACTTAGGTTGCTTCTATATCTTGGCAATTGTAAATAATGCTGCTATGAACATTGGCGTGCATGTATCTTTTTTAATTAATGTTTTTTTTTTTTTTCCTGATATATATTCAGGAGTGGAGTTGTTGGGTCATATGTTAGTTCTATTTTTAGTTTTTTGAAAAACCTCCATACTGTTTTCCACAGTGGCTATACCAATTTACATTCTCACCAATAGTCTTCCCTTTTCTCCACATCTTCACCAACATTTGTTTTTTGTGTTCTTTTTGATGATAGCAATTCTGACAGGTGTGAGGTGATGTCTAATTGTGGTTTTGACTTGCATTTCCCCAATGATTAGTAATATTGAGCATCTTTTCACATGCCTGTCAGCCATCTGCATTTCCTCTTTGGAAAAATTTATCTTCAGTTCTTCTGCCCATTTTTTAATGAAGTTGTTTTGTTCTTTTCGATTTTGACTTGCATGAGCTGTTTATATATGTGGGATATTAATCCCTTACTGCAAATATTTTCTCCCATTCAATAGGTTGTCTTTTCATTTCATTGATGGTTTCCCTTGCTATGCAAAAGTTTTAAGTTTAATTAGGTGCCATTGGTCTATTTTTGCTCTTATTTCATTTATTTTTATATTCCACATATAACTGAGATCATATGGTATTTGTCTTTCTCTGACTTATTTTATTTAGTATAATGCCTTCAAGGATCATCCATATTGTTCTCACTAATATCAAGAATTCTTACTTTTTTATGGTAGGTAGAATTATATATTATATATATATATATATATATATACATTCATTCTTTGATGGACATGGGTTGCTTCTATGTCTTGCCTATTGTAAAAATGTTGCAATAAACATGGCTTTGCAGATATGTTTTTGAATTAGTGTTTTCTTTCCTTTGGGTAAACCCAGGAGTGGAATTACTGAATCATATGGTATTTATTGAATATAATTTGAATTTTTGAGGACCCTCCATACTGTTTTCCATAGGTGCTGTACCAGTTTAAGTTCCTACCAACAGTGCACAAGGGTTGTTACTGTTTCCCCACATTCTCTCCCACACTTGATATTTTTAATAGATATTTTAACAGTTATGAGATGATGTCATATTATGGTTTTGATTTTTATTTCCCAGATGATTATTTATATTGAGCAACATTTCATATACCTACTGACCAACTGTATGTCTCCTGTGGATAAATGTCTATTCAGGTCCTCTGCCAATTTTTTTTTTTTTTTTTTTTTTTCCGTATGCAAGCCTCTCACTGTTGTGGCCTCTCCCATTGCAGAGCACAGGCTCCGAAAGCACAGGCTCAGTGGCCATGGCTCACGGGCCTATCCACTCTCTCTGCCAATTTTTAATCAATTTTTTTTTTTTCTTATTGAGTTGTATGGGTTCTTCATATGTTTTGCTTATATATGATTTGCAGATATATTCTCATATTTGATAGGAACTCTTTTCATTTTGTTGATGGTTTCCTTTGCTGTGCAAAAACTTTTTAGTTTGATATAGTCCAATTTGTTTACATTTGCTTATGTTGCCTTTGCTTTTGGTGTCAAGTTCAAAATATCATGCCCAAGATTGACATCAAGAAGCTTACCAGCTATCTTTTCTTTTTGAAGATTTGTGATCTCAGGCCTTACCTTCAAGATTTTCATTGCTTTTGAATTATTTTTTATATATGGTACAAGATATTGGTCCAGTTTTATTCTTTGTCATGTGGACACCTAGTTTTCACAGCAGCATTTATTGGAGAGACTGTCCTTTCTTTTTTGTATGTTCTTTGTTCCTTTGTTTTATATTAATTCACCATATATGTGGATTCCTGAGATTTTTATTCTTTTCCATTGATCTATGCATATATTTTTATGTCAATACCATACTGTTTAATTAATATAGCTTTGTAATATCTTGAAATCAAGGAGTATGATGCCTCCAGCTCTGTTATTCTTTTTAAAGATTGCTTTGTTATTTGGTGTCTTGGCAATTCCATACAAATTTTAAATTTTTTATTCTATCTCTGTGAAAAATGTCATTGGAATTTAGGTAGGGATTGCATTGAATCTGTAGATGGCTTTGGATAATACAAACACTTTAACAATATTAATTTTTCCAATCCATGAGCACAGAATATTTTTCCATTTTTTGATGTTTTCTTCAATTTCTTTCATCAATATTTTATAGTTTTATGTGTGCAGTTTTCACCTCCTTGTTTTGATTTATTCCTTAGTTTCTTATTCTTTTTGATGCAGTTGGAAATGGAATTGTTTTCTTAGTTTCTCTACCAGATAGTTTGTTATTAGTGTATAGAAAAACAAATGATTTTTTAAAAATATTAATTTGGTCTCCTGCAATTTTCTGAATGCGTTTAATAGTCTGACTCTTTTTGATGGAAACTTTAGGGTTATTTTTATATAATAGCATGTCATTTGCAAGTGGTGACACTTTTATTTTTTTCCAATTTGTATAAGTTTTCCTTCTTTCTTTTTTATTTACTTATTTATTTTTTTGCCTTATTACTCTAGCTGGCTAGGACTCCCAGTACTATGTTGAATAAAAATGGCAAGAGCAAGCATCCTTGTCTTGTTCCAGATCTTAGAAGAAAAACATTCAGCTTTTCACTGTTGAGTCTGATGGTAGCTGTGGGCTTGTCATATATGACCTTTATTATGTTGACATATGTTACTTCTATACTCAATTTTTAAAGAGTTTTTATCATAAGTGGACATTGAATTTTGTCAAATACTTTACCTGCATGTGCGACATGATTACATGAATGTTATCTTTCATTTTGTTAATGTGCTGTATTATGTTAATTGATTTGTGCATTTTGAGCCATCCTTGAATCCCTGGCATAAATCCCCCTTCACCACAGTGTATGATCCTTTAAATGCATTGTTGGATTAAGTTTGCTAATATTTTCTTGATGATGTTTTCCTCTATTTTCATTAGGGATATTGGTTTCTAGTTTTCCTGTGGTGTCCTTGACTGGTTTTGGCTTCAGAGTAATGCTGACCATGTAAAATGAATTTGGAGGTATTTTCTACTCCTTGATTCTTTGGAAAGCTTTGAGAAGGATTAGTATTAATTATTCTTTAAATATTTGGTACAGTTCACCAGTGAAACCATCTGGTCCTTGACTTATGCTGGTTAGAATTTTTTGATTGCTGATTTAGTCTCCTTACCAGTATTCAGTCTATTTTCATGTTCTATTTTCATGACTCTGTCTTGTTGGATTGTGGGTATCTAGTAATTTATCCATTTCTTCTGGATTTTCCAATTCATTCTTCATAGTATTCTCATGATTCTTTGTATTTCTGTGGTATCAACTGTAATTTATTTCATTTATTTCTGATTTTATTTATTTGAGCACTCTCTCTTTTCTGTCTTAGTGAGTATAGCTAAAATCTAATCTATGCTGCTTATCTTTCAAAGAAAAAAAGAGCTTTTTGTTTCATTTATCATTTCTGTTGTCTTTTTAATCTTTATTTCATTTATTTCTCTTCTGATCTCTGTTATTTCTTTCCATCTACTAATTTTAGGCTTCATTGGATATTTTTCTAGTTTCTGGAGGTATAAATTTAGGTCAAGTTTTGGAGATTTGTGTTTATTCTTAATAGAGGCACTTATCACTATGAACTTCCCTCTTAGAATTATTTATGCTGTATCCCATAAGTTTTGGTATTTTTCATTTCCATTTTGATTTGTCTCAAGTTATTTAAAAAATTTTTCTTTTCATTTATTATTTGACCCATTGGTTGTTTATTAGCATGTTGTTTTATATCACATATTTGTGAATTTTCCAGTTTTCTTCTTGAAATTGATTCTCTAGCTTCATTTAAGTGTGGTTAGAAAAAATTCTTGATATGATTTCAATTTTCTTAAATTTATTAAAACTTGTTTTGTGACCTATGTCTCTCCTGGAGAATGTTCTGTGTTCACCTGAGACAAATATGTATTTTGTTGCTTTGAAATGTAATGTTTTATATATGTCTTTCAAGTCTATCTGGTCTAACATGTCATTTAAGTCCTACTTTTTTTAATGTTCTGTATGGATGGTATCTCCATTAATAAAAGTGAGGTATTAACATCCTTTATTATTATTGTATTGCTGTCTATTCCTCCCTTAGAGGTCTGTTAATATATGTTATGTACATTTTGGTTCTCCAATGTTGGGTGAATACATGGTTATAAATGTTACATCCTTTTGTTGGATTGACCTCTTTATCATTAAGTACTGACCTTCTTTGTCTTTTTTATAGTATTTGTATTAAAGTCTGATATAATTTTAGCCACCACAGCTTGTGTTAAACCTTTTTAGTTTTCAAGTTGTTTTAATTTAATCTGCCATTAGAATTGTTTTCTCAATTGTTCAGTTTTTCTCATCATGTTTGGTATTTTCTGATCAAATATCCAAACAAGAAACTAGCAAATGAATAAGAAGTCATAAGATTTTTAAGATGGTGTACTTAATCACTCTGTTATGTGGAAGACTCTGGTATGATGCAATAAGAAATATCAAACCAGAAAGACCTGGATTCATGTAAGAGTACCAACTCTTACTCCTTGTGTAATTTTAGACATATTGATTAAACTCATTGCCTAAATTTTCTCATATATAACAGCTGCAGTCAATGATTCCTTTGAATTTAGATCACATTGACTCACATTTCATACAGGGGTTCCATCATTCCATCATGGAGAGTAGCTCCATGTACTCTCATTGTTCTTATGTTTCTCTTACTCATCCCTGCCTCTAAGTTCTTGATTCTGCTGAATATGTCCAATTTACAGAGCATCTCAGTTTTCTAAGTGTGTTGTCCCTTTTCTGTGTAATGTTCTCTTATGTTAGACTTTACATTAATTCCTTTGCTCCTGAAAATGAACTTATACAAGCTGTTTGAAAATGAAGCATATTTGTTGAAGTGTAGCAAGCAACTTAAATTTGAATTAAAGATATTCACATTTTTACCAAATCTTTGTTCGTTACAGTCATAGCAATTTCTCTCACGTGACATTTTGTTTTTCTTTCAGGCTCAACCTTTAACCTTATTACCCATTTTCAACTCTGTCTTCACTGAATCCTTCCATCTCTTTTGCCCTTACCCCAAGCTACAGTTAATATTTCAAGAAAACAAATTCATTATTTTTCCATATTTCTCTTTAAGGTTTCACTCTCTACCAGTAAACCTGGTGTCATGGTATTTTACTAAGTAAACACAATTCTATATGAGGGAGGAACATTCTCTCTCAGAGAATATTAAAATTACATTTTGTTGTTGTTGTTGTGTCAAGGTAATAATATAAATCCATATTTACTAAAGTGTGTTTTAGGATTAAATAAATTAATACCTATAATAGTGCTTTGTAAAGCAGTTAATAACTGTAAAACACTGTGTGATGTTAAAGGGAATGGGTGGCTGTGTGGAGAAAAAACAAAACAAAACAAAACTTGTACACATGATGCTCACGGTGGTTTGTCTGTATTACTAACCTCTTATCTCATCTCAAATATTTCTCCAGATCTTAGGTTATCTTGTCAGATAACTTAGGTTATCTCAGAGTTTCCAAGAGCCTACAAATAGCAATAAAGGGATTTTTTTTTCCTTTTGGAGAAAAGAAGAATTCCCTCATTTGGAAAGAATAGGTATTGTAAAGCAAAATTAATAGACATATCTCAGCATATTTATTTCAAAAAGAAATGCTCTCACAGCTGCCCACTTATTCTTTCCCTTTTGGCTCTTTTCAGTTCTGATTACAAATAGAAGAAAGAGGCATTTAAGTGCAAATGATCTAATGCACATCTCTTTTTCTATTGCTAATTTCCTTTGTGACTGAGAAGTTAAATGGAAGCATCATCAGTGGTAGGCAGTGAACAGGGTCACAAAAGGGGAATGCTATGGTTATTGGAAATGAAGAATTTGAATTTCCAAACAGTAGCATTACCTGGAATGCTCACCATTTCTTTTGGGTAGAGAGGGTCAGTAAGTAAGTTTCAGTTAAATGCCACAAATACCCAATTTGTGTTATATTAACATGAATTAATAAACTATGTCTAAATATATGCAGACAGTTTTGAATAGTCTTAAGAAATTTATACTTTAAGAAGTTGCAAAGACAAAAAAAATAGCAAACTTCTCTATTTACAAAATCCATCCTTTTCAAATGTTCTTTGGGAGCAGTTATGGAAATATCAATGCTACACACAACATTGTGGGTTGTGTCAAGAGACTAGTTTGACATTTAGGAGAGAGAGGACTATTCGTATTAGTTACATTTGCACTCAGGAGAAAAGCTAAAATTAGACTGGTAGCAAAACCTGGCCTTCTTTGATTATCCTCACTTTTCTGTCATTACCTTTATTCTTTCTCCAGGCAGATCAAAACAACCTGAGCCAATTATCTTCTGGCTGGGTGAGCTATTAAGTCTTGTGTGACCCTTCTAAATATAGAAGGCAGTGTGGAACAGAGAAAAGATCATGAAGTTTGAAAACAAATAGTCATGCGTTTTACCCTTGGCTATGACAAGAATTGGTGGTAAAACCTTAGACAAGTGGTTTAACTGAGCTTTGATTTCATCATTTGAATAATAATATTTTGGTGCTAAGCTCATAGTACATACCAGTAAATACTGTCTTCACTCAGTTATGCATGTACTGGATCTCTTTTGTACATGTTCTTTATTTATTAACTCTATGAAAATGTCTATTGAAATATAGTTGATGTACAGTGTTATGTTAGTTTCAGGTCTACAACATAATGATATGGCATTTGCATACATTAGGAAATGATCACCATGATACATATAGTTATTATCTGTCCCCATACAAAGTTACTGAAATACTTTTGACCAGCTCCTATTCCTCCTCCTTCTCACCTGGTTTGGTCTCTTAACTCCTGCTCTGGTGCCTGCAGCCTTCCCCAGATCATGCTGGGGACTCAGACCACACACCCTGAGAGTCTTTGTTAATGGACCTGGTGGTCCAAGGCACCACAATCCAGAGGAACAGGTTGAAAAGATCTGATGGCAGCACTACTTTGACCAGCTTCATTCTCAGACAGGAAGGAGTTGTTTTCACCTGTCGTCATGTCTGAGAAAATAGATGCTTGTGTTCTGGGATATTCTCTCATCTCCACTGAAAGAATAGTTCATGAGATATAAAAATACACACTTATGTAATCAGAGTTTCCAGACCCTCCTGGAACTCTTGTTAAAATGAAGATTCTGGGCCAAGAAAGAAGACAAGATGTTGGAGTAGAAGACCTTGAGCTCATTTCATCTCACAAGAACACCAAAATCAAAACTAACTGCTGAAGGACCATCATTAAAAAAGCCTGGTGCCTACTAAAATAGATATTCTACATCCAAAGACAAAGAAGAAATAACAAAGAGACAGTAGGATGTGTGAACTTGCAATATACTCAAAACCCATACCACCTGGATGGGCAACCCACAAACTCTAGAATTATTATATCACAGAAGTTTCCCCACAGAAGTGAGAGTTCTGAGCACCACCTCAGACTACCCAGCCTAGGGGTCTGACATTGGGAAGATGAGCCCCCTGAGCATTTGGCTTTGAAGACCAGTGGGTCTTGATCATGGAAGCTCCACAGGAGTGAGGGAAAAAGAGGCTCCATTCTTGGAGAATGCACACAAGTTCTCAAGTGCACTAGGACCCTTGACAAAAGCACCAACTTCATGGGAGCCTGGCCAGAACCATCTTCTGGTCTTGGCTTCCTGAGGAGGCAGGGACAGCTGTGTCTATCTCTTGGACATAAATCTGGTGGCAAAAGTATACAGGAGTACTCATTTGAAGATTGACATCTTGCTTGGGTCATTAGCACCAAGACCTGACAACCCAACAGCCTGTAGTCTCCAGTGCTGGATTGCCTCAGGCCAAACAACCAACTGGGCAGGCACACAACCTCACCAATCAACATACAGGCTGCCTAAAGACTTCCTGTGACCACAACCACTAGTAGACAGAGCCCTTGACACAGCCCTGTTTACCAGAAGGCCAAGAACCAACTCCACCAACCAGTGGGCAGACACCAGCCCCTGCAACCAGGAAGCTTGTGCGAGCCTCTAGACCAGCTTCATTCACCAGGGGGCTGACATGGAAGCAAGAAACATACAGTCCCACAGCCTGTGGATCTGAGTCCTCAAACACAGGTCAGAACCTATCCTAGGACCAGCAGGTCCCTGGCATTTGAGTGAGGAGAGGGGAGTGCACTGGACACATAAGACATCACTTACAGCAGGCCACATCTCCAAGGTCAAGAAATATAACTAACCTTACACACACATAAAAATACAAATAGAAGTTTAGACAAAATGAGATGGCAGAGGAACATGTTCAACGTGAAGGAACAAGATAGAACCCCAGAGAACAGCTACATGATATGGAAATAGGGAATCTACCTGAGAAAGGGTTAAGAGTAATGATCATAAAGATGATCCAAGAACTTGGGAAAATAATGGATGCACAGAGCAAGGAATAACAAGTAGTTTTTAACAATGAATTAGAAAAAAATAAAGTTTGAACTGAAATCAAAAAATTGCTGAAATAGAAAATAAACTAAAGGGATCAATAGTGGAACAAATGAGACAGAAGAATAGAAAAGTGAGCTGGAAAACAGAGTGGTGGAAATCACTGCTACAGAACAGAGTAAAGAAAAAGAATGAAAAGAACAGAGGATAATTTGAGACCTCTGGGACAATATAAAATGCAACAATATTCACATTATAGGGGCCAAGAATGAGAAGAGAGACAGAACGGGCCTGAGGAGATATTTCAAGAGATAATAGCTGAAAACAAACCCTAACAAGCAAAGGAAGCAATCACCCAAGTACAGAAAGCACAGAGTGTACCATACAGGATAAACCCAAGGAGAAACACAATTTGACACAATCAAATTGACAAAAATTGAAAAAGAGAAAATATTAGAAGCAATGAGAGAAAAACAACAAATAACACACAAGGGAACCCCCATAAGGTTATCAACTGGTTTTTCAGCAAAAATTCTCCAGGCCAGAAGGGAGTGGCATGACATATTTAAAGTGATAAAAGGGAAAATCCTACAAACAAGAATATACTACACAGCAATGCTCTCATTCAGATTTGACTGAGAAATCAAAATCTTGACAGACAAGCAAAACCTAAGAGAATTCAGCACCATCAGACCAGCTTTATAACAAATGCTAAAGGAACTTCTCTAGTAGGAAAAGAAAAGGCCACAAATATAAACAAGAAATTACAAAATGATAAATCTCACCAGTAAAGGCAAACATGCAGTAAACATAGAATATCACCCACATGCAAATATGATAACTAAACAAATAATTGTGAGAGGAGGAGAGTAATATGCAAGATATTAGAAATGCATATGAAATTGAGACCAGCAACTTAAACAATCATGTATATATATATATATATATATATATATATATATATATATATATATATATATATATATAT
>NW_006778156.1:307879-338659 GCF_000442215.2 Lipotes vexillifer | reverse complement strand
ATATATATATATATATATATATATATATTGCTATATCAAAACCTTATGGTAACCACATACCAAAAATCTATAATAGATATACACACAAAAAAGCAAAATAATTCCAAACACAACACTAAAGATAGTCATCAAATCACAAAAGAAGCAAACAAAAGAGGAAGGGAAGTAAAAAGACCTACAAAAAAAATTCAGGACAACTAACAAGATGACAATGAGAACATACATATGGGTGATTAATGTAAATGTAAATGGAATAAATGCTCCAACCAAAAGACATAGACAGGCTGAATGGATACAAAAACAAGACCTATATATATGCTGTCTAAAAGAGACCCACTTCCAATCTAGAACCACATACAGACTAAAAGTGAGGGGATGGAAAAAGGTATTCCATGCTAATGAAAATCAAAAGAAAGCTGCAGTAGCAATACTCAGACAAGATAGACATTAAAATAAAGACTGATACAACACACAAAAAAGGACACTACATAATAATCAAGGGATCAATAAAATAATATATTATATAGATAGATAGATAGATAGATAGATAGATAGATAGATAGATAGATGCACTCAACATAGGAGCCCGTCAATGCATAAGGCAAAGGTTAGCAGACATAAAAGGAGAAATAGACCATAACACAATAATAGTGGGGGAGTTGGACACCGAACTTAAATCAATGGACAGATCATCCAGACAGAATATCAATAAGGAGACGTAGACCTTAAATGACACAGTAGACCAGATGGACTTAATTGATATTTATAGAGGCTTCCATCCAAAGGCAGCAAAAATCCCCCACATTCTTTTCAAGTGTACTTGGAACATTCTCCAGGGTAGATCATATGCTGGGTCACACAGCAAGCCTTGGTAAATGTAAGAAAATTGAAATCATATCAAGCATCTTTTTTATTTTTACCATAACACTTTGTGATTAGAAATCTACTACAAGAAAAAATATATATATATATCAAAATTCACAAACATGTGGAGGCTAAAATACATGCTATGAAACAACCAATGGATCACTGAAGAAGTCAAAGAGAAAATTTAAAAATACCTAGATACAAATGAAAAGAAAAATATGATGATCCAAAAACAATAAGATACAGCAAATCAGTTCTTAGTGAGAAGTTTATAGCAATATGATCTTACCTCAGGAAATAAGAAAAATCTCAAATGAACAACCTAATGTTACACCTAAAGCAACTAGAGAAAGAACAAACAAAACCCAAAGTTGGTAGAAGGAAAGAAATTGTAAAGACCAGATCAGAAAAAAATGAAATAGAGACTAAAAAAAAAAAAAAATAGAAAAGATCTACAAAATGAAAAGATTATTCTTTAAAAAGATAAACAAAACTGATAAATGTTTAGGCAAACTCATCTAGAAAAAAAAGAGAGAGGGCACAAATCAGTAAAATCAGAAATGTAAAAGGAGAAGTTACAACTGACAACACAGAAACACAAAGGAATATAAGAGACTACTGTGAGCAATGATAGGCAATAAAATGGACAACCGAGAAGAAATGGACAAAATCTCAGAAAGGTACAATCTCCCAAAACTGAAACAGGAAGAAATAGAAAGTATGAACAGAATAATTACAAATACTGAAATTTAATATGTGATTAATCAACTCCCAACAAACAAAAGTTCAGAACCAGATGGCTACAGAGAGGCATTCTACCAAACATTTAGAGAAGAGTTAACACCTATTCTCTGAAACTATTCCAAAAATTTACCAAGGAAGGAACACTCCCAAACTCACTTTATGAGGCCATCACCCTGATACCAAAACCAAACCAAGAAACCAAAAGAAAAAAAAAGAAAATTACAGGCCAATATCACTGATGAGCATTGATGCAAAAATCCTCAACAAAATATTACCAATCTGAATCCAACAATACATTAAAAGGGTCACACATCATGATCAAGTGAGATTTATCCCAGGGAACCAAGGATTTTTCAATATCTACAAACAATCAGTGATACACCACTTTAACAAACTGAATAATAAAAAACATTAATATCTCAATAAATGCAGGAAAAGCTGTTGATAAATTTCAACATCCATTTATGAGAAAAACTGTCCAGAAAGTGGGCATAGAGGGAACCTACCTCAACATAATAAGGCCATATATGATAAACCCACAACTAACATCATACTCAAAGATGAAAATCTGAAAGCATTACCTCTAAGATCAGGACCAAGGTAAGGATGCCCACTCTTGCCACTTTTATTCAACATAGTCTTGGAAGTCTTAGCTACAGCAATTAGAGTAGAGAAATAAATAAAGAATCAAAGTTGGAAAAGAAGAAGTAAGATTGTCACTTTTGCAGATAACATGATACTATGCATAAAGAATCATAAAATATTACCAGAAAACTACCACAGCTAATTGATAACTTTAGTAAATTTGTAGGGTACAAAATTAATACACAGAAGTTTCTTGCATTTTTGTATAATAACAATGAAATGTTAGAAAGATAAATTAAGGAAACAATGTCACTTATGATCACATCAAAAAGAATAAAATACATAGGAATAAACCTACCTAAAAGAGGCAAAAGACCTATATTCATAAAGCTATGAGATGCTGATTAAAGAAATGAAAGATGACCCAAAGAGATGGAAATATACTGTGTTCTTCGATTGGAAGAATCAATATTGTCAAAGTGACTATACAACACAAAGCAGTCTACAGGTTCAATGCAATGCTTATCAAATTACCAATGGCATTTTTCACAAAATTAGAAGAAAAAAAAATGAAATATGTATGGAAACACAAAAGACCCCAAATAGCCAAAGTGATTTGGGAAAGAAAAACAGAGCTGGATGAATCAGGCTCTCTGACTTCAGACTGTACTACAAAGCTACAATCATCAAAACAGTATGGTACTCACACAAAACAGATATATAGATCGATGGAACAGGATAGAAAGCCCATAAATTAACCCATGCACCTACGGTCAATTAACCTACCACAGAGGAGGCAAGAATATACAATGGAGTGAAGACAGTCTCTTCAATAAGCAGTGCTGAGAAAACTGGACAGCTATATATGAAAAAATGACATTAGAGGGAATTCCCTGACAGTCCAGTGGTTAGGACACTACAGTTTCATTGCTGAGGTCCTGCATTTGATCCCTGGGTAGGGGAACAAATATCCCACAAGCTGTGTGGCATGGTCAAAAAAAAAGAATAAAATTAGAACATTCTCTAATACCCTACACAAAAATCAACTCAAAATGGATTAAAGCTCTAAATGTAAGGCCAGAGAATATAAAACTCTTAGAGGAAAACAGAGGCAGAACACTCTTTGACATAAATTGCAGCAATATCTTTATCAACCCATCTCCAAAATAAACAATTGAGACCTAATCAAACTTAAAAGCTGTTCCATAGAAAAGGAAACCATAAACAAACATAAACAAAAACAAACAAACAAACAAAAAACTCTACAGAATGGGAGAGTGTATTTGAAAATGATGCACTAAAAACTGATTAATCTCCAAAATATACAAAGAGCTCAAGCAGCTCAATATCAAAAACACACACCACCCAATCAAAAAAACGTGCAGGAGATATGAAAAGACATTTCACCACAGAAGACACACAGATTGGCAAAAGGCACATGAAAAAATACTCAATATCACTAATTATTATATAAATGCAAATTAAACTTTCAATGAGGTATCTCCTCACTCCAGTCAGAATGGCCAACATCAAAATGTCTACAAATAACAAATTCTGTAGAGGGTGTGGAGAAAAGGGAACTCTCCTACACTTTAGAAGGGAATGCAAGTTGGTGCAGTCACTATTGAGAACAGTATGGAGGTTACTCAGAAATCTAAAAATAGAACTACCATATGTACCAGCAATATCACTCTTGGGCATATACCTGGACAAAACTATAAGTCAAAGAGATACATGCACCCCTATGTTCAAAGCAGCACTATTCACAATACCCAGGACATGAAAACAACCTAAATGTCCTTCGACAGATGAACAGATAAAGATGTGGTACATATATACAATGGAATACTACTCAGCATAAAAAGAACAAAAGAATGACATGTGTAGCAACATATATGCAACTAGAGATTATCATACTAAGTGAAGTAAATCAGAAAGAGAAAGACAAATATCATATGATATCACTTATATGTAGAATCTAAAATATAGCACAAATGAACCCGTCTATGAAAGAGAAACTTATTCACAGACATAGAGAACAGATTTGTGGTTGAGAAGCAAACTATTACATATAGACTGGATAAAAAACAAGTTCCTACTATATAGCAGAGGGAACTATATTCAATATCCTGGGATAAACCATAATGAGAAAGAATATTAAAAAAATGTATATATGTGTTTAACTGAGTCACTTTGCTGTACAGCAGAAATTAACACAACATTGTAAATCAACTATACTTCAATTAAAAAATACTAGGTGATAAGGGGATTTATTTTATTAACACTAGTCTAATTATGTATAACTTCATTTTTCATAATGTTTTTTAAAAGAATGACAAGAATAATAGATAAAAAAGAAGTATAAATCCTTGGAATTAGTGCTTTGTAACTTGTTTAAATGTAAATTAAATCAATCAGTTTTGCTATTAAAATATTATGCATTTTAAGGTAAAAATGTCTATAAATAATAAATGCTTGAGAGGGTGTGGAAAAAAAGGAACACTCCTACACTGTTAGTGGAAATGTAAATTGATGCAGCCACTATGGAGAACAACATGGAGAGTCCTTTAAAAACTAAAAATAGAGCTATAATATTATCCTGCAATCACTCTCCTGGGCATATATTTGGAGAAAACCATAATTAGCATCACTATTTTCAATAGCCCAGACATGTAAGCAACCTAAATATCCACCAACAGATTAATGGGTAAAAATGATGTGCTATATATAGACAATGGAATATTACTCAACCATAAAAAAGAATGAAATAATGCAGCAACATAGATGGACCTAAAGTTTATCATACTGAGTGAAGTAAGCCAGACAGTGAAAGATAAATATAATATGATATCATTTATATGTGGAATCCAAAATAAAAGTGATACAAATAAACTTATTTACAAAACATGAATAGACTCACACACATAGAAAACAAACTTATGGTTACCAGGGGGAAAGGGGGAGGGATTAATTAGGAGTTTGGGATTAATACATACAAAATAGGTAACCAACAAGGACCCACTATATAGCACATGGTACTATACTCAATATCTTGTAATAACATATAATGAAAAAGAATGTGAAAAAAAGAATATCTACATTTATATATTTATATATGCATACATATACATCTTAGTCCCCTTTACCTATTTGGCTGACACTCCTAACTCATCCCCCTTATGACAAACCAACATTTGTTCTCTGTATCTATAAGTCTGTTTTCATGTTTGTTTGTTTTTAGAGTCCACATATAAGTGAGATCATGCAGTATATGTCTTTGTCTGACATATTTCACTTACCATAATACACTCTAGATCCATTCATGTTTTCACAAGTGGCAATATTTCTTTTTTATGGATGAGTAATAGCCCTTTGTATATATGATCCCACATCTTTTTATTCATTCATATATTGATGGACATAATTTTCTTACATATCTTGGCTATTGTAAATAAAGCTGTAATGAAAATTGGGGGACATACACATTTTCAAATGGGTGATTTTGTTTCATTCAGGTAAATACCCAGAATTGAAATTTCTGGATCATATGGCAGATCTAATTTTAATTTTTTGAGTAACCTCCATAAGATTTTCATTTTGGCTGCACCAATTTTCAATTCAACTAGCAACACACAAGGTTTCCCTTTTCCCCACATCCTTGCCAACACTTATTTGTACTCTTTTTGATGACAAGCATTCTGAGAGATATGAGGTGGTTACTCATTTTGGTTTTGTTTGCATTTCCCTGAAGATTAGTGATGTTGCACATCTTTTCATGTGTCTGTTGGCCATCTGTATGTCTTCTTTGAAAAAATGTCTACTTAGGTCCTCTGACATTATGTAAATGGTTATTTGATTTTTTGATGTTGAGTTATATGAGTTTTTTGAATATTCTGTATATTAAATCCTTATCAGACACATTGCTTGCAAGTTCTTCTAGTTCCTTTAGGCACGAGGTTAGATTGCTTATTTGAGATTCTTCTTCTTTCCTGAGGTAAACTTTTATCACTATAAACTTCTCTCTTAGAACTGTCTCTGATAATTCCCAGAGATTCCAGATCTTGTGTTTATTTCTGTCAGGTATTTTCTTTTAATTTACTCTTTGATTTTTTCAGTGAATTATTGATTGTTTAGCAGCATATTATTTAGTCTTTACATGTTTGTGTTTTTTGTAGTTTTTCTTGTAGTTCATTTCTAATTTCATATTGTTGTGATCTGAAAGGGTGCTTACTATGATTTTAATCTTCTAAAATTCATTGAGATTGTTTTATGGCTTAGCATGTGATCTATCCTGGAGAATATTCCATGTGTACTTGAAAAGAATGTGCATTCTGCTGCTTTTGATCTGTGATAAATATATATCTCTATATCTCTATATCTCTATCTATATCTAACCTTCTGCTCTAATCTATCATTTAAGGTAAGATCATTGATTTTCTGTGTGAATGATCTTTCTGCTGATGTCAGTGTTGTGTGAAACTCTCCTATTCTTATTGTGTTACTGTTAATTATTTCCTTATATTTCTTTATATATATATGTTTTATGTATTTAGTTGCCCCTATGTTGGGAGTATATATTTTTATAATTTTACAATTGTTATATGTTCTTTTTTTTTTAATTGGAGTAAATTTGCTTTACAATGTTGTACTAGTTTCTGCTGTACAGTGAAGTTAATCAGCTATATGTATATATATATATTCCCTCCCTCTTGAAACTCCCTCCCAACACCCCATCCCACCCATCTAGGTCATCACAGAGCACTGAGATGAGCTCTCTGTGCTATACAGAAGATTCCCACTAGCTATCTATTTTACACATAATAGTTTAAATGTGTCAATACTAATCTCCCAAATCATCCCACACTTCACTTTCTCCCAAGGTCCACATGTCCGTTCTCTGCACCTGTGTCACTCTTCCTGCACTGGAAATAGGTTCATCTGTACCATCTTTCTAGACTCCACATATATGCATTAATATATGGTATTTGATTTTCTCTTTCTGACATACATCACCCTATGACAGTCTCTAGGTCTATCCACATCTCTATTAATGCCACAATTTTATTTGATTTTAAGGCTGAGTAATATTACATTGTATATATGTACAACATCTTGTTATCCATTCATCTGTCAATGGACGTTTAGGTTATTTCCATGTCCTGGCTATTGTAAATAGTGTTGCAATGAATACTGGGGTCCATGTGTAGTTTTGAATTAAGGGTTTTTCAGGTTATATGCCCAGAAGTGAGATTCCTGGGTCATATGGTAGGTCTATTTTTCATTTTCTAAGGAACCTCCAGACTGTTCTCCACAGTGGCTGTATCAAATTATATTTCCACCAACAGTGCATGAGGTTCCCTTTTCTCTGCATCATTTCTGGCATTTATTGTTTGTAGATTTTTTGATGATGGCCATTCTGACTGGCATGAGGTGATAGCTCATTGCAGTTTTCATTTGCATTTCTCTAATAATTAGTGATGCTGAGTATGTTTTCATGTGCCTCTTGTCCATCTGTATGTCTTCCTTGGAGAAATATCTATTCAGGTCTTCTGCCCATTTTTTCTTGGGTTGTTTGTTTTTTTGTGATTGAGCTCCATGAGCTGTTTGTATATTTTAGAGATCAATTCTTTGTCCATTGCTTCATTTGCAAATACTTTCTCCCATTCTAAGGGTTGTCTTTATGTCTTGCTTATGGTTTCCTTTGCTGTGCAAAAGCTTTGAAGTTTCATAGGTCCAATTTGTTTATTTTTGTTTTTATTTTCATTACTCTAGGAAGTGGGTCAAAAAGATCTTGCTCAGGTTTATGTCAAATAGTGTTTTTCCTTTGTTTTCCTTTAAGAGTTTTGCAGTGTCCGGTCTTACATTTAGGTCTTTAATACATTTTGACTATTTTTGTGTATGGTGTTAGGTAGTGTTCCAATTTCATCCATTTACATGTAGCTGTCCAGTTTTCCCAGCACCAATTATTGAAGAGGCTGTCTTTTCTCCGTTGTATATTCTTGCATCATTTGTCATATATTAGGGGACAATAAGTGTGTGGATTTATCTCTGGGCTTTCTATCCTGTAGCATTGAAGTATATTTCTGTTTTGTGCCAGTACCATACTGTCTTGATTACTGTAGCTTTGTAGTATAGTCTGAAGTTGGGGAGCTTGATTGCTGGAGATCAATTTTTCTTTCTCAAGATTGCTTTGGCTATTTATGGTCTTTCATGTTTCCATGCAAAGTCTAAAATTTTTTGTTCTAATTCTGTGAAGAATGCCATTGGTAATTAGATAGGGATTGCATTGAATCTGTAGACTGTTCTGGGTAGTATAGTCATTTTCACAATATTGAGTCTTCCAATCCAAGAGCATGGTATATTTCCCAATAAGTTTATGTCATCTTTAATTTCTTTCATCAGTGTTTAATAGTTTTCTGAGTACAGGTCTTTTGCCTCCTTAGGTAGGTTCATTACTAGATATTCTATTTTATTGTTGTGATGGTCAATGGGATTGTTTCCTTAAATTGTCTTTCTGATCCTTCATTGTTAATGTATAAGAATGCAAGAGATTTCTTTACATTAATTTTGTATGCTGCAACTTTACCAAATTCACTGATGAGCTCTAGTAGTTTTCTGGTGGCATGTTTAGAGTTTTCTATGTATAGTATCATGTCATCAAAATAGTGACAGTTTTATTTCTTCTTTTCCAATTCATATTCTTATTTATTTTTCTTCTCTGATTGCCATGGTTAGGACTTCCACAGCTACATTGATTAAGAGTGGCATAAGTGGACATCTTTGTCTTGTTCCGAATCTTAGAGGAAATGCTTTAAGTTTTTCACCATTGAGAATGATGTTTGCTGTGGGTTTGTTGTATATGCCCTTTATTATGTTGAGGTAGGTTCCCTCTATGCCCACTTTCTGGACAGTTTTTTTTTTTATCATAAATGTGTTGAATTTTTTCAAAAATTTTTCGCCATCTATTGAGATGGTCATAAAGTTTTTATTCTTTAATTTGTTAATATAGTGTATCACATTATTTGGTTTGTGTATATTGAAGAATCCTTGCATTCCTGGGATAAATCCCACTTGATCATGTTGTATGATCCTTTTAATGTCTTCTTGGATTTTCTTTGCTAGTATTTTGTTGAGGATTTTTGTGCCTATGTTTATCGGTGATATTGTTCTCTAATTTTCCTTTTTGCTGATATCTTTGTTTTTTTGTATCGGAGTGATGATGGCATTGTAGAACGAGTTTGGGAATTTTCTTCCCTCTACAATTTTTTGGGAGAATCTTAGAAGGATAGCTGTTAGCTCTTCTCTAAATGTTTGATAGACTTTGCCTGTAAACCCATCTGGTCATGGACTTTTGTTTGTTGGAAGATTTTTAATTACAGTTTCAATTTCATTACTTGTGATTTGTCTGTTTATATTTCCTAATTCTTCCTGGTTCAGTTTTGGAAAGTTGTCCCTTTCCAAGAATTTGTCCATTTCTTCCAGGGTGTATATTTTAGTGGCATATTGTTCCTCATAGTAGTCTCTTATGATCCTTTGGATATCTGCAGTGTCAGTTCTAATTTCTCCTTCTTTATTTCTCATTTTATTGGTTTGAGTCCTCTCCCTTTTTTTCCTTGATGAGTCTGGCTAAATGGTTATCAATTTTGTTTATCTTCTCAAAGGACAAACTTTTAGTTTTATTGATTTTTGCCATTGTTTTCTTCATTTCTACTTCATGTATTCCTGTTCTCATCTTTATGATTTCTTTCCTTCGACTAACTTTGGGTTATCTTTGTTCCTCATTATCTAGTTGTGTTATGTATAAAGTTAGGTAGTTTATTTGAGATTTATTTTGTTTCTTGAGGTGAGATTGAATTGTTATAAACTTCCCTATTAGAACTGCTTTTGCTGTGTCCCATAGGTTTTGGATTGTAATGTTTTTGTTGTCATTTATTTCTAGGTATTTTTTAATTTCCTGTTTGATTTCTTCATTGATCTCTTGGTTACTTAGCAGCACACTGTTTAGCCTCCATGTGTGTGCTTTATTTTTTTTCTGTGTTTGATTTCTAATTTCATAGTGTTGTGGTCCAAAAAGATGCTTGATGTGATTTTAATTTTCTTAACTTTTCCAAGGTTTGATTTGTGACCTAGGGTGTGATCTATCCTGGTGAATGTTCCATGTGCACTATAGAAGAAAGTGTATTCTCTGCTTTTGAGTGGATTGTCCCATACCTATCACTGAAATCTATCTGGTCTATTGTTTCATTTAAGCATAGTGTTTCCTTAATTATATTCTGCTGGGATGATCTATCCATTGGTAAGTGAGGTGTTAAAGTCCCCCACTATTTTTGTGTTACTGTCAATTTCCCCTTTTATGGCTGTTAACATTTGCCTGATGTATTGAAGTGCTTCTATATATTTACAATTGTTATATCTTCTTCTTGTATTGACATCTTGATTGTTATGTAGTGTCCTTCCTTATCTCTTTTAACAGTCTTTATTTTAAAGTCTATTTTATGTGATATGAGTATTGCTACTCCAGCTTTCTTTTGATTTCCATTTGCATATAACATCTTTTTCCATCCCCTCATTTTCAGTCTGTATGTGTCCCTAGGTCTGAAACAGGTCTCTTGTTGAAGGCAAACATAAGGGTCTTGTTTTTGCATCCATTCCGACAGTCTGTGTCTTTTGTTTGGAGCATCTAATCCATTTACATTCAAGGTAATTATCAATATGTATGTTCCTATTAGCATTTCCTTAATTGTTTTCGGTTTGTTTATGTGGTTCTGTTTCTTCTTTTGTGTTTTCCACCTAGAGAAGTTCCTATAGCATTTGTTGTAAAGCTGGTTTGGTGGTGTTGAATTCTCTTAGCTTTTGCTTGTCTGTAAAGCTTTTGATTTCTCCATCAAAGCTGAATGAGATACCTGCTGGGTAGAGCAATCTTGGTTGTAGGTTTTTCCCTTTCATTACTGTAAATAAATCCTGACACTCCCTTCTGACCTGCTTATTTCTGCTGAAAAGCCAACTGATAACCTTATGGGGATTCCCTTATATGTTATATGTTGCTTTTCCTTTGGTGCTTTCAATATTTTTTCTTTGAATTTAAGTTTTGTTAGTTTGATTAATATGTGTCTTGGTGTGTTTCTCTTAGGGTTTATCCTCTATGGGTCTCTCTGCACTTCCTGGACTTGGTTGGCTATTTCCTTTCCCATGTCAGGGAAGTTTTTGACTATAATCTCTTCAAATATTTTCTCATACCCTTTCTTTTTCTTTTCTTTTTCTGGGACCCCTATAATTCCAATGTTGGTCCATTTAATATTGTCCCAGATGTCTTTGAGACTCTCCTTAATTCTTTTCATCCTTTTTTCTTTATTCTGTTCTGTGGCAGTGATTTCCACCATTCTATCATCCAGCTCACTTATTTGTTTTTCTGCCTCAGTTATTCTGCTATTGATTCCTTCTAGTCTATTTTTCATTTCTATTATTTTGTTGTTCATCCCTGTTTGTTTGTTCTTTAGTTCTGCTAGATCTTTGTTAAACATTTGTATGTGCTCAATCCATGCCTCCATTCTATTTTCGAGATTTTGTATCATCTTTATTATCATTACTCTGAATTATTTTTTTAAGGTAGGGTGCTTATTTCCTCTTCATTTAATTGGTCTTGTAGGTTTTTACCTCACTCCTTCATATGTAATGCTTTCTTTATCATCTCATTTTTTTTTTTTTTTGATGGATAGGGCTGTGTTACTGTCTTACTTTTTGTTTGGTTTGAGGCTTCCAGCACTGAAGTTTGCAGGCAGTTGGGTAGAGCCAGATCATGGTTCTGAGATAAGGATCTCTGGGAGACTTCATGCTGATGAATATTCCCTGGGATCTGAAGTTCTCTGTTAGTCTAGCAGTTTGTATCCCACGCTCCCAACATGGAAGCTCAGTCCAGATCTCCAGCCTGTGAACCAAGATTTCACAAGCTGTGCAGCATGAGAAGAAAAGAAGCAGAACAATAACAAAGAATAAAAAATAAAATAAAATGAGAAAAATAAAAAAAATATGTTAGAAAAAATAAAAATCTACATGAAACAACAACACCAAAGTAAAATAGAACTACAGTAGGAAAAACAAAACACAGAAAAGGCCTTCCCTGTTGGGGGCAGAGCTTAGGCAGGAGTGAGGCTTAGGCAATTTTGAGGGGTTTAGGCAGTGGTGGATCCTAGGCTCAGGACCCATGCAGCTGGAGGGGGCCTTGGAGTGCAGAGGTTTAGGCTCAGGACCCCAGCATGCTTGCCAGGATACAAGTGGGCAGGGGAAATGCTGGCTGCTTTCCCTTCTCATCCTCTAATCCCCCTAGGATCTTTTCTTTCCCCACTGATCTCTTCACCATGAGTGGGTCCCTTCCGAGCTTGGGAACCCCTACCCTCTCCCAGCTGCCTCTCAGAGTACCAATCCCATATTGCCTCTACTTTTCCTCCCCCCTCCCTCCCTTCCATCCCCCCAGGCCCCACATAGCTACAGGGGTCCTCAGAAGGGGGAAGATCTGGCCTTGTACCTCACTGTGCTTCCTGGGCCCGAGTGGGTGGGGGAAATGCTGGCCGTGTTCCCTGCCTATCCTCCTATCACCCTTTGGTCTTGCCCCTTCCCCATTGATCCCTTCATGGTGAGTGGGCCCCTCCAGGTGGGAGAACCCCTCCTCTGCTGGCCACCCCTCAGGTGTGCCAGTCCTGTACCACCTCCACTTATCTTCCCCCCTCACTCCCCCCTACCTGGTCACTCACCAGTTCCTCCCATCCTCGTTGGTGTCTGAGAACCCCACCAATGCCTGTGAGGAGATGTTAACTTTGTGTCCTCATACTCTGCCATCTTGACTCCACCCCCTTTATAGCTTCTTGATGGATTAATCCTTTTATCATTATAGAATAGCCTTATTTGTCTCTTCTTACAGTCTTTGTTTTAAACCTGTTACAAGTATTTCCACCCTAACTTTCTTTTCATCTTCATTTGCATGGAATACCTTTTTCCATCCTTGCACTTTCAGTCTGTGTGTTTCTTTAGATCTGTAGTGAGTCTCTTGTAGGCAGCATATATATGGGTCTTGTTTTTTGTTTCAGTCATTTAGCCACCCTATGCCTTTTTTTTTCTTGCGTTATGCGGGCCTCTCACTGTCGTGGCCTCTCCCATTTGCGGAGCACAGGCTCCGGACGCGCAGGCTCAGTGGCCATGGCTCACGGGCCCAGCCGCTCCACGGCATGTGGGATCTTCCCGAAACGGGGCACGAACCTGCGTCTCCTGCATCGGCAGGCGGACTCTCAAGCACTGCGCCACCAGGGAAGCCCACCCTATGCCTTTTGATTGAACCATTTAATCCACTAACATTTAAAGTAATTCTTGTTATGTATGTCCTTATTGCCATTTTGTTCATTGTTTTCAGGCAGTTTTGTAGTTCTTTTCTGTTCATTTCTTCATCTTTTTCCCTCTTCCCTTGTGATTTGAGGATCATCTTTAGTGTTGTGTTTGGATTCCTTTCTCTTTTTTTCTGTGTATAACTATTATAGGTTTTTGGGTTTTGTCTCTCTCTCCTCTCTCTCTCTCTCTCTCTCTCTCTCTCTATATATATATATATATATATATATATATATATATATATATAATTAAGTTGATAGTATTTAAGGTAAAACTCATTCTAACAACCCTGCATTTTTACACCCTCCCTCACATTTAATGTTTTTGATATAATATTTTACATATTTTTTTTGTTTTGTATATCCATTAACTACTTATTGTGGACATAGATGATTTTACTCCCTTTGTCCTTTAATCATTTTACTAGGTTTATAAGTGGTTGACCTACTACCTTTATTGTAAATTTGCCTTTAACAATGAGACTTTTTTCATTTGTAATTGTCATACTTCTAGTTCTGGTCTTCTTTCAGCTTAGAAAAAGCCTGTTAACATTTCTTTATATTAAGCCTATTTATTGATGCTGAACTCTTTTAGCTTTTGCCTATCTGTAAAACTCTTTATCTCTCCCTCAAAATTGAATGATAGTCTTACTGGGTACAGTATTCTTGGTTGTAGGTTTTCTCCTTTCATCACATTAAATATACTGTGCCACTACCTTCTGGCCTGCAATGCTTCTTGTGAAAGGTCAGTTGATAATTTTATGGGACTTGCCTTGTTTGTAACTAGTTGCTTTTCTCTTGCTCCTTTTAAGATTCTTTTTCTAATCTTCAAATTTGGACATTTTACTTATGTCTTGGTTTGGACTTCTTTGGGTTTATTTTGTTTGGGGATCTGCTTACTGAACATGAATGTCTGTTTCCTTTCCCTGGTTTTGGAAGTTTTTAGCTATTATTTCTTCACATAAGTTTTCTTCCCTTTTCTCTCTCTCTCTCTCTCTCTTTTCCTTAGAGGACCCCTATAATGAAAATCTTAGTAAACTTGATGTTGTTTCAAAAGTTTCTTAAACTATGCTAATTTTTTTTTTCTTTTTTCTCTTCAACTTGGGTAATTTCCACTACTCTGTCTTCCAGTTTGGTGACCTTTCCTCTGTATTATTTAATTTACAGTTGATTACTTCTAGTATATTTTTTATTTGTTACTGCATTCTTCAATTTTGTTTAGCTCTTCTTTAATATTTTATAACACTTTGTCAAATTTGTCATTTTTTATCCATTTTTCTCCTGAGTTTTTTAACATGATAAGTCATTACCTTGAGCTTCTTATTGGGTAGATTGCTTATCTCCACTTTTTAAGTTATTTCTCTAGATTTTGTCTATTTATTTATTTATTTATTTTGAATATGTTCCTCAGTTTCCTAATTTTGCCTTATTCTTTGCATGTATTTCCATGTATTGAATAGGTCAGTTACCTTTCCCAATCTGGAGAACTGGCCTTCTGTAGGAGACATCTTAGAGATTCAGCATCACACTCCCCTCTGATAACTAGAGCTACATGCTCTGATGATACTCTCTATGTGTACTGTGTGGGCCCTTCTGTTGTTGTGGGACCAACTACTCTGGGTGCACTGGGTGGTGGAGATTGGCCTTTGGCACTTTTGTTGCCAGGACCTGTCTTTTATGGTGTCTGCCAGCCTATTGGTGGGCAGGAATGTGTCCTAGCATAGCTGGTTGCATGGCACAGTGGATTCTGGTGCTAGTACCAGCACTCTGGTGAGCAGGTAAGCCCTGAACACAAAGATATTTGTAGGAGGACACCAAAATGGTGCTTGCCAGCACCAGTGTCTTTGGGATAGAACAAGCCCTGGAAAATGGCCACCACCACTGTCTATGTTTCCAAGGGGAGTCCCAGTTGCCTCCTGAATGTCTGGGAGGCTATCCAAGATCAGCTAGTGGTTGTGACACAGGCTCCTTTCAAATTAATGCTTCTGCACTGGGATTTAGAGTTTATGGGATTTTGCATGTGCCATTTAAATGCAGTCTCTTTTTTCTACAGCCCTCTTGATCTCCCATACACCAGCCCCTCTTAGTGTCAAAGCCAGACATCCTGGGGGTTCTTATTTATGATGCAGGATCCTGGGGCTGAGGAGTTTGATGTTGGGATCCAATCCCTCACTCCTTGGGGAGAATCTCTGTGATCATGATTATCCTCCCTTTTGTGGGTCAACTATTCAGGGGTCTGGGTCTTGAGTATACCACATCTTCACCCCTTCTACCTGTTTCACTGTGGTTCCTTCTTTATATTTTTAGTTGTGGAAAATCATTTCTTCAGGTTGTTCTAATACATAGGTGCTCCATAAATAGTTGTAATTTGGGGGTGCCTATGGGAGGAGCGGAGCTCAGGATCTTCCTACTCTGCCATCTTGGCCACACATCTACAATAATTTGGATATATTCATTTCTTAATTTTCAATTTCTAAAATTTCCCTGAGCCAATCCAATATATATTTTTTTCCAATCATAGTTTTTCTGGTTTTAATCTCCTTGCTTTTCTCTCTTATTCTTGAACACTGCCAGTTTGTTTTTATTTTACTTTCATTTTCTGATACTCTTTTTAATTCCCTTTAGGGATACTATGTTATCTATATTTATATTACAGATAGATAGATAGATAGATAGATAGATAGATAGATAGATAGATAATATAGATAGATAACATATTTGAGACTGTAAAGGATTCTTTGTTAATATTCTTGCATGTTCTTGGGCAAGTTCCCTTACAGTGCATGTTCTTCTTATGCTTTTTATTGTCTTATGTTTTCTTCTTCCTTTACTTTTGCTCATTGTGTGCAAATATTCTTTAACTTCTTTTTCCTACCCATACCTTTAAATTCAATTACTAGAATAAAAAATAATTTATATATCACTTTCAGGATAATGACATCTAAGTTGGGAAACTTTTTTGTTTTTCCTTAGAAGTCCAAGAAAGCATGTTTCTTGATGAGAACAACGGGGTCAATTTTTTTGCTCATCATTGTATTCTTAGCCCCTATCATACTGCCTAGTGTAAAATAGATACTCAGTACATGTTTTCAAATGAATAAATAAGTGACAATATCGGTGCTCAGCATGCTATTTTAGATATCTCAACATTTTTTAAGGTAATTTGTAATTTATGATTTGAGCTTTTACCAAATTTCCTGTTTCACTAAGGGTAGTTTTTTTCATATTATTAATTGAGTTTCAAAAGAGAAAAACTGTTGTAAAAATGCCTTTACTCCTCCATCTTTAACGAAAGTTTCACCCATCTTTTAATGACAAGAAGTTATCATTCTTTAGTTACTAGTGTACATAAATTATCACTTTTAGTATTTACAATGACTCTATCAGGTTGATATTATTGTTGGGGAGACTAAGACTAAAGGAGGCTAAGCAACTTGCTAAATGTTGCAGTATTAGTAGGCAGAAGCCAGAATTCAAACCCACAATGGCTTGTTTCCTACCTTAAAGCTGTACATTTATGTTAACTAAGCAGTAACTTTGCTGCCTCTTTCATTCAACTACATGGAAGATGATCTGAAGAATATAGATATTAGAAATGTACTCATCTTTTGCTCTAGGAACTTGTATTCTGGTTGAAGAGATCAGCAGCTATGTCAAGAATAAACTCAGCTACAAAACAGTAGATGCCAAGTTATGTAATAAAAGATAAGTACTATGTGAATTCTTCATAGTGAGGACAATCACAACTGAATTAGTCAAGAAAGGACTCATAAAGAGGTAGGATGCTGAAACTAAATATTATTTGCAAAGTAAGTACTGGGGTCAAGCACAATACACTTGATCACTTTAAAGTCCTTTGAAACCCCTTGGAGAATATAGCTCTTTTGTTTTTTTGGTTGGGGCTGGGAATCATGGGATAAAATGTGTAAATTTCATATGCCTCCCTTCAAAAAATGTGTATGTGTGTGTGTATGTAAAATGTTGCTTCATTTATACTAAAATTTTATTTTACATGATTATGACTTGAAGGCAATGATTGTTGAATGTCAGCAGAAATCGCCAGTACAAATGGAAAAGAAGTTTGTATCTCTTGCATGCTCTGAGTGATTTTTTTCCCCTCCATTTATAATGTGGCATGTAAGTTTTCCTGAGTGTTGGGTGTTTGGATCTTGAAGCTTTAAGATTTTATTTTCCTCAGAATATAAACTTTGATCACATAATACAGTAGAATATTCCACTCTCAGTAGGAAAGGAATGTGATATCATAAAATTTTGTGTGAATTAATTTGGCTTCTAACTCTAGTCATATAACATTGATTATTTGGTGATCTCAGATGACCTTAGGTTATTAATATCGTAAAGGCTTGGCTTTCTAATCTGTGCATTAAAAGTAATAATTACTTCCTCTCAGTGTCATTACCAATGAGATAATTTATAAGACAATGTTTAGCATTATGCCTAGGTCATAAGTATTCAATAAATGTCAGTTTCCTTATTTCCTTGTGCTTCTTCCATCTCTTTTGTATCATTGATTTTTTCTTCTTTTTTTATAATTAACTGTTTTCATTGTGTTAAAATATATATAACATATTTTTTATTATAACCATTTTTAAGTGTATAATTCAGTAGCATTAAATACATTTCTCAGTGTTGTGTAACCATCACAGCCTTCTATATCTGAATCTTTTTATCACTGACAATAAAAACTCCTTAACAATAAAACAGTAATTTTCCCTTCTCACATCCTCCCAGGTCCTGTAAAACTCTACTTTATTTTCTGATTCTATGAATTTGTCATTTTAGATACTTTATATAAGTGGGTTAACACAATATGTATCTTTCTGGTAAAACCTATTTAACAGAGCGTATTTTCAAGGTCTATTGATGCTGTAGCACATATCAAAATTTCAGTCCATTTTAAGACTGAATAATATTCCATTTTATGTATATACCACATTTTTTCAGTCACTTATATTTGATGAATACTTGGGTTGTTTATACCTTTTGGTTATTGTGAATAATGCTTCTATCATGAACAAAAGTGGACAAGTATCTGAGTACCTGCTTTCAATTATTTTGAATTTGTATAGCTAGGAGCAAACTATTGCTGGGTCATATGGTAGTTTTATGTTTAACATAAGCTAAAACTGTCAAACTGTTTTCTACAGTGTCTGCACCATTTTACATTTTCTCCAGCAGTACACAAAGTTTCCAAATTCTCCACATCCTCATCAGCACTCATTTTATACTTTTTCTTTCTCTCTTTTTAAAATTATAGGCATCCTAGTAGATGTGAAGTGGTACTACATTGTGTGTTTTGCTTGCATTCCCCAATGACTAATGATGTTGAACATCTTTTCATACCTTTGTTAGCTATTTGTATATTGTCTTTGGAGAAATATTTATTCAAATCCTTTGCACATTTTTGAACTTTCCTTGTTGTTGATATTTTAGGGGTTTTAAACATATTTGGAATATTAATCCTTCATCAAATATATATTTGCAAATATTTTCTTATACTGTGTAAGTTGTAGCTACTCTTTCCTGATAGTATTCTTTGATGCACTAAAGTTTGCAATTAATAAAGCCTAATGTACCTATTTTTTTTCTGTGCTTTATTTGGCATATCCATGAAGTCACTACCAAATTCAGTAACATGAAATTTTTCCCCAATGTTTTCTTCTAGGAGTTATATAGTTTTATCTCTTAAGTTTAAGTCTTTGACCATAATTTGAGTTAATTTTTACATATGGTGTAAGAGTTCAACTTTATTCTTTTGCATGTTTATATCCATTTCTTTCCCAGCACCATTAGGTAAAAATGGAGTTCTCTCCCTATTTATTGGCCTTCACACCATTTTGAAAATAAATTGATTATATATGTTAGGGTTTGTTTCTTGGCTTTCTATTTTATCTATTTATCTATGTCTGTCCTTATGTAAGTACCATAAAGTTTAAGTTACTGTAGGCTTGTCATAAGCTTTAAAATTTGAAAGTGTGGTTTTGTTTCTTTTTTTTTTCAAGATTATTTTGATATTCAGAGCCCCTTGTAATTCCATAAGAATTAAATGAGTAGATTTTCCATTTCTGAGGAAAACACTGCTGGAATTTTGATAGGAATTATACTAAATCTCTAGTTTACTTAGAGTAGTATTGTCATCATAATAACGTTATCTTGTGAACCATGTACATGAGATGCCTTTCTATTTATTTCAGTCTTCTTTAATTTGTTTTAACAATGTTTTGTACTTTGCAGCATACAAGACATTCACCTCCTTGGTTAGATTTATTTCTAATACTTTTTGATGCTATTGTAAATAGAATTGCTTTCTTAATTTCATTTTTGGATTGTTCATTGCGGGTGTATAGAAACACAACTGATTTTTTGTGTTGTTATTGTACACTGAAACTGCTGAAATTACTAATTAGCTTTAGTAGCTTTTGTGTGGATGTGTTGGGATATTCTCCATATAGGATAATGCCATATTCAGATAGAGATAGTTTTAACTCTTCCTCTCAATTTGAATACCTTTTATTTATTTTTTCTGTCCCAAAGCTCTAGCTAGAAATCCAGGACAATGTCAAACAGCAGTATGAAATGTGAGCACCCTTATGTTGTTTCTGATGTTGGAGGAAAACTTTCAGTCTTCACAATTGATCTTAATGTCAACTGTGGGTTTCTTATTAATACTACTTTTCAATGTTGAGGGGATTTCTCACTGTTGTTAATTTTCGGAAAGTTTTTATCATTATTTTATTATTTTCCCTTTCAGCAAGCTTTGGATATAGCTTACTCTTCTTTTCCAAGTTTCTTAAAGTGTAAAGTTTATCTATTGATTTCAGATTTTTCTTTCTTTAATAAGCATTTCTGCCAACTGTTTCCTTCTGAGCACTGCTTTTGATTGATTTATTTATTTATTTTAATTATCCATTCATCCGACGATGGGCACTTAGGTTGTTTCCATCTCCGGGCTATTGTAAATAGAGCTGCAATGAACATTTTGGTACATGACTCTTTCTGAATTCTGGTTTCCTCAGGGTATATACCTAGTAGTGGGATTGCTGGGTCATATGGTAGTTCTATTTGTAGTTTTTTAAGGAACCTCCATACTGTTCTCCATAGTGGCTGAACCAATTCACATTCCCACCAGCAGTGCAAGAGTGTTCCCTTTTCTCCACACCCTCTCCAGCATTTATTGTTTCTAGATTTTTTGATGATGGCCATTCTGACTGGTGTGAGATGATATCTCATTGTAGTTTTGATTTGCATTTCTCTAATGATTAAAGATGTTGAGCATTCTTTCATGTGTTTGTTGGCAGTCTGTAAATCTTCTTTGGAAAAATGTCTATTGAGGTCTTCTGCCCATTTTGGGATTGGGTTGTTTATTTTTTTGTTATTGAGCTGCATGAGCTGCCTGTAAATATTGGAGATTAATCCTTTGTCAGTTGATTCATTAGAAAATATTTTCTCCCATTCTGAGGGCTGTCTTTTGGTCTTGTTTATGGTTTCCTTTGCTGTGCAAAAGCTTTGAAGTTTCATTAGGTCCCATTTGATTATTTTTGTTTTTATTTCCTTTTCTGTAGGAGATGGGTCAAGAAGGATCTTGCTGTGATTTATGTCATAGAGTGTTCTGCCTATGTTTTCCTCTAAGAGTTTGATAGTTTCTGGCCTTACATTTAGGTCTTTAATCCATTTTGAGCTTATTTTTGTGTATGGTGTTAGGGAGTGATCTAATCTCATACTTTTACATGTACCTGTCCAATTTTCCCAGCACCACTTATTGAAGAGGCTGTCCTTTCTCCACTGTATATTCCTGCCACCTTTATCAAAGATAAGGTGACCATATGTGCATGGGTTTATCTCTGGGCTTTCTATCCTATTCCATTGATCTATCTTTCTGTTTTTGTGCCAGTACCATACTGTCTTGATTACTGTAGCTTTGTAGTATAGTCTGAAGTCAGGCAGCCTGATTCCTCCAGCTCCATTTTTTGTTCTCAAGATTGCTTTGGCTATTCGGGGTCTTTTGTGTTTCCATACAAATTGTGAAATTTTTTGTTCTAGTTCTGTGAAAAATGCCAGTGGTAGTTTGATAGGGATTGCATTGAATCTATAGATTGCTTTGGGGAGTAGAGTCATTTTCACAATGTTGATTCTTCCAATCCAAGAACATGGTATATCTCTCCATCTGTTTGTATCATCTTTAATTTCTTTCATCAGTGTCTTATAATTTTCTGCATACAGGTCTTTTGTCTCCTTAGGTAGGTTTATTCCTAGATATTTTATTCTTTTTGTTGCAATGGTAAATGGGAGTGTTTTCTTGATTTCACTTTCAGATTTTTCATCGTTAGTATATAGGAATGCCAGAGATTTCTGTGCATTAATTTTGTATCCTGCTACTTTACCAAATTCATTGATTAGCTCTAGTAGTTTTCTGGTAGCATCTTTAGGATTCTCTATGTATAGTATCATGTCATCTGCAAACAGTGACAGCTTTACTTCTTCTTTTCCGATTTGGATTCCTTTTATTTCCTTTTCTTCTCTGATTGCTGTGGCTAAAACTTCCAAAACTATGTTGAATAAGAGTGGTGAGAGTGGGCAACCTTGTCTTGTTCCTGACCTTAGTGGAAATGCTTTCAGTTTTTCGCCATTGAGGATGATGTTGGCTGTGGGCTTGTCATATACGGCCTTTATTATATTGAGGAAAGTTCCCTCTACACCTACTTTCTGCAGGGTTTTTATCATAAATGGGTGTTGAATTTTGTCAAAAGCTTTCTCTGCATCTATTGAGATGATCATATGGTTTTTCTCCTTCAATTTGTTAATATGGTTAATCACATTGATAGATTTGCGTATATTGAAGAATCCTTGCATTCCTGGAATAAACCCCACTTGATCATGGTGTATGATCCTTTTAATGTGCTGTTGGATTCTGTTTGCTAGTATTTTGTTGAGGATTTTTGCATCTATGTTCATCAGTGATATTGGCCTGTAGTTTTCTTTCTTTGTGACATCCTTGTCTGGTTTTGGTATCAAGGTGTTGGTGGCCTCGTAGAATGAGTTTGGGAGTGTTCCTCCCTCTGCTATATTTTGGAAGAGTTTGAGAAGGATAGGTGTTAGCTCTTCTCTAAATGTTTGATTCGCCTCGCCTGTGAAGCCATCTGGTCCTGGGCTTTTGTTTGTTGGAAGATTTTTAATCATAGTTTCAATTTCAGTGTTTGTGATTGGTCTATTCATATTTTCTATTTCTTCCTATTTCAGTCTTGGTAGTTTGCTGAGAAGTGCTTTTTATGCACTGCATATGTTTTGGTAGATTTTGTTTTTATATTTTTTAATTAATTTTTTTTAATGAAGTATAGCTGATTTACAATATTGTGTTAGTTTCAAGCCTAAAGCAATGTGATTCAGTTATACATACATACATATCTTCTTTTTTCAGTTTCTTTCATCTTATATATTATTATATAATATGGAGTATAGTTCCTGGTGCTATACAATAGGCCCTTGTTTTTTATCTATTTTAAATATAGTAGTGTGTATATGTTAATCCCAAACTTCTAATTTATCCTTCCCCCCACTTTCCACTTTGGTAACAATAAGTTGGTTTCTATGTCTGTAGGTCTATTTCTGTTTGTATATAAATTTATTTGTATCAGTTTTTTTTAGTTTCCATACCTAAGTGAAATCATATATTTGTCTTTCTCTGTCTCGCTCACTTCATTTAGTATGATAAACTCTCAGTCCAAACATGTTGCTGCAAATGGCATTATCTCATTCTATTTTTTATGGATGAGTAATATCCTATAGTCTAGATATACCATATCTTCTTTACCCATTAATCTGTTGGTAGATATTTAGATTGCTTCCCTGTCTGGGCTATTGTAAATAGTGCTGCAATGAATATTGGGGTGTGTATATATTTTCAAATTATGGTTGTGCCTGATATATGTCCAGGAGTGGGATTGAAGGATCATATGGTAAATCTATTTTTAGTTTTTTTGAAGGAGCTTCCATACTGTTCTCCATAGTGACTGCAACAATTTACATTCCCACCAACATTGTAGGAGGTTTCTCTTTTCTCCATAAGCTCTCCAGCATTAATTACTTGTAGATTTTTTCATGATGGCCATTTTGACTGTTGTGAGGTGATACCTCATTCTAGCTTTGATTTGCAATCTTCTAATAATTAGTGATGTTAAGCACTTTTCATGTGTCTTTTTGGCATCTGTATGCCTTCTTTGGAGAAATGTCTATTTAGATCTTCTGCCCATTTTTTGTTTGGGTTTTTTTTGTTGTTGTTGGTATTGAAGCATATGAGCTGTTTGTATATTTTGTAGATTATTGGAACATTTGCAAATATTTTCTCCCATTCTGTAGGTTTCCTTTTCCTTTTTTTATGGTTTCCTTTTCTGTGCAAAAGCTTTTAACTTTAACTAGGTCCCAATTTTTTATTTTGTTTTTTATTTCCATTACTCTAGAAGATGCATCCAAAAAGATATTGCTGCTATTTATGTAAAAGAGTGTTTTGCCTAAGTTTTACTTTAGGTGTTTTATATTCTCTGGTCTTACATTTAGTTCTTTAATCTATTTTGAGTTTATTTTTGTATATGGTGTTAGAGAATGTTCTAATTTCATTCTTTTACATGTAGTTGTCAGGTTTTCCCAGCATCACTTATTGAAGAGAATGTCTTTTCTCTATTGTGTATTTCTGCCTCTTTTGTCACAGATTAATTAACCATAGGTTGCTAGGTTTATTTCTCTTCTGTTTCATTGATCTACATTTTTGTTTTTGTGCCAATATCACACTCTTTTGATTACTGTAGCCTTGTATTATATTCTGAAATCAGGGTGCCCTTTTCCTCCCATTCTGTTTTTCTTTCTCAAGATTGCTTTATCTATTCAGGGTTTTTTGTGTTTCCATACAATTGTAAAAATTTTGTTCTTGTTCTATAAAAAAAGTGCTATTGTTAATTTGATAGGGATTACATTGAATCTGTAGATTTCCTTGGGTAGTATATTTGCTTTGACAATATTGATTCTCCCAATCCAAGGGCATAGTATATCTTTCCATCTGTCCATGTTGTCTTTGATTAGTTTCATCAGTGTATTATAGTTTTCAGAGTATAGGTCTGTGGCCTCCTTAAGTCAGTTTATTCCTAGGTATTTCAATAGTTTTGATGTGATGGTAAATGGGATTGTTTCCTTAATTTATCTTTCTGATGTTTCATTGTTAGTGTATAGAAACACAGTGGATTTCTGTGTATTAATTTTGTATCATGAGACTTTACTGAATTCATTGATGGCCTCTGGTAATTTTCTGGTAGAGTCTTAGGAGTTTCTTTTTTAAAAAACAAATATTGAAGTATAGTTTATTTACAATGTGCTAGCGTCTGCTATACAGCAAAGTGAATCAGTTTTACATATACATGTATCCACTCTTTTTTAGATTCCTTTGCCATATAGCTTACTGCAGACTATTGAGTAGAGTGTCCTGTACTATACAGTAGGTTCTTATTAGTTATCTATTTTATATAGAGTAATATGTATATTTCAATCCCAATCTCCCAATTTATCACCCCCTTTCCCCCTGGTAACCATAAGATTGTTTCCTACATCTATAACGGTATTTCTGTTTTGTAAATAAGTTCATTTGTACCATTTCTTTTTTTAGATTCCACATAAAAACTATATCATGTGATATTTGTCCCTCTCTAGCTGACTTACTTCACTCAGTATGACAATCTCGAGGTTCATTCATGTTGCTGTAAATGACATTATTACATTCATTTTAATGGCCAAATAATATTCGACTGCATATATGTACCATATTTCCTTTATCTACTCCTCTGTCGATGGACATTTAGGTTGCTTCCATGTCCTGGCTATTGTAAATAGTGCTGCAATGAACATTTGAGTGCATGCATTTTTTCAAATTATGGTTTCCTCAAGGTGTATGCCCAGGAGTGGGATTGCTGTATCATATGTAGCTCTATTTCTAGTTTTTTAAGGAACCCCCATACTGTTCTCCATAGTGGCTGTACCAATTTACATGCCAACCAACAGTGCAAGGGTATTCCCTTTACTTCACATGCTCTCGAGCATTTATTTTTGTAGATTTTTTGATAATGGCCATTCTGACTGGTGTGAAGTAATACCTCATAGAAGTTTGACTTGCATTTCTCTGATAGTTAGTGATGTTGAGAATCTTTTCATGTGCCTTTTGGCTATTTGAATGTCTTCTTTGGAGGAATGTCTCAATGTCTATCTTCCATGATAGATACGTTTACATTTTTTATTTGCTTTTGTTGTTGTTATTGAGCTGCATGAGCTGTTTGCATATTTTGGAAATTAATCCCTTGTTGTTCACTTTGTTTGAAAATATATTCTCCCATTCTGTGGGCTGTCTTTTCATTTTGTTTATGGTTTCCTTTGTTATGCAAAAGTGTTTTAGTTTAATTAGGTCCCATTTGTTTATTTGTGTTTTTATTTTTATTACTCTAGGAGCTGGGTGAAAAAAGATCTTGCTGCTATTTATGTCATAAAGTATCCTGCCTCTATTTTCCTCTAAGTTTTATAGTATCCAGACTTACATTTAGGTCTCCAATCCATTTTGAATTTATTTTTGTGTATGGTGTTAGAGAGTGTCTTAATATTTTTCTTCTACATGAAGCTGTCCAGTTTTCCCAGTACCATTTATTGTAGAGACTGTCTTTCCTCCATTGTATATTCTTGCCTCCTTTGTCATTGATTAGTGGACTGTAGGGGCATAGGTTTATCACTGGGCTTTCAATCCTGTTCCAATGATCAATATTTCTGTTTTTGTGCCAGTACCATACTGTTTTGATTACTGTAGCTTTGTAGTATAGGGTGAAGACACGGAGACTGATTCCTCCAGGTCTGTTCTTCTTTCTCAAGATTGCTTCTGTTATTCAGGATCTTTCCTGTTTCCTTACAAATTGTAAGATTTTTTTCTAAGTCTGTGGAAAATGTCATTGGTAATTTGATAGGGATTGGGTTGAATCTCTAGATTGCTTTGGGTAGTATAGTAATTTTGATAATATTGATTCTTCGAATCCAAGAATATGGTATATCTCTCCATCTGTTTGCATCATCTTTGAGTTCTTTCAACATATAGTTTTCTGAGTACAGGTCTTTGCTTCCTTAGGTAGGTTTATGCCTTGGCATCCTAGGTATTTTATTCTCTTTGATGCAGTGTTAAATGGGATTGCTTCCTTAATTTCTTTTTCTTATTTTTCGTTGTTAGTGTATTGGAATGTGAGAAATTTCTGTGTATTAATTTTTCACCCTGCAAATTTACCAAATTCATTAATTAGCTCTATTGTTTTTCTGGTAGCATGTTTTGGATTTTCTATGTATAGTATTATGTCATCTGCACACAGTGACAGTTTTACTTCTTCTTTTCCAACCTGGATCCTTTTTTATTTCTTTTTCTTCTCTGATTACTTTGGCTAGGACTTCCAAATCTATGTTGAATAAAAGTGGCAAGAGTGGACATCCTTGTCTTGTTCTTGATCTTAGAGGAAATGCTTTCAGTTTTTCACCATTGAGAATGATGTTAGCTGTGGGTTTGTCATATGTGACATTTATTTTGTTGAGATATGTTCCCTCTATTTCAACTTTCTGGCAACTTTTTATCATATATTTATGCTGGATTTTATCAAAAGCTTTTTCTGCATCTATTGAGATGATCATGGGTTTTTTATTCTTAAATTTGTTAATATGTTGTATTACTGTGATTTATTGATATTGAAAAATCCTTTTATCCCTTGGTTAAATCCCACATTTATCATGGTGTATGATCCTTTTAATGTATTGATGGATTTAGATTGCTGATATTTTGTTGAGGGTTTTTTTTTTTTTTTTGCGGTATGCGGGCCTCTCACTGCTGTGGCTTCTCCTGTTGTGGAGCACAGGCTCTGGATGTGCAGGCTCAGTGGCCATGGCTCACGGGCCCAGCTGCTCCGTGGCATGTGGGATCCTCCTGGACTGGGACATGAACCTGTGTCCTCTGCCTCGGCAGGCGGACTCTCAACCACTGCGCCACCAGGGAAGCCCTGTTGAGGGTTTTGGGGTCTATATTTATCAGAGATATTGGCCTGCAATTCTTTTTTTTTTGGTTTCTTTGTCTGGTTTTGTTATAAAGATGATTGTGTCATCATAGAATGAGTTTTTAAGTTTTCTTCCTCTGGAAATTTCTGGAGTAGTTTCAGAAAATTAGGTGTTAACTCTTGTCTAAATATTTGGTAGAAGTTGCCTGTGAAGCCATCTTGTCCTGGATTTTTGTTTGTTGTGAGCATTCATTTACAGTTCTAATTTCAGTATTTGTGATTTGTCTGCTCATAGTGTGCATTTCTTCCTAGTTCAGTCTTGGGAGATTGTACATTTCTAAGAATTTGTCCATTTCTTCTATGTTGTCCATTTTATTTGCATATAGTTCCTTGTAGTAGTCTCTTATGGCCCTTTGTATTTCTGTGGGGTTGGCTGTAACTTCTCCTTTATCTTTCCTAATTTTACTGATTTTAGCTCTCTCTCTTTTTTTCTTGAAGAGTCTGTCTAAAGGTTTATCAATTTTTTTATCTTTCAAATAACCAGCTTTTAGTTTCATTGATCTATTTTAATTATTTTCTTAGTCTCTATTTCATTTATTTCTGCTCTAATATTTACCATTTCTTTTCTTCTACTAACTTTGTGCTTTGCTTTTCTTTCTCTCATTGCCTTAGATGTAAGGTTAGGTTGTGTGTCTTGTTTTCATATTTTTAATTTTTGGGAATTTTCTAATTTACCTAGTGACTTATTATTTGACCTATTTGCTCTTGAAGAGTATGTGTTTTATTGTTTGTTCATTTTCATATATTTGTAAATTTTCCAGTTTTCCACCTGTTATTCTTCTCTAACTTTACCCCATTGTGGTAAAAGATGATGATTTGTATGATACTGATATTTTTCAAATATATTGTGGGTTGTTTTATGGTCAAATAATGATCTATCCTGGAGAATGCTCTATATATCTTTCCAAAGAATGTATGTTGTGCTGTTGTTGAAGTGTTCTTTACATATGTGTTAGTCCTAATTGATTTAGTTTATTGATTAAGTTTTTTATTTCCTTACTCATCTTAGGTCTCATTAATGCTATGGAAAGTGAGATATTGAAGTTTCCAACTATTATTGTATTATAGTCTATTTCTTCTTTAATTCTGTCAACTCTTCTTTATATATTTTGATGATCTTTCATTACACATGTAAATATTTATAATTGTTATATGTTCTTCATGTATTGAGGTGTTTATCAAAATATATTTCCATATTTTTCTCTTGTAAAAATTTTTGACTCACATTATATTTTATCTGATATTACCTAGCCACCCAAAGTCTGTTTTCTTTACTATTTGCATGGAATATCTTTTCACATCCTTTTATTTTCAATCTATGTGTGCCTTTGGATCTAAAGTGACTCTCTTGTAGCACCGTTTGTTGAATCAAGTATTTTTTAATGCATTCTTTCAATCATTTTTTAATCCATTTATATTTGAAGAAATTAATGGTAAGGTGGTTGCCACATTACTATTTGTCCTCTATATTTTTATAGATTATTTTGTCTCTCATTTCCTCTATTACTATCTTCTTTTCTGTGTAGTTGCCTTTTTTTGGTAGTGAAACATATTGATTTTCTTCTTTCATTTTTGCAGTCATTTTATTTGTGGTTACCAAGGAGATTACATTTAATATCTTAATGTTAGAGCCATGTAATTTGAATTAATACCAACTTAACTTGAAAAGCATATAAAATGATGTCTCTATACAGCTTCATTTCCCCTTTTTCTTTTGTAGTTGTCACAGATTATATCTTTATATATTGTGCATAAATCTTTATTATAATTTTTTAAAATTTTGTTGAAAATGAAAATAAGCCTTGAATACTAAAATCACAGTAACACTAGCTAACAATTCCCCATGTAAAAACTTTGCTAGAGGTATTTCTTTCTTCATGTGCCTTCAAGTTACTGTCTAGTGTCCTTCCATTTTAACCTAAAGGACTCCTTTTAACATTTCTTGCAGGACAGGTCTAGTGTTAAAAAAAACTCCCTCAGAATTTTATAAAATCTGAGAATATCTTTATCTCTCCCTTATTTTTGAAAGGTAGTTTTGCCAGATACAGAATTCTCAAGTGACAGTATTTATTTTTCTTTCAGCACTTTGAATATATCAACCCACTTGCTTCTTGCCACCAAGGTTTCTGATGAGAAATCAGATCATAATCTTTAGCATCCTTTCTATGTAATAAGTTACTTCTCTTTTGATGATTTCAAGAGTCTTTCCTTGTCTTTATTTTTGACAGTTTGTTTATATTTCTTTCTGTGGGTTTGAATTTATCCTATTTGAAGTTTACTCAGTTTCTTTGATCTGTGGATACATGTATATTAACACATTTATGAAGTTGTCAACCATCATTTTTCAAGTATTTCTTTCTTCTTTTTATTATTGAAACATAGTTGATTTACAATATTGTGTTCAGGTATACAGCAATTTAATTTAGATATAGATTTTAGATAATTTTCCATTTTAGGTTATTAAAATATATTGAATATATATTTTCTGTGCTGTACAGTAAATCCTTACTTTTTATCTATTTTATGTATAGTAGTTTGCATCTGTTAATTTCATGCTCCTAATTTATCCCTCATCCCTCTCTGATTACCCTTTGGTAACCATAATTTTATTTCTATGTTTGCAAGCCTGATCCTGTTTTGATTATAGATACATTGGTATTATTTTTTAGATTCTACATATAAGTGATATCATATAATACTTGTCTTTATCTGACTTACTTCACTTAGTATAATATTCTCTAGGTCCATCCATTTTGCTACAAATGACAATATGTCATTTTTTTATGCCTGAGTTATATTCCATTGTGTGTGTGTGTGTGTGTGTGTGTGTGTGTGTTTGTGTTTGTGTGTGTATCACATCTTCTTAAACCAGTCATTTGTTGATGGGCACTTGTATTGTTTCCATGTCTTGGCTATTGCAAAAAGTGCTGCTATAAACTTTGGGGTGCATGTATGTTTCTTTCCCAGATAAATGCTCAGGAGTTGGAATGCTGGATCATATGGTAGCTCTATTTTTACTTTTTTGAGGAACCTCCATACTGTTTTCTATTTTAGTTGCACCAGTTTAATATCACCACCAACTTTTT
>NW_006778156.1:300922-307869 GCF_000442215.2 Lipotes vexillifer | reverse complement strand
CCTACACCCTCTCCAGCATTTATTATTTGTAGACTTTTTGATAATCAATATATTGACTAGTTTGAGGTGATACTTCATTGGGTTTTGATTTGCATTTCTCTAATCTTTAACAATGTTGAGCATCTTTTTTTATTTTTGACAGTAAGTCAAGTTTATTTGTTTTCACAGAACATACCAATAAACCCCATAGTCACCCTCTAACGGCCCACCAACCCAACAGCCACCCCTTGTGGGTAACTTAGGGGAGACTGAAGGCCAAGGACTTTATTTTCAGTGGTCCACTGAAGCCTCACACAGTAGACGCATGAGTTGAGATGCTGGAGGACCAATGTTGAGCAGCTTTTCACATGCCTGTTGGACATCTGTATATCTTTTTGGAGAAATGTATATTTAGCTCTTCTGCCCATTTATTGATTAGGTGGTTTGTTTTTTTGATATTGAGTTTTGTGAGCTTTTTGTATATTTTGGATATTAGCCTGTTGTCTGTAATATCATTTGTAAATATTTTTTCCCATTCCATAAGTTGTCTTTTTGTTTTATTGATGATTTCCTTTGTTGTGAAAAAGGTTTTAAGTTTGATTACATTCCATTTGTTTATTATTTATTTATTTATTTATTTTTGCCTTGGGAGACTGATCTAGGAAAATATTGCAGTTATATATGTCTAAGAATGTTTTGCCTAATTTCCCTTCTAGGAGTCTTATGGTGTCATGTCTTTATGTATATCTTTAAACTACTTTGAGTTAATTTTTGTATATGGTGTGAGGGATTTTTCTAATTTAATTGATTTACATGTGGCAGCCCAGCTTTCCCAACATCACTTGTTGAAGACACTGTCTTTTCTCCATTTTATATTCTTGACTCCTTTGTTAAAGATTAATTGAATGTAGGTGTGCGGGTTTATTTCTGTGTTCTCTATTCTGTTCCATTGGTCTATGTATCTGTTTTGTGCCAATATCATGCTGTTTTGCTTACTGTAACTTAGTAGTATTGTCTGAAGTCTGGGAGGGTTATGCATCCAGGTTTGTTCTTTTTCCCCAGGATTTCATTGTCTCTTGCATTTCCATATAAATTTGAGGATTGTTTGTTCCAGTTATATGGAAAATGTCATGAGTATTGAGATAGGGATACATTAAATATGTAAATTTCTTTCAGTACTATGACCATTTCAAGAATATTAATTCTTCAAATCTAAGAGCATGGGGTATCTCTCCATTTCTTTAAATAATCTTCATTACCTTTTTCAATATTTTATAGATTTCAGCATATAAGTCTTTCACCTTCTTGTTAAGTTCTTTCTTAGGTATTTTATCTACTCCATTTTAAATAGGACTTTTTAAACTTTCTCTTTCTGTTAGTTCATTTTAGTGTAAAAACATTCAACAGATTTCTGTATATTAATTGTATCCTGCTACCTTGACAAATTCATTTATTTGTTCTAAGAGTTTTTATGTGAAGTCTTTAGAGTTCTCTATAAGGAGTATTATGTCATCTTCAAATAAGGACAGTTTTACTTCTTCCCTTCCAATTTGGATAACGTTCATTTCTTTTTCTTGTCTCATTGTTGTGGCTAGACCTTCAAATACCATGTTCAGTAGAAGTGGTAAGAGTTGTCATCCTTGTCTTGTTCTTGAAATTATTTGGAATATCTCAGTTTTTCACCACTGAGTATTATGTTGGCAGTGGGTTTGTAGTAAATGGCTTTTATAATGTTTAGATATGTTCCCTCTATACCCACTTTGGTGAGAATTTATTCATGAATGCATATTGAATTTGTCAAATGATTTTTCTGCCTCTATTGAGATGATAATATTGTCATGTGGTCTTTTGTTGTTGTTATTGTTAATGTGGTGTATCATACTGATTGATTTGTATATGCTCAACCATCCTCATGAACCTGGAATGAATCCAACTTGACCATGGTGTATGATCCTTTTTAGGTATTGTTGGATTTTGTTAGCTAATATTTTGCTTCTCTATTAATTAAAGATATTGGCCTTTATAATTTTTTTTTTTTTAGTGTCTTTGGTTTTTCTATCCTTGTGATTGTGGCTTCATAGAATGAATATGGAAGCGTTCCATCTTCTTCAATCTTTTGGAATATTTTTAGAAGGATAATTAAAAGTTCTTCTGTGTGTGTTTTGTAGAATTCCCCAGTAAGGCCATCCAGTCCTGAACTTTTGTTTGTGAGAAGTTTTCATTTGTTTGTTTTTGTTTTTTTTTACAGATTCTATTTCACTTCTAGCAATAGGTCTGTTCAAATTATTTGTTTCTTCTTGACTCAGTTTTAACAGACTCTATGTTTCTAAAAACGTGTCTATATCTACTAGGTTGTCGAATTTGTAGGCATATAAGAGTTCTTAGTATACTGCTGTGATTTTTTATATTTTGGTGATATCAGTTGTTATTTATCCTCTTTCATTTCTTATTTTGTTTATTTGTGTCTTGTCTATTTTCTTGTTGAGGACCCTGGCTAGAGTCTTGTTGATTTTATTTATATTTCAAAACAAAACAGCTCATGATTTTTTATCTTTTTAAATGGTAGTCTCTATTTCATTTATTTCCTTGTTGATCTTTATTTTTTTCTTCCTTCTGTTGACTTTCCATTTTGTTTGTTCTTATTTTCTAATTCTTTTACATGGTATGTTAGATTGTTTATTTGAGGTTTTTCTTGTTTCTTGAAGAAGACCTGTATGGTATGAACTTCCTTCTTACGTAGATTTTATGAGGTTGTATTTTTTCTTGTATTTCTAGAAGTATTTTCTGATTTCCTCTTTGATTTCATTATTGATCTGTTAGGTTTTTAGTAATCTGGGGTTTTTTTTAACCTCCATATGTTCATTATTTTTTGTTTTATTTTTCTTTCTGTTGTTAATTTCTAGTTTCATATCATTGTGGTCAGAAAAGATGCTTGAAATAATTTCTATCCTCTTAAATTTGTTGAGGCTTGTTTGTGACCTAGTGTGTGGTCTATCTTATATAATGTTCCCTGAGCTTGAAAATAATTTTTTTTCTGGATTTTGGGGATGTAATGTCCTGTAGATATCAATTAAGTCCATTTGGTTCATTGTTTTATTTAGGACCTCTGATGCCTTACTGTTTTTCTGTCTGGAATATCTGTCCATTAATGACAGTGAGGTGTAAAATATTTCTACTATTATTGTATTCTTGTCAATTTCTCCTTTTATGTCTGTTAGTATTTGTTTTATATATTTAGGTGCTCCTATATTGGGTGTGTATATGTTAACAAAAGTAATATCCTTTTCTTGTATTGATCATTGTATCATTAAATAATACCTTACTTTGTCTTTCTTTAAAGACTTTGTTTTAAAGTCGTTTTGTCTAATATGAGTGTTGCTGCCCCTGTTTTCTTGTCATTTCCATTTTCATGAAATATCTTTTTTCATCATCTGACTTTCTATCGATTTTGTGTCTTTGGCCCTGATGTGAGTCTCTTGTAGGCAGTGTATTGTAGCTTCTTGTTTTGTATCCAAGCTGCCAGTCTATGTCTTTTGATAGAAGCGTTTAATCCTTTGATATTTAAAATAATTAGTTATATGTATGTATTTATTGACATTTTAATGCTTGTTTTCCAGTTGATTTTGTAGTTCTTCTTTGTTCATTTCTTTTTCTTTTTGTTTTTCCTTTTGTGCTTTGATTGTTTTCTTTTGTAATATGCTTCTCTTCCATTCCTTCAGATTTTTGTGAATCTGTTGTTTGTTTTTGACTTGTTGTTATCCTGGTATTCAAGTATGTTGATCTATAACTGTATCTACTTGCTTTAGACTGATAGTCATATAAGTTCAAACACATTCTAAAAGAGCTACATTTTTTACTCCCTTACCCCACATTTTGTGAATTTTGTAACTTATATTACATCTTCATGCTTATATTTTTGCTGTTATTTGTAGTTATAATCACTTTTACAAAAAAAAATATTGTTTTAAAATTATGTACTGGCTTATTTAACTGATCTTCAATTCTTTTATATATTCACCTTCCTTATTGTGTTTTTCTCTTTCCTATAGATTTGTGCTTCTTTTCTATTTAGAGAAGACCCTTCAGTATTTCTTTTAGGGTCAATTTAGTATTGCTGTATTATTTTAGTTTTTATTTGTTTGATAATTTTTTATCTGTCCTTCTATTTTAAATGATAATCTTGCTGTGTAGAGTATTCTAAGTTTCAGGTTATTTTCCCTTTCAAGACTTTGAATATATCATGCTACCCCTTCTGACCTGTAAGGTTTCTGCAGCAAAATCAGCTGATAACCTTATAAGGGTTCTGTTTTAAATGACCCTTTGTTTTTCTCTTGCTCTCATTAGAATCCTGTCTTTGTCTTTTACTTTTGACATTTGAATTATGGTATATCATTTTGTAGATCGTTTTGGGTTCAACTTGTTTGTGACCCTCTGTGCTTCCTGTCCCTGGATACTTCTTTCCTTCTTAAGGTTTGGAAAATTTTCAGACAAAATTTTTTTAAATACATTTTTGATCCCCTTCTCTTTCTCTTCTTTTTCTGGAACCCCTATTATGCATAGGTTGGCATGTTTTGTATTATCCCATCTCTCTCTCTTTATTTTTTCCTTTATTTTATCTTTCTATCTGCTGTTATGATTGATTGATTTCCTTTAGTCTGTCTTCCAGATTACTTATTTGTTCTTCTGCATTATTTAGTCTGTTATTCATTGTTTCTAGATTGGTTTTTATTTTGGCAATTGAGTATCTAATATTGATTGATTCCTCTAGGTTTTGTTACAGTGGTCTACATTTCTATCAATAATCTTTCTTAATTTTCATAGCATTTTTATTACCTCTTTTTTGAACTTCAGGTCTAGTAGACTGGTGAAGTTGATTTCAATATTAGTTCTTTCAGGAGATTTCTCTTGTTCTCTGAATTGGGAGTAGTTCTGCTTTTTCATTTTACTTAACCTTATATTTATTCTAGATTTGAGGAGAAACAGTTATCTACCATGGCCTTGAAGAGCTGTTTTTATGTGGAAGCATACCTGTTTAGAGTATATAAGTCCAGTATTTTTGGTGTGAGGGCTGTTTTTGGTATGGATGCCAACCACATCTTTCCTCAGAGTGTGTTGGTCATTATTCTCTTGATAGAGAATGTGATTTGTGTTGTCATGTCCAGAGTCTGCACTGGAACTTGGGTGGGGCTTTCTCTTTGCTCCTGTGGCTGTACAACCCTGTTGGTATTAGGGCCTGCTCCCCTGTTTTTGGAGTACAATCCTTAAAGGTCTGATTCAATATGTCTCTCTTGCCCTTGAGTGCATAATTTGTCCCAACAGAGTTGAGGCCCCCATGGTCACAGCATACCTGTGCACTTCCCATGCAGGCATTCACAGTTCCACCCAAAGGCAGTCCAAGTTTGTGTCCCTTTCTCTGGTGTGTTCATCCCAGACTTAGTACTAGGCCGTGGTGTGAAATAAGCTGGTGCTGGGGGCCTGGGTGCTGTGACTACAGGAATTGAAGTGGTTGTGCTGCTTTCTGGGACCTGAACAGCCTCTTTGGCAGACCTCTTTGAAAAGCTATTTACCCAAGATCTGGTTCCAAGCTGCAGTGTGGGGTGGGGTGAATTGGAGACCTCCTGCTGAGAAACAAAACTCCTCCCCAGGGATTGTCTGCAAGAGAAATGCGTTTCTGTGGTGCAACCTGGTTTGTGTGCTGGGAAAATGCTCTGCTTTTTGACCTGCTCCCAGCTTTGTATGCATTGATGTTGGGCTCAGAGGCCAGATCCACCCCCACAGTGTGCCTGCCCACAAAGTCCACAACAGCTGGACCATCCCCCACCATATTTGCACTGAAAATGGGCTCTGATGTTCAGCTTGGACCACACCCCAGGCTGTCTTGGCTGTCTCAGAGCAGCTATACTGTGTCTTTTCCCAGTGCCTGACCACCTGAGATTCAGGACCTATCTGCTGCATGTACTAGCAGCCCTTCCCTATGTGCATTTTGGGCTGGGAAGTGTGGAGAAGTAGAAGCTGTCAGTGCAGGCCTCTCTACACCCTGATTGTTAGCAAGCCACCACATGCCTACTTGCAAGCAGATTCCAGGTTCTCCAACCCCTCTATCTGTCCCAGCCTATCTCCCAGAATAAAGGGAGCTCCCCAAGGCTAGGGCCTATGTGGACCTTCCCTCCTCCACAGCTCCCTCCCCAGGGCACCAGTCCCATCCTGATGTCTTTCTTTTCTGTCCTACCCAGGTACATGGAGATATTTTTTGCAGTTTGGTTGTATAACAGACCGTCTGCCAGTTTCCAGTTAGTTTTCTGTTAAAATTGTTCCACATTCAGATATATTTTTGATGTGTTTGTTGGAATAGGTGAGTTCCACAACCTCCTACCCTGCCATCTTGATCCTCTTCCTCTTTCTGCCATTTTCTGTCTCTCTTCTTCTTCTGGTATTTTCACAATGTGAATATTGGTACATTTAAGAATGTACCACAAGTTCTTTAGGCTCTGTTCACCTTTCTTTACTATTTTTATTTTCCTTTTGTACCTCAGGTTCAATGATTTTAATTGTTCTACCTTGAAGTTTACTGGTTCTCTGTTCTGCTTGCTTAAATCTTCCCTTGAGTGTCTATAGTGTAGTTTTTACTTCAGTTACTGTACATTTCCACTCCAGAATTTATTTATGTTTTTTATATAATGCCTATCTCTTTATTAGTATTCTTATTTTTTTGCATACATTGTTTTCCTGTTTTTGTTTCCATATCTTCCTTTAGCACGTTGACCATTTTTTAGTCAGTTCTTTTAAAACTCTGTTCTATAACCCCAATGTCTTGGCTTCTTCAGGTATATTTTCTATCAATTTACTTCATTTATTTGAATGGACCATACTTTTCTGTTTCTTTGCATGCCTTTTGAATCTTTTGTTACAAATTGGATATTGGAATCTTATAATGTGTTAATTCTGGGAATCAGATTCTGCCCTTTCCC
>NW_006778156.1:285010-300912 GCF_000442215.2 Lipotes vexillifer | reverse complement strand
TTCCCTACAGTTTGCTGTTTTTTATTATGTTGTTTTGCTGGTTTTGCTGTTGTAGTGTGTCACTGTGCCAAAGATCAGCCTGAGGTGAAAACTTAATATCTTGTTGGATCCTTTATGAGCTTGTGTCTTTCCCAGAGCATGTATGGTGGACTTCCAAATCCGTCAGTATATGCAGTTTTTTTTTCAAATGTCAAAAAAGCAGGGACAGATTATTTACATCCCCTGGATTCTGCTTTAACCAGTTTGGGTTGAAACTATGGCAGCCAGCTACTATGACTGTACTTCAGTTATCAGAATCAGAAACACTTATTCAGAACTCAGAACCCCAATATTTGGAGGACAACATTCTTATTGGCTACCCTGGCTCTGGCAAAACACACAAGAACTATGTGGTTCTAGTCTCAGGGCTTCCTGCCACAGATCTAAGTGGGAGAGGTGGGCAGCTACTATCACAGTGTGGGCAGAAAATGACCAATATTAACCAAAATTTACTAGCCAAGATTTCCCCCAGTAGCTGCAGGCATTCAAATAGATTTCAGAGTTCCAAAATAGTTGTTTCAGACAGATTCTGCCAGTACAATTGTTCTCTCAGTGGAAAGACAGGTTCCTGGTGCTTTCTATTCTACCATCTTCTATAATATCACCTCATGTATCACTGTTTTTGTCTTACTTTTTCTTGCTTCTTTACCTTAACTAAAAGAAGGAAGTCTGCAAGCAGTATTTGAAGAGCTCCCTATATTTACTATCATGAGCTTCTATCCCAGATCAGCTGTTCTCTTACCTACATATTACCATAATTAGTCCTTACATATGTATGTTCTTATCTTTTATATAGCTTTTTCACCTGAGTCATAGTTCTCCTGTGAACTTTCTCCTCTATATATTAAAAATTCTTTTACACAGGGAAGAAACTGAGGCTCAGATAATTTAATGATTTGCTCAATATCACATAACTAGTAAGAGTGCAAGACAGCTTAGACGGAAATTAGTTCTTGCTTATACAAGGACTTGACAAATGGAGAAGTGTTCAAATTTGATCTATGAGACCACAGAGTATAGATCTCGTATGAATGGGAGAGGTCTCAGGCTTATCAGATATTGTTGGACATCCTTAGATTCACTGTACTATTCCAGACCTCTTCTAGGCCCATAAATCCATAGGTTTATTTAGTATTATCTTACCTGATTTATTTACCTAGAAAACCCCTACCCATTTTTCAAGGTCCAGATCTCATATCACACACTTTACGAAGCCTTCCTCCGATCTTATGCAGGTTGTTCTCTTCTCTGCACTTTCCACTGTGATTTTTATGCAATTCTTGTTTAGAATATATCACATTTTATTGTGTTTTTCTTTTGTTCACATGTGTGTCCTTCTACTACACAGTAAACTCCTTAAGAGTAGGGACCATGTCTTACTCATTTTTCATCTTCAGTGCCTGTTATTGTGTCTTGTACATAACTTATGATGGATAAATGATTTATGTCCCTCAGTTTCCTCATCTGTAAAATGTGGCTAAAAGTGATATCTACCTCTTATGGCTATAGTGAGGAATAAATAAAATGAAGTCTATGTAAAGTGCTTAGAATAGTGCCTAAAGTATAATTAGTGACCCATAAATGTTAATTATTTTTATTATTATCACAAATATGATTATTAAATTTATGTTAAATTATATCAGAAAAGTAAAGACTAGAATACAGTTCTCAAAGTCTGGTGTGACTTCTACTACTCCAGACCACTCAGCTATCTCTTCCTGAGCATGGCTGTTAAGTCTTTCCCATCCATAGTCCCTTATAGCGCCTCAGATGAGTCCAGTCTCTTTAGGCAAAGCATCGTGTTCAGAATCTTTCTTAAATTTTTCTGCATTAATCCAGCCAGGATAAGTCCCAGTTCCTGAGTTTTAATTTATATTAAGAGAAAAAAAATATTAATAAGTTTTAATAAGCTAAACATAAATTCTTCACTAGTCATTATGTGTTTTGATCATCTGCAATATATAAAATGGCATGATACATTGACTTGAATAAAAAACATGTTCCCAAAAAGCCCTTTTGCATGAAATATGAAATTAAAAATTCACAAAATATTTAACAAACTAGATTCTCCCAGTCTTCTAGATCAGGGGCTTTGACAGTTTTTTAATATAACTAACATCAAGAAAATATATTTTAAACATTACTTGTTATAAAATGTACATGTAACTACACACTATACAACATACACTTGTATGTATAGATAAAAATATAAAAGTTTCACAAACCTGAATAATCTTAAAACATGCTGTGCTATTTTCTACTCTATCCTATATTTTTTAATGTATTGAAGTATAATTGATTTACAGCACTGTGCAAATTTCAGGTGTATAGCACAGTGATTTATATATGTGTGTGTGTGTGTGTGTGTGTGTGTGTGTGTGTGTGTGTGTGTGTATATATATATACTTTTTCAGATTCTTTTCCCTTAGAGATTACTACAAAATATTGAGAAAAGTCCCTTGTGATATACAGTGAGTCCTTGCTGGTTATCTACTGTATACATAGTAGTCTGTATATGTTAATCTCAGCTTCCTAATTTATCCCTCCCCCACCCCCATTCCCCTTTGGTAACCATAAACTTGTTTTCTGTGTTTGTAAGTCTCTTTCTGTTTTGGAATTAAGTATTTTTTGTGTCCTTTTTTTTTTTTTTTTTAGATTCCACATAAAAGAAATATCATCTGATATTTGTCTTTGTCTGGCTTACTTCACTTAGTATGATAATCTCTAGGTCCATTCATGTTGGTGCAAATGACATTATTTCGATCTATTTTATGGCTTAGTAATATTATTTTGTAGATATATATATATATATATATATATGTATATATACAGTAAGTGCCCTACATACGAACCATCAAGTTGTGAACTTTCAATGACTCAAATGTGCATTTGCATGTCAAATCTGATGTACATTGTCATGTGTGTGCATCCTCTACAAGTGGTTGTGTTTTTGTGTACTTTACTGTACAGTACTGTATAGAGTACAGCAGTACAATACCTTTATTTCAAGCCCAGAACTTGTTTCATCAACATTAGGTGTGAGTGAAATTGCAGCTTACCCTCCATCAACTATTGCTGATGATCCTTCAGCTCTACCATCTCCCCCCTCCTTTCCCTCCTCTAGTCAGTAACTCTTCTTGCCTGTTAACTGATGCCAGCCCCTGTATGCCTGCTTCTGTACTATACTACTGTACTTTTCAAGGTACTGTACTGTAAGATTAAAAATGCCCCCTTTATTTTTTGTGTTGGTTTGTTTTGTATGTATTATTTGTGTGAAAATTATTATAAACCTATTACCGTACAGTACTATGTAGCCGATAGTGTTATTTGGGTATCTTTGTTGGATGTACGAACAAATTGGACTTGTGAATGCACTCTTGCAATGAAACTCATTCATATGTAGGGAACTTACTGTATATCACATCTTCTTTGCCTATTCATCTGTTGATAGAAATTTAAGTTGCTTCCATGTATTGACTATTGTAAATACTCCTGCAGTGAACATTGGGGTGCATGTATCTTTTCAAATTATGTTCTTCTCCAGATATGTGTACAGGAATGGGGTTGTAGGATCATATGGTAACTCTATTTTTAGTTGTATAAGGAACCTCCATACTGTTCTCCATAGTGGCTCTACCAATTTACATTCCCCCCAACATTATAGGAGAGTTCCTTTTTCTCCACATCCTCTCCAGTATTTATTATTTGTAGACTTTTTGATGAAAAGAAGAAGTAAAGCTTTCACTGCTTCCAGATGACATGGAACTATATCCTAAAGATACTACCAGAAAACTAGTAAAGTTCATCAACGAATTTGGTAAAGTTGCCAGATACAAAATTAATACACAGAAATTTGTTGTATTTCTATACACTAAAAGCAGAAGATCAGAAAGAGAAATTAAGGGAACAATCTCATTAACATAACATCAAAAAGAATAAAATACCTAGGAATAAACCTACCTAAGGAAGCAAAAGACCTGTACTCTGAAAATTATAATATACTGATGAAAGAAATAAAAGAAGAGGCAAACTGATGGAAAGGTATACCATGTTCTTGGATTGGACAAATCAATATTGTCAAAATGACCATACTACACAAGGCAATCTACAGATTCAATGCAATTCCTGTCAAATTAATAATGACATTTTTCACAGAACTAGAAAAAAAATAAAATTTGTATGGAAACACAAAAGACCCTGAATAGCCAAGGCAATCTTGAGAAAGAAAAACTGAGCTATAGGGATCAGGCACCCTGACTTTAGACTATACTCCAAAGCTACAGTAATCAGAAGAGTATGGTACTGGCTCAAAAACAGAAATATAGATCAATGGAAAGGATAGAAAGCCTTGAAATAAACACACCAACCTATGGTCAATTAATATGCAACAAAAGAGGCAAGATTATACAATGTAGAAAGGACAGTCTGTTCAATAAATGGTGCTGGGATAACTGGACAACTAAATATAAAAGAATGAAATTAGAACATTCTCTAACACCATACACAAAAATAAACTCAAAATGGATTAAAGACTTAAATGTAAGACTGGATACTACAAAACTCCTAGAGAAAAACATAGGCAAGACACTCTTTGACATAAATCACAGCCATATCTTTTTCAATATCTCTCCTATAGCAAGGGAGATAAAAACAAAAATAAGAAAAAGTGACTTAATTAAACTTAAAAGCTTTTGCACATTAAAGGAAATGATAAATGGAATGAAAAGACAACCTAGTAATGGGAGAAAATATTTGCAAACAATGTGACTGAAAAGACATTAATTTCCAAAACATACAAACAGTTCATACAGCTCAATATCAAAAAAAAAATCCCAAACAACCTAATTGAAAAATGGGCAGAAGATCTAAATAGACATTTCTCCACAGAAGACATACCGATGGCCAGAAGACACATGAAAAGATGCTTAACATCACTATTTATTAGAGAAATGCAAAGAAAACTACCATGAGGTGTCACCTCACAGTGGTCAGAATGGCCATCATCAAAACCTCTATTCTATTTTATTTAAAAATGCAGGTCATGCCTTCTTAAATTGATTTTATTACCCAATATTGTATAGCAGTTCACTTTTCAAAAACATTGTTCATATTAAACCACTTCAATCTCTATTACACAGATAATAAAACTGAGTCCAAGGAGCTGTGCTTATTGTTGCACAACTCATATTGGAATCATGTTAAAATACTGGGACAGTAAATTCTGATAACTTTCCTGATATCTGTAAACCCTTCTATAATACTTGGAATAAGTACTCAAGTGATGTTTCAATGCTTAACACAGTTTCTACTCAAGAAGTGTTTGTTGAATTACTTTGCTGAATCCATGACTACTATGTAGGTAGTCACTTATTAGCAGTACTAACAGAGTAAAGTATACTGAGAAGACTTGGAAAAGGAGTCTGGAAAATTACTGGAAGGAGCAATTATTAAAACTATGATTGGAAATCAGTGTAGTAAAACCCAGATTCAATACAAGATAAATCCATTGTGAAAAATATGGAAGTCATCAAGAAGAACTTTATTAAATCCTGAGAGGTGGGAAACAGAAATGTAGAGTATTAATGGGATATTTAAACATTACATATTTTTGGAGGAATTCAGTGTCCCTGGAGTACTGCCTAAAAGACACCTTCACTCTTCGTGGAAGCATTGGAAATGTGATAGGCTTTCAGTTTTGAGGCTTCCTTGACTATTCATTTTCAGTACTGCATCAACTACTTCTGTCATAAAAGAGCTTCCCATGTTTTTGTGACATTTTTAAGGCAATGAGTTATCCCAGGGTCCAGTGACTGAGGCAAAGTTGCAAATTTTTTGATACTTAAAATATAACAGTAGTAGTGGCTGACAGTTAAGGACTTGTTTCGGTCCAGTTATATTTTTTGAATTCTGTTTCATGTGTTTTACTGGTTTATTTTGTTGATGTTGAAAATATCTATGACATTTTTAGTGGGCAATTAAGTTGGTTAAAGTAAATAGTTGTTTGCAAAACATGATAGGGTTTTTGCTGTAATGTTTTATTTTGAAAATCAACATGTGGGTGTCTCTAACATAGATTGATAGAGATGAAATAATTAACATTGTTAAAATATTGATTTTTTAAAGCAGTGACATTCAACAAATTTCCAAAAGATTAATTTGTTTAAAAAAAATAAATGAAAATAATCTACTGAGAAAGTTATGTCTGTAAAAATGGCCACTAAACCCAAATTTCCCAATGTTTCTAGTACAAACTGCACCCAGGAAAACTGCTTTAATCTCCTAATGCCTGTATGTTCACAGTTCACTACTTATAATATGTTATATTCAGTAATTTCTACTTTTATACAATCTATGTCTTTTCTTCCTAGAAAATAAGCTAGCACCTCTTTTTCCAATTAATTTTTCAGTTAAACTGAAGCTGGACCTCTGTGAATGAAGGATGGGAAAGAAAATCAAAGTAATCAAAATATCATAACCAAATGAATTTCTTTCTGTGATTCTTCAGGATTCTGCATTTTTCTACAGGTTTTTCTTTGCTTACAAATGTCTACAGCTAGACCCATCTCCCTGCATATTTCAAAGACTAGAGATCACATTGTTAGTTTCCCATAAAATATTAAAATATATTTTAAAAATAAAAATACACTGTAGGGACTTCCCTGGTGGCACAGTGGTTAAGAATCCGTCTGCGAATGCAGGGTACACAGGTTTGATACTTGGTCTGGGAAGATCCCACATGCTGTGGAGCAACTAAGCCCGTGTGGCAAAACTACTGAGCCTGCGTACTGCAACTACTGAAGCCTGCATGCCTAGAGCCCGTGCTGCACAGCAAGAGAAGCCAGCACAATGAGAAGCCAGCACACTGCAACAAAGAGTAGCCCCCGCTCGCCACAACTAGAGAAAACCCATGTGCAGCAACAAAGACCCAACACAGCTAAAATAAATAAATAAATAAATATTTTTTAAAAAGAAAATACACTGCAATTTTGAATTAACCAGTGCATTTATATACACATTATTTTGGAGGGAATTTTAGAAGATTTGAGATATTTTTTTCTTGATTTCATTTTTTGAAAAAATTCAGGTTTCTTTTGGGAAAAAAAGAGCAACAAAATCTTCTTTGTGTCATGTCTTTCTAAATTTAGTAATATGTCTGTGCTTGACCAGAAAGAGTTTTTTTTTAATTTCTTCAAGGTGTTATAAACAAAAGTTACTTTGTCCAGGAATTATCAAATTACAGTCAAAAAGCTGGAGCACTTCCACTGTAAAATTCAGTATTTTTCCTATTACAGGAGGATTTCCTATATGTCAGAGTGAATCATTTTAGAATTGGAAAGGCAAATGCTATTTCTAGTTTTATTTTTATTGCTTCATGAGTTTATACATTTTAGAGTTGGCAAAGTCTGTAAGAATGTTATAACTTGGAAAAATACTTTTTTAAATCAAAATTTTTTTTAATCAAATAACTGGGAGAATGATTACAATTTGAAAGATTGAGAGAAAAAGCGTGACTGTAAAAGGAAAGAATAATATAGATATACAGAATTAATGGAAATACAGAATAAAGAATAATGGTAGTGAGAAAAGGAAGCTGAAGAAGGGAGGAAAGAAGGAAGAAAGGAAGGAAGGAAGAAAGGAAGCTAGCTGGTGGGAGGGAAGAAGAAATTAATAGATAGCTTTATTTTTAATCTCATCAAGCTATGTGTCTAGTTCTACTATCATATTGGCAAATAAAACCATTATTATTCTTCCTTAAAGGAAAACTATTGAATTTATTTTCATCCCTAATGAATATTTTGGGAATCATGATCTTAAGATAGTGTGATATCTAGTGTTATTTACAAAAACTTCTTTATAAATTATTCTATAATATTCTATAATTACCTAGTTTCAGACTGTTAAAATTAAATACAATGTCAATTTTCATATGAAAGGTTAGCACTAATACTAGAGTTTACAACATATGATAGGAATAACTAATTAAACACACCAGAATTGGGATTGACATATATATGCCGCTGGGTATGTAGTACATAACAAGTGAGGACCTGCTGTATAGCATGGGGAACCCTACTTGGTGCCCTGTGATGACCTGGATGGAAGGGAAATCCAACAGGGAAGGGGAATATGTATACATATGGCTGGTTCACTTCACTGTGCAGCAGAAGCTAGCACAGCATTGTAAACCAACTATACCCCAATAAAAATAAATATTAAAAAATAAAATGCAAGGAAACAAATAGACAAATTAATAAATACTCCAGAATTAAGAATGGACTAAAAGCTACCAATTCAGAGGGAATAGCAAAAATATGACATTAATATAAATCTCTAGAGTAATTTTCTCTTAATTTATGGGTTTTATAATATATGGGCAGGAAGAACCACAAAGGAAGTCACTAGATAAAAGGCAAATATAATTAAAACACCAAAATTTAACGTATGTTTTTATCCTCCCCTTTCCTTCTAAATGTGATGTGCATGACAATTAGGTGGAAATTATCCTTTCTCCCTATATATTAACAACTTTACCATTTTAATGGTTCCTTATTTTCATTGAAATGAGTAGCTGAAAATATATCTCAACTTCCAGCTAAGATAAATGTTATTTAAAGAACAGGGATTTTATGGAATATGGCAAAAGAAGCATAAATAGCATCTTAAAAGATAGACTATAAGTTTAGTAACACATCACCAAAAAAAGAACAACAAAACTCTTATTTCCTAACTATTGGCTAACTAAGATGACTATGCTGAGTAAATATATAAACATTTATATTGGAAGTAAAAACTACTAGCAAAGGTATTTTATTGTGAAGCCCAACCACAAACTTGGATTTTTCCACTGATCTAGGCAGCTCAGCTTCTATCCTGAAGGATATCTTACCCTTATGTGCTTTGGCAGAGCTCCAGGGTCCCCAAGGAGAAAGCAATATCTCTATTTACATATCAAAGCAAAATAAGGATCAAAACTTATTAGACCTCTAAGGAAATGTGAAAGGACTCTGTGAATTACAAGTCTCAACAATTTTCTTCCCCAAAATCAAACTACTTCTTTGTCACACAATGCTTAGTATACTGTAGTATTTCTTGCATAGAGGCAACCAAGATAAGCCTAAGAAAGAGTTAATGATACTATGCAAATGGTTATTGAATTAGTTTAAATAAATATTTTGAGTTAAGATATAGGGAAAGGAGATGTCAATCCAAGGATCTGGGCCCATTCTAATGGTTTTACTGTTTTGGACGTCTACAGAGTTACACAGAGAAGTGGCTAATTGCAGTTCTGTACTTCATGAAAAAGGATGAAGGCCCCATAAACCAAAAGGTACTTAATTTGTTTTTTACTGACTATTGAAGAATATTTGTAATGACCATCTCAATTTTTACATATTTAGTAGAATGCAGTTTCCATTTTGTAGCTTTCTGCTCTTTGCACAGCCTGCAGTATACAGTGCAGTAAGCAGAAACAAATGCTGAGTTAGGGTGTGGTTCAGAAGCCAGCCTACCTTAGATATCTTCAGCAAGGCTTTCTTGCTCATACAGCAATAAATGCTTCCTATGAAGATATTAAAAATAAAGAAAGCTAAAAATATCAATTAAATAATCATAGTTCTTTACAAACAGTACATAAAGCACTCATTAGAGGTTATTATATTTTTTTCAGATGTTTTACAAAGATTTTCACAAGTGTACAAATATTTCTTTTCACAAATTGTGTCCTCTGTCAACTTTTAACCTTTCTAAAAGTGCATTTTTTCCTCCACTGTATTTAATTAACAGGAAATAAAGGTTCTTTTGTTTTTAAATGTAATCTTTACTTCAAACCCCCCCTTCAATGAAATTACATTCATAACACTAACCATGATAATTCCTCATATTTATGAAGTGCTTTTACTTTCTTGTAAAATTCCTTTGAGGAAGGGAGAGAAAGGACTAACAGCAGACACTCCAGACCAGACTGAGATTGAACTCTTGTTTTCCCTTCCATCAAACAGTTTTCTTTGCTACCTCCTCCCCCTCTCCCCTTCCCACTCCTCCCTTCTTCCTCCTCCTTCTTCTTCTTGCTGCCTTCCTCCTCCTCCTCCTCCTCCTCCTCTTCTTCTTCTTCTTCTTCTTATTTTTTCTCCTCTGCCTCCTCCTCCTTCCCCTTCTCTCCATCTCTCTTTTTATTCTCTCTCTCAATCTTCATTCTTTCTGCCCATAATGATTTATTGAGTTCTTTGTAGGCTTCAGACATTGTGTTAAACTGTTATCCATACATTATCTTCATAAATGCTCACAACCTGTACCTCAGTGATGAAGCAGAGTGTCAAGAATGTTAGTATGGGCCTTCTTTGTGGTCTTTGTTCAGAGTTTCTTATTTGTCTCTTTCATTATTACTATAAATATTTCTTGAGCATAAATTATGTGTAGTGTTAAGTGTTAGGTATTTAAAAGTCCTTGCAACTTTAGCTATATGAATAATACAATCAGTATCAATGTTTTTTGGTGTTGTTTATATAGTCCTATATTGTCCTGAGTACAATTCCAATATCCTGAAGGCACTTAAGCATATCCTTGAAGTTATTGAGAACAGTTATTGCATTTTCTTTTAATGAATGTATATTGAGCATCTGCCATGTGCCAATCACTGTGCTGTACGCTGGAGATATAAATGAAGTAGAGAAAAATCACTGATCTCAAGACATGAGTCTTAGTGAGAAAAAGAGACAAAAAAAAAAAACGATGAATATAAAGCAATTATAAGTCTTATAATAAAGGAATAGCAGGATGCTATGGGAAAAATAAGAAGCACACAATTTTGTGTGGAGGATGAGTAAGAAAAATGTTCATAAAGGAGATCGGTTTTAAAGATGAAGGCTTTTTCAGCTGGATAATAGTATTAATAATAATATTATTATCTTTTATTAAGCCTCTACTATGTCTCAGGTAGAAGGCCAGGTATAACTCCATTTTACAGATAAGGTAGCTGAGGTTGAGGAGGTTAAGTAGCTTCTCTAAGGTCTCATAGCAGGTAAGTAACAGAGGAAGAATCCAAACCCAGTTTCCTTACTCCATCTACATGGTGACACCATAGTTTCCCATCATGTTATAGTGCTCCCTCTAATTTGGTCTCATGATATGTTATTTTAAAACTGTGATCATCTGTTTCACAAATATTTCTTGTATTTATATTGTGCTTTTTAAGGTTGTTAATTAAAGATCAGCTTTTTTCGTTTTGTTTATAGAAATTAAGTTCAACAAACATAATGACTGCAACTGTGCCTATCTTACATGGTTCTTGTGATGATCAAATTATATGGGAGGTTTAAAAAGACCTGTAAAAATATGAAAAATTGAAAAAGTACAAGTTATTATTTATTTTAGGTATTTTCAGCTCCAAAACTTTGCTTCATTTTATTAATTTAAGTTTTGCTTTCACTCTAAGTATGATTTCCTTGTGTCTACTGATTTCATTTTTGCATGTGTGTAAGTTTCCATGTTCTGTTTCTTTGCAATTATATTTAATTGATTTATAGTTAGTAATATGATTTGGCAATAATTACTTGCTCATCTATGGATAATGTGTATTTAGTCATTTGTAAACTGGCTACCATTAGTTACTTTCATTTTCCACTCTTGTATAATTTTGTAGATGCATATGTGCCTGCATCTGCATGTGTAGCTCTATATTACAATGCTACCAAAGCTGAATTTAACTAACGTAATCTTCACTTCACGTCACCAATATATGCATTCAATAAACTTTATGTCATTGACATTTCTTGAGTTTTCAATATGGTTGTGGCACCAATAATTTTTTTTTCATTTTTTTTCTTGTTTTGAATGTCATTTTCCAACAAGCAGTTGTGTTTTGGACACTTTTCTATGAAATTTACTAAGAGATAAGCATGTCTTTGTACATTATTCATTTTTAGTAGGTTTTTAATATTTCTATTGATTTTTATACTGAAATATTTATTTCTGCATTATTAACAAGTAGCTTGTATTCAGTCTCCTGGCATCTAGACTCTAAGACATTTTAGTTGATTTATTTATCTTTTAAAATAGTAAATAATTTGTAATACCTTTAATAGTGATGCCATTATAATTTCCTTGTTCATTATAATTTTTACATTCACCTAAAAATTACATAAGGTTAACTAGAGCCAAAGATCTAGAGATTTGAAGCAATATCTTAAATAGTTTTACTATGTATTTCTCTTTTCTTCTGTATTTCACTACTAGATACTAGAATTTTAGAGTATCAGGGAATTGTAGCCATATTCTTCATTGACCCAGCCTGATAGCAAGATGAAGACCTTACTATATACAGGGTGAGAATAAAGTGATACATACTTCCAAATCTATGTATTAAATTTCATTAAATTAATTATTTTCTGAAATTGCTTTATATTGAATATAATTATTTCTTTGTGCGAAGTAGCCTTTTCTTTAATCCAAAAACACTACCCTGATTAATATCTTCATGATACATATTTCTTAGTTTACATTAGGACTTTTTTATAATTAATAAAACTAAAGTGGGCAAAATGGTTGATTATCTTTTTTCTCCATGTATGTTTTCAGTTAGATAATAGTCTGATCTATGTTTGAACAAGAAGCTATAGGCTTGGGAAATAAAAGTGAGAGTTTAGAATACTTTAATAGTCTGTGTACCATTGGAAGTATAAAAAGTCTTGACATACAAGGTTCTACTTCACCACCACCCTTGGATCTTAAAACAGAGATGAGAGTATAAAAGCCAGTAGCGTATTCCCCTTTATGGCATAAAAAATAATAATAATAATATGGAGAAAACAACTCTATCAAGTATTTGAAACGTATTACCCACATTCCTTTCCACCATGTCCTGGCAATTTTTTCTACATTAACTACCACCAAACACAGTTAAGGAAATGTGTCACAACAATTTGTATTTTACCTTCCTGGTGGATTTCCAGTCCTTCTATTGTGGAAATTCATTCCAGCACTATTGGCTATAGAACTGAATTCACTAAGTTATATCCACACTAAAGCTTCTCCAAAAGAGCATACTTATTAAAATATCTAAAATGCATCACCATATGATAGTCTAGTTTATAAGGATGCAGCACAGAACCTGTGGATCACTTTTGAAGAAAGCTATAGCAGATGGCTTACTATCTTGTATTATGCACTCTTAGGAAAATTTGGATAGATTGTCTCCATTCTAACACAAGAATTCTACAGCTTAGAGTAATATGTAGTGGAGAATAGATTAATTGTGTTAGTTAAAATTTAGCACAAACAGTAAGTGCCAATGATTAGCAAGTCTTTAATTTGTATAAACCAATATAGTATTTTCCTAAATTTCCAGGAGAAAATAAAGAGAAGACAAAGGATATGTGAACAGATGTTTTTTCTGTGTATGTGTGGTTGATAAAAACCACATTGTATACTGTCACACATAGCCCCCTTTGATTAAATTTGAGTTTATATATGGAAATATGCATTCCAAGTTAACCTGTGTCAATACTTCTTACTTAGTAACATTTCAGAAAACTTTTGAATCAGTAGATAGTAAATAGTCTCTGGCAATTTAAAACAATGGACTCTGCACCCATATTATTCCTGAGAAGAAATTGGAAAGTTATCACAAAATAAGACACATGTGATCAGCTAAAATTGTGAAAAGCAGAAAAAATAAACAAACTTTATATCTGACAACATGACATTCATTCCACGTGTATTTAACAGAGATTTACTATATGAACACTGCAGGCTTGTCCTGGGCTAGGTGCTATGGGATACAAAGAAGCACATAATATGAACCCTGTCCTTAACATACTTACACCATATGTGAAGAGACAGATAATTATGCATTAATAGCTACTGAACAATTCATAAGTTAGCATAAACCAACATCACAAGGCATGATATTATCTGAAAAATCAAATGTGAGGATTAGATGATCAGTGTTATGTGTGTTTAATGTAGAAAGAGCAATGTGGTTTGAAATAATCAGGGAACACTTTCTTGAAGAAGTGGAACTTGAGCTGAGCCATGAAGTGGTTCAAGATGGTAAGGAATTGTGTAGATAGCAGTAAGGAATGGGAATTATTCTGTGTCTGTAGAAAAATGAATCGTAAATTCTTAAAAAAAAACTCTAATTAATGATTGCAGGATTGCTTTTTGGAAAGAAGATTATTAATGAAGAGCAATGATAGACTAGCAACCGTGGACCCCTAGGTTAAGTTCAGTGCTACCCTGACTTGTTCCTATTGTCATAATTCCTGTGTTCCCAAATTACTTTGCTGGGACAATTTTATTATTTCCTACTCCCAAATCATCAACAGTCAATAAATTGCTATGTGCCATGTTTGACTAATATACAAAATCAAAACAGCTGAGCATATAAAATCTGGCACAGAGGACTTTCATCTTATGATTATGGGCTAGCTAGCTAGCCCTATTTTGTAGAAGGATCATCCACAGATGTTTCACAGAAAGAGAAGGCAAAGAGAGAGAAAGAAATCCTCCGACTGAGACTAAATATAGTTATTCTTACTAGGCCATCTGCGTGAATGACGCAAGCTTTGCCAAAATATTAATTTTAAATGTGCCATATTCTGTGCATGTCTATAAAAAGAAAAGTACAGGCAGACCAGCGTGTTAGACAGATATATTGAAAGTTATTTTTCACCTTAGTGGTTTCAAGGTGTGCCTGCATGCGTTATGGGTTGTTATTGAGGTCAATTTTGTACTGCCTTCAAGGTCAGTGGTGGACTTTCTCTTCTTTTTTAGTTGAATAAAAGAGGCAAATATACCCAAAAGTCCTCCAAGTTCAAATAATTAATTTAAGAGTAGCTTCTTTTCTCCTGGAGTTTATAATTAGCATTAAATGGAGGAAAGAAAAAAATGTATTAAATCTTTGTTTCCCCAGATGGAAAAATCAGATTCCTTAGGTTTTTCTTCCTCTGTACCCACTATCTAGCTTGTATTCTAGCACAGGAACCTACAGTTTCTGAATTTTTCTAGGTGGATTCAATTTTGATACTGGCTGGTTTAGAAGGTCCCTGGCATATTCCAGGCTAGCAAGAAAGAAGAACTTTGCCTCCTGAGGAAGACTAAGTCTGGATCAGGTCTTCAAAAGGGTCATTTACTCTAAAGATGTCTTTGCTGTTGCAGGAAAGTGTTTCCTGTTCATTTTATATTCATATATATATATATATATATATATATATATATATCTCTTCAAAGCATTGCCTTGGCTTTCATCTTGTAACTCTCTCTTTGCATCCTAGATTATAAGCCTCTAAATTTTTGTTCACTCACAGTAGTTACAGTAACTATTAATAATAGAGTAATATAAACCCTTCCCAATTTAAATGACTTTAGAAAGGAAAAAAAATGTACTGAATATTTACTATATAGTATGCTTAGTCTAGATATTCTAACTTATGCTATCTCACTGAATGCTTAAGACATCCATGGGACTTGTACCTGTTACCTATTAACTTTTAACAGTACCACACTTAAAAATTAATTCCACTAGCACAGTGTGATGAGGTTATGGACAATAATGACCATTTTATCAAGGTAGACTCACCCAGAAGCACTATACATTTTTTACTTTTCCAGAATGTTGGACAACATGAAAATGAGCTGCATTTCAGAAAATTAAATTTATTGGGATTTTCCCAGGATACATTAGAGAAATCATACCACTCAGTCTATTTGATTTAGAGATGACGTTTCAGTGTAGGTATATGGATAGTGTTTTTAGAAGTTTTGTTGTTTTGTTTTGTTTACTAACAGTGATGTTAAAGCTGTTTGTTGTTATAAACCTCACACAAGTATAAAGAACACTGAGTTCTAGTATTTGCAACTTCCTGCTG
>NW_006778156.1:250505-284961 GCF_000442215.2 Lipotes vexillifer | reverse complement strand
TCCTGCTGAGCAAATGTTTTGACACTTTTTGTTTCTGGAGTCACATTGGAACTTTTTGGCTACCACATGAGAGACTGTATCCACTGAGTGTAGAAGTTAGCCATAGTGTAAAAAAACATATTGTAATAGAACTCACCTTCTAATCCAAACCCCTAAGCTTCTGCAAGTGTCATGTAAGCAGTCCTCTGTGGGCATTAAATTTTGTTAATGCAAAAACTGGATGGGATGAATTTTAGGGTGTAGCTGCAAGATTCTTGCCTTTTTCACTATTCAAATCTGTTAAGAAAGAAAATTCGGAAAAATCTGTGCATTATCTGCCTTTTCCCTTACTTCTCTTGTGCTTATGTAATTTAAGGAGCCATAGAAAACTATAATGTAAATTATATCCAGGAGAGACCTTCTGGGAAGATTTTTTTTTTCTCCCAGCTTCAGCTGTGAGAAGACAGCTTTGCTCATTATGACCTGAATGGGCTGTCACAGCACACTCATAAGACCTAAACATCATTAAATCTTAGCTCAGTGTCTTTCTTGTTCCATTGCACAAAACAAGTAAATGCTTTTTTATGATCAATTGCATACATGGATTTTGTGCATGGATTCTTTAAAAAAGAAGTAAATAAGGGAGAAAATGTGGATACATCAGTGATATTTGGTCTTAGTGCACACATACTCATTTTAGTGACCCATGAATACTGGTTTGATTAAGACACACAATCAGATGCAACAGATTAGCCTCAGGCTTTGCTGATTTTGCCTTTGACATGTTGGATGTTGTTTTCCATCATGACACACAGAGATTGGAAATAACTAAAGAACAAAAGTGAAGCTTAATGAGATCAATTGTGTTGCATTCTCCACATTATATTTACCCTCTTTGTACCTGGTGTGGCTCTTCCCGTAACAATTTTGGATGATGATGCTAAAGAATCTTTAGCTACTTTTCTCATGAACTTTAATTCTGGTATTATGAGTCTTAAAGTAAGTTTGTTGTTATTATATTCTAAATATTTTAACAATATATTTCCTTATTTAATACTTCAAAAAAGTTCTGAGGCACTATAGTAGATATTGATGATTGCCTATCAAATAGTAAACCAGGCTTCCCATTCCTCCTCTCTAATAGAACCCTAATTTTTCTTTAGGTATCACTTCTATCCTTGAGGTTTTACATTTAATAGAAGTCAATGCCTTTACTATTCCAGGGGGTGAATGACAATGCATAGGCAAAATTAGTGACGTCAGTTTCCTGACCAGTAATTGGTTTCATTATAAGCATAGGACAGACTTCTGACCAATGAGACTTGAGAGGAAGTCTGTTTGGGAGCACGTAGGACAAACATTCCTTGATGATTAAATTAAAAAAAAAGATATGTACAAGAATAGGTCCTTTTGTTCTTGTTCTTCTGGATATTTTCATGCCTTTACCTGATTCCTGAAAGTGTTGCAGCTATCTTGTTCCTATGAGGAGATCTAAACTTAAATGCTTGGAATGGCAGGCTAAAACTTCGCAAATAACCTTGGTCTTTCATGGTGTCACCAAGACATTGAATAAACTAATCCTAGAATCACCTTATCCTTGGATTTATTTTTATGTTAAATAATACATATCATATTGTTTAAGCTGTTTGAGTCAGGGTTTTATGTTACTTTCAAGTAAAAGGAATCTAAATTGATATAAATACATATTACCTTCATTTATCAGATGAAGAATCTGAGGTCCAGAGATGGTAACTGAATTGCCCAATGTCTTAGAGACAAAAATTGGGAGGGCATAGATTCATATCTAGAGTTAGATGCTTATAAGTTTTCTACTATTTTCACTGCAACACAGAGATTACTGTGGTATACTGCCACATTGATATATTGTTAAAATGTTTCTGTTATTCATCTAATTTAATATTAGAAAGCAAAGTAGCAAAGTCTGGGAAAATACTACCCAAATTTGTTGGCTAACTTGGTATCTATTATAGTTTCTGACCCTGAGCAGCTAGAATATATATATATATATTTTTTCTTTTTTTTACCAAAGTCTGGATTTTTTGAACATCATACTGTACTTCCAACAGCATATTGGCTATTTCCACCTTGATATCACAGTCATCTCTTCTTCAACATGTCCATTATTGAAATCACCATCTTTACTCAAAACCCATTCCACCTTCTGCATTCCATATCTTCATTTATGGTACAAAAATTTATCCAGGAACCTAAAGCAAATATCTGGGAATCATTCCAACATGTCTATCACTCCTCATGGCTGAGTCATAATGATATTTTGTCATTTTTACCCTGTAAATATCTTTTTTCCGCCTTGCTAATGTATACTATACTTAGAAATTGGGATCTATGCCTTGGACAATCTTGCATATTCAAAACACAAAAAAAATTGTTAAAGACTACATGGATCTTTCTATAACTCAAGATTCAGTGCTCAGCCCTGGCATAGTATGGCAAACAACTCCAAACATCTACTCTTACAGGTAGTACTACTCGGGTTCCAGGGACACTTTCTTCCATATCCCTTACCTTATGTCCTTGAACCAAATGATGATTGAATTTAAATGTCATGAAGGTTTGTGGATTGTACCAATTTTGGAGTTGGGCACTACTTTGGAGTACGAGGAAGATTTAGGCAGCAGAGGTACATATCTAAGTGAAAGGTAAGTAAACTTGTCACAACCTTTTTCTCAGATGTTATAAATGTCATAGATTCTTACATAACAAAATATCATTTCTGAGTGGTAACAAACAGGCATTTTTCTTATTTCTTTTCATGTTCCAATCCACAGTTCTAGACGAATTTGCACATCATGACATATATTAGCTGAGGAACGTTTTGCATTGTTGAACAATTCATAGTACTCTTACATACCTATGTATGTATTTCCAGATGTTATATGAATCAAGCACAATACAGATTCTTTATTTTGGCAACTAGATTAATATTAGAATGTTAGAAATACAAAAAGCTCTACTTTATAAAATAATTTAATAAGATTTAATTAGGGTTTAGTTAAAGTCTTTCAGCCTTATTTACATAACTTTGAAAACATAACTGATTTCATTAGTTATAATTCGTATTTTGTCTTTTAAGGTCAATAAATTATCTGTGAATATTTTAGAAGAAAATGAAAATATAAAATATTTTAAATTTTGTTTTATATTTACCTAAATTTACATTTTTCTTAAAAATATATCCAAATTCTGTACCCTTTGAATACAACTAATATTTTAATTCTTTAGATTTATTAAGATGAGGAAACATTCAGATAATAAAAATATATAATGTTAAAGAAGAACATAGAAAAGAAGTAAAGATAAAAAGAAATAGAAAAATATTCTGTGTTTAAAGTTTTAAAAATAAGATCAATGAAAGTGAGCAGATTTCTGTTGAGAATGACCCCCACAGAAGTCATTAACAGGGCAAGACATACATTCTTTATTTAATGCAAAGTTAATTCCGGATTACAACAAGGAATTTAAGGAAGAAAATTATTCTCATCAGGTCCAGAGTTTGAAGAGATCAGATGAAATCCTTGAATCTTTTCTGTTTTGCTATGAGAAATTTAATTACTGCTCAAAACAATGAAACAGAAACAGAATATATTCATATAAAATTCACAATTCAGATGCAACAAATGCAGAAACTCTGGCTAGTCCATTAGGTGATGAAGGGAATTACACTCATGAAATCCAGAAAAATGAAACATGAATCTCTGAATCTTTACTATGTTTATTGGATTATGATCATGGAAAATGGCTGTCATGTCCTTATGACAGCACGACAATGTTTCCAGCATAGAATAATAAAATTTTAATTAATGCTATATTTTCCCCAATTAGATGAGCATAACACAACACTTAGTTTTTTTATTTATTTATTTTTTGTAGTACCTGGGCCTCTCACTGTTGTGGCCTCTCCCATTGCGGAGCACAGGCTCCGGACGCGCAGGCTCAGTGGCCATGGCTCACGGGCCCAGCCGCTCCACGGCATGTGGGATCTTCCCAGACCGGGGCACGAACCCGTGTCCCCTGCATCGGCAGGCGGACTCTCAACCACGGCGCCACCAGGGAAGCCCAGTATTTTTTTTTGATAAGTTTTTTAAATTTTTTTAAACACCTTTATTGGGGTATAATTGCTTTACAATGGTGTGTTAGTTTCTGCTTTGTAACAAAGTGAATCAGCTATACATATACATATGTTCCCATATCTCTTCCCTCTTGCATCTCCCTCCCTCCCACTCTCCCCATCCCACGCCTCCAGGCGGTCACAAAGCACCAAGCCGGTAAGCCAGTGCCATGAGGCTGCTTCCCACTAGCTATCTACCTTACGTTTGTTAGTGTATATATGTCCATGCCTCTCTCTCGCCCTGTCACAACTCACCCTTTCCCCTCCCCATATCCTCAAGTCCGTTCTGCAGTAGGACTGTGTTTTTATTCCTGTCTTACCGCTAGGTTCTTCATGACATTTTTTTCGTATATTCCATACATATGTGTTAGCATACGGTATTTGTCTTTCTCTTTCTGACTTACTTCACTCTGTATGACAGACTCTAGGTCCATCCACCTCATTACAAATAGCTCAATTTCCTTTCTTTTTATGGCTGAGTAATATTCGATTGTATATATGTACCACATCTTCTTTATCCATTCATCCAATGATGAACACTTAGGTTGTTTCCATCTCTGGACTATTGTAAATAGAGCTGCAATGAACATTTTGGCACATGACTCTTTTTGAATTCTGGTTTTCTCAGGGTATATGCCCAGTAGTGGAATTTCTGGGTCATATGGTAGTTCTATTGGTAGTATTTTAAGGAGCCTCCATACTGTTCTCCATAGTGGCTGAACCAATTCACATTCCCACCAGCAGTACAAGAGTGTTCGCTTTTCTCCACACCCTTTCCAGCATTTATTGTTTCTAGATTTTTTGATGATGGCCATGCTGACTGGTCTGAGATGATATCTAATTGTAGTTTCGATTTGCATTTCTCTAATGATTAATGATGTTGAGCATTCTTTCATGTGTTTGTTGGAAATCTGTATATCTTCTTTGGAGAAATGTCTATTTAGATCTTTTGCCCATTTTTGGATTGGGTTGTTTGTTTTTTTGTTATTGAGCTGAATGAGCTGCTTGTAAATTTTGGAGATTAATCCTTTGTCAGTTGCTTCATTTGCAAATACTTTCTCCCATTCTGAGGGTTGTCTTTTGGTCTTGTTTATGGTTTCCTCTGCTGTGCAAGAGCCTTGACGTTTCATTAGGTCCCATTTGTTTATTTTTGTTTTTATTTCCATTTCTCTAGGAGGTGGGACACAAAGGATCTTGCTGTGATTTATGTCATAGAGTGTTCTGCCTATGTTTTCCTCTAAGAGTATGATAGTTTCTGGCCTTACATTTAGGTCTTTAATCCATTTTGAGCTTATATTTGTGTATGGTGTTAGGGAGTGATCTAATCTCATACTTTTACATGTACCTGTCCAGTTTTCCCAGCACCACTTATTGAAGAGACTGTCCTTTCTCTACTGTACGTTCCTGCCACCTTTATCAAAGATACGGTGTCCATATGTGCATGGGTTTATCGCTGGGCTTTCTATCCTGCTACATTGACCTATATTTATGTTTTTGTGCCAATACCATACTGTCTTGATTACTGTAGCTTTGAAATATAGCCTGAAGTCAGGGAGCCTGATTCCTCCAGCTCCGTTTTTCGTTCTCAAGATTTCTTTGGCTATTTGGGGTCTTTTGTGTTTCCATACAAATTGTGAAATTTTTTTGTTCTACCTCTGTGAAAAATGCCAGTCGTAGGTTGAAAGGGATTGCCTTGAATCTGTAGATTGCTTTGGGTAGTAGAGTCATTTTCACAATGTTGATTCTTCCAATCCAAGAACATGGTATATCTCTCCATCAATGTGTATCATCTTTAATTTCTTTCATCAGTGTCTTAAAATTTTCTGCATACGGGTCTTTTTTCTCCTTAGGTAGGTTTATACCTAGATATTTTATTCTTTTTGTTGCAGTGGAAAATGGGAGTGTTTTCTTGAATTCACTTTCAGATATTTCATCATTAGTATATAAGAATACCAGAGATTTCTGTGCATTAATTTTGTATCCTTCTACTTTACCAAATTCATTGATTAGCTCTAGTAGTTTTCTGGTAGCATCTTTAGGTTTCTCTCTGTATTGTATCATGTCACCTGGAAACAGTGACAGCTTTACTTCTTCTTTTCCGATTTGGATTCCTTTTCTTTCATTTTCTTCTTTGATTGCTGTGAGTAAAACTTCCAAAACTATGTTGAATAAGAGTGGTGAGAGCGGGCAACCTTGTCTTGTTCCTGATCTTAGTGGAAATGCATTCAGTGTTTCACCATTGAGGACGATGTTGGCTGTGGGTTTGTCATATATGGCCTTTATTATGTTGAGGAAAGTTCCCTCTATGCCTACTTTGTGCAGGGTTTTTATCATAAATGGTTGTTGAATATTGTCAAAAGCTTTCTCTGCATCTATTGAGATGATCATATACTTTTTCTCCTTCAATTTGTTAATATTGTTCATCACATTGATAGATTTGCGTATATGGAGAATCCTTGCATTCCTGGAATAAACTCCACTTGATCATGGTGTATGATCCTTTTAATGTGCTGTTTGATTCTGTTTGCTAGTATTTTGTTGAGGATTTTTGCATCTATGTTCATCAGTGACATAACCCGTAGTTTTCTTTCTTTGTGACATCCTTGTCTGGTTTTGGTATCAAGGTGATGGTGGCCTCGTATAAGGAATTTGGGAGTGTTCCTCCTTCTGCTATAATTTGGAAGAGTTTGAGAAGGATAGGTGTTAGCTCTTCTCTAAATGTTTGATAGAATTCGCCTGTGAAGCCATCTGGTCCTGGGCTTTTGTTTGTTTGAGGATTTTTAATCACAGTTTCAATTTCAGTGCTTGTGACTGGTCTGTTCATATTTTCTATTTCTTCCTGATTCAGTCTGGCAGGTTGTGCATTTCTAAGAATTTGTCCAATTCTTCCAGATTGTCCATTTTATTGGAATAGAGTTGCTTGCAGTAATCTCTCATGATCTTTTTTACTTTTGCAGTGTCAGTTGTTACTTCTTCATTTCAAATTCGATTGATTTGAGTCTTCTCCCTTTTTTTCTTGATGAGTCTGGCTAATGGTTTATCTATTTTGCTTATCTTCTCAAAGAACCAGCTTTTAGTTTTGTTGATCTTTGCTATTGTTTCCTTCATTTCTTTTTCATTTATTTCTGATCTGATTTTTATGATTTCTTTCCTTCTGCTAACTTTGGGGGTTTTTTTGTTCTTCTTTCTCTAATTGCTTGAGGTGCAAGTTTAGGTTATTTATTCGAGATATTTCCTGCTTCTTAAGGTGGGCTTGTATTGCTATAAACTTCCCTCTTAGAACTGCTTTTGATGCATCCCATAGGTTTTGGGTCATTGTGTCTCCATTGTCATTTGTTTCTAGGTATTTTTTTTTATTTCCAGTTTGATTTCTTCAGTGATCACTTCGTTATCAAGTAGTGTATTGTTTAGCCTCCATGTGTTTGTATTTTTTACAGATCTTTTCCTGTAATTGATATCTAGTCTCATGGCATTGTGGTCAAAAAAGATACTTCATACAATTTCAATTTTCTTAAATTTACCAAGGCTTGATTTGTGACCCACCATATGATCTATCCTGGAGAATGTTCCATGAGCACTTGAGAAAAAGGTGTATTCTCTTGTTTTTGGATGGAATGTCCTATAGATATCAATTAAGTACATCTTGTTTAATGTATCATTTAAAGCTTGTGTTTCCTTATTTATTTTCATTTTACATGATCTGTCCATTGGTGAAAGTGGGGTGTTGAAGTCCCGTATTATGAATGTGCTACTCTCAATTTCCCCTTTTATGGCTGTTCGTAATTACCTTACATATTGAGGTGCTCCTATGTTGGCTGCATAAATATTTACAATTGTTATACCTCCTTGGATCGATCCCTTGATCATTATGTAGTGTCCTTCTTTGTCTCTTCTAATAGTCTTTATTTTAAAGTCTATTTTGTCTGATATGAGAATTGCTATTCCAGCTTTCTTTTGGTTTCCATTTGCATGGAATATCTTTTTCCGTCCCCGTACTTTCAGTTTGTATGTGTCTCTAGGTTTGAAGTGGGTCTCTTGTAGACAGCATATATATGGGTCTTGTTTCTGTATCCATTCAGCCAATCTGAGTCTTTAAGTGAGAGCATTATTCCATTTACATTTAAGGTAATTATCAATATCTGTGTTCCTATTCCCATTTTCTAAATTGTTTTGGGTCCATTATTATAGGTCTTTTACTTCTGTTGTGTTCCTTGTCTAGAGGAGTTCCTTTAGCATTTGTTGTAAAGCTGGTTTTGTGGTGCTGAACTCTTTCAGCATTTGCTTGTCTGTAAAGGTTTTAATTTCTCCATCAAATCTGAATGAGATCCTTGCTGGGTAGAGTAATCTTGGTTGCAGGTTTTTCTCCTTCATCACTTTCAGTATGTCCTGCCACTCCCTTCTGGCTTGTAGAGTTTCTGCTGAGATATCAGCTGTTAACTTTATGGGGATTCCCTTGTGTGTTATTTGTTGTTTTTCCCTTGCTGCTTTTAATATGCTTTCTTTGTATTTAGTTTTTGAAAGTTTGATTAAAATGTGTCTTGACGTATTTCTCCTTGGACTTATCCTGTATGGGACTGTCTGTGCTTCCTGGACTTGATTAACTATTTCCTTTCCCATATTATGCAAATTTTCAACTATAATCTCTTCAAATATTTTCTCAGTCCATTTCTTTTTCTCTTCTTCTTCTGGAACCCCTATAATTTGAATGTTGCTGCATTTAATGTTGTCTCAGAGGTCTCTGAGACTGTCCTCAGTTCTTTTTATTCTTTTTTCTTTATTCTGCTTTGCAGTAGTTATTTCCACTATTTTATCTTCCAGGTCACTTATCCATTCTTCTGCCTCATTTATTCTGCTATTGATCCCATCTAGAGTATTTTTCATTTTATTTATTGTGTTGTTCATCTTTGTTTGTTTCATCTGTATTTCTACTAGTTCCTTTTTAACTGTTTCTTGTATTTTGTCCATTCTATTTCCAAGATTTTGGATCATCTTTACTATCATTATTCTGAATTCTTTTTCAGGTACACGGCCTATTTCCTCTTCATTTGTGTAGGTCTGGTGCATTTTTATCTTGCTCCTTCACCTGCTGTGTGTTTTACTGTCTTCTCATTTTGCTTATCTTACTGTGTTTGGGATCTCCTTTTTGCAGGCTGCATGTTCGTAGTTCCAATTGTTTTGGATGTCTGTCTCCAGTGACTAAGGTTGGTTCAGTGGCTTGTGTAGGCTTCCTAGTGGGGGGGACTAGTGCCTGTGTTGTGGTGAATGAGGCTGGATCTTGTCTCTCTAGTTGGCAAGTCCATGTCTGGTGGTGTGTTTTGTGGTATCTGTGGACTTATTATGATTTTAGGCCGCCTCTCTGCTAATGGGTGAGGTTGTGTTCTTGTTTTGCTCATTGTTTGGCATAGGGTGTACAGCACTCTAGCTTGCTCGTCGTTGAGTGAAGCTGGGTGCTGCTGTTAAGATGGAGGTCTCTGGGAGATTTTTGCCATTTGATATTATGTGGACCTGGGAGGTCTCTTGTTGACCAGTGTCCTGAAGTTAGCTCTCCCACCTCAGAGACAGAGCCCTGACACCTGGCTTGAGCACCAAGAGCCTTTCATCCACATGGCTCAGAATGAAAGGGAGAAAAAAATAAATAGAATTAATAGAAGTAGGAAGAAAGAAAGATTGAAAGAAGAAAAGAAGGAAAGAAGGAAAGAAGGAAAGAAAGGAGGGAGGGAGGGAGGAAGGAAAGACGAAGGAATGAAGGAAGGAAGGAAGGAAAGAAGGAAGGAGGGAAGGAAGGAAAAATACAGAAAGAAAGAAGATACAGTAAAATAAAATAAATTATAATAAAGTTATTGAATTAAAAATAATTTTTTAGAAAAAAAAAGGGATGGATAGAATCTTAGGACAAATGGTGAAAGCAAAACTATACAGAAAAAAATCTTACACAGAAGCATACACATACACCCTCACAAAAAGAGGTAAAGGGGAATAAATCATAATTCTTGCTCTCAAATTCCACCTCCTCAATTTGGCATGATTTGTTGTCTAAAGAAGGGAAGGAAGGAAAGAAAGAAAGAAAGAAAGAAAGAAAGAAAGAAAGAGAGAGAGAGAGAGAAAGAGAGAAGGTAAAGTATAATAAAGTTATTAAAATTAATTATTAAGAATAAAAAAAACAATGGATAGATAGAACCCTAGAACAAATGGTGGAAGCAAAGCTATACAGACAAGATCTCACACAGAAGCATACACATACACACTCACAAAAAGAGGAAAAGGGGAAAAAATCATAGATCTTGCTCTCAAAGTCCACCTCCTCAATTTTGGATGATTTGTTGTCTATTCTTGTATTTCACAGATGCAGGGTACATCAAGTTGATTGCGGAGTTTTAATCCACTGTTTCTGAGGCTGCTGGGAGAGATTCCCCTTTCTATTATTTGTTCTCACAGCTCACAGGGGCTCAGCTTTGGATTTGGCCCTGCCTCTGCGTGTAGGTCGCTGGAGGGCGTCTGTTCTTTGCTCAGACAGGACAGGGTTAAAGAAGCCACTGATTCGGGGGCTCTGGTGCACTCAGGCCAGGGGAAGGGAGTGGCACGGCATGTGGGGCAGGCCTGCAGCAGGAGAGGCCAGCGTGACGTTGCACCAGCCTGAGGCCCACCATGCGTTCTCCCGGGGAAGTTGTCCCTGGATCCCGGGAACCTGGCAGTGGTGGGCTGCACAGGCTCCCCGGAAGAGGGGTGTGGATAGTGACCTGTGCTTGCACACAGGCCCCTTGGTGGCGTCAGCAACAGCCTTAGCATTTCCCACCCGTCTCTGGGGTTCACGCTTTTAGCCAGGGCTTGCACCCCTCTCTGGAGTTCCTTTAATCAGTGCTCTTAAACCCCTCTCCTCGCACACCAGGAAACAAAGAGGGAAGAAAAACTCTCTTGCCTCTTTGGCAGGTGCAGACTTTTCCCCGGACTCCTTCCCGGCTAGCCGTGGTGCTCTAACCCCTTCAAGCTGTGTTCAAGCCGCCAACCCCAGTTCTCTCCCTGCACTCCGACCAAAGCCCGAGCCTCAGCTCGCAGCCCCGCCTGCTCCAGCGGGTGAGCAGACAAGCTTCTCAGGCTGGTGAGTGCCGGTCGGCACCGATCCTCTGTGGGGGAATCTCCCCACTTTGCCCTCCGCACCCCTGTTGTTGTGGTCTCCTCCACGGCTCTGAAGCTCCCCCCTCTGCGTCTCACAGTCTCCACCCATGAAGGGGCTTCCTAGTGTGTAGAAACCTTTCCTCCTTCACAGCTCCCTCCCACTGGTGCAGGTGCCGTCCCTATTCTTTTGTCTCTGTTTTCTCTTTTTTTTCTTTTGCCCTACCCAGGTACGTGGGGAGTTTCTTGCCTTTTCGGAGGTCTGAGGTCTTCTGCCAGCATTCAGTAGGTGTTCTGTAGGCGTTGTTCCACGTGTAGATGTATTTCTGGTGTATCTGTGGGGAGGAAGTTGATCTCCGCTTCTTACTCTTCTGCCATCTTCCCAACACCCCCCAACATTTATTATTTAATTTTGCACCAAAATTCTTTCAAATGAAGAAATTAACTATGGAAAATGGATTTTGTATTCTACATTCAGAAACAATGTATCATCAACCTCACAACATTTTATACCCAGTCCTCAAGGTCAGCTTGGGTCAATGAAGGTATTTATGACACTGAAGCAGTTAGGTTCATAATTAAAGAACACAAAATGTCACTTGCATATACGCAACTACTGGAACTAATGAAAACGTTCAAATAAACAACAACAATTAGCGTTAAAAAAAACAAAGAAAAATATAGAACATTTTCATAATGTTCTTATAATAATATGTGTCCAATATTTAGCAAGCATAATAGTGCACACTATTTATAGGAAAACAAAAATTTTAGATTTATTAGCTATCATTTTGAATTCTTTTGGCTAAATTTGTAAAATGACTAAAATAAATTATCACTATTTAGGATGGAAAACCAAAAGTAAATTTTTAAATTTAATAGATTATAAAGTAAGAAAATAAATCATATATACAATTTAAAAAGTAAATTTTATTTAGTACAACTTGATTATAGCAGAGAAAATTCATGTTGAATAAATAACATTTAATATAAAAAGTACAGGTTTTGATTTTGTAAGGGACTGAAAAATCATTTTCAATGTTAAGCATTGATTTAAAGGATTTTTCAGGGTGATCCTGTTAATGATATGAACAAGTTTTTTTTTTTTTAAAACAAGTGTACAAGGCAAAACTTTGGCTGAAAATATAGAAGCATTTTTTGTGTGCCATGTACAGAACACATATTGAACATATTGAATTTTATACTGATAGGCATGGCCTCAAATGTGCTGATAGTAATGACATTTTCTTTTAACAACTGAGATGGTAAACCTGTAAAATAACAATTAAATACAATCATTTCTGGTGTTTTGTCCCAAACTCTGTGAGTTTTAGTGAATAGCTTTTTTGCCCATTTGCACTGCCATTGTCTTATTTTAAACCTTTGATTATCTCTCAACCCCAATATTTTAATATTCTTCTAACAGCTCGTACCCTCACCACATCCTCAGATTCTCTCTTCATAAAATCCTCAGAAAATTACCTGGGGCTTCCCTGGTGGTGCAGTCATTGAGAGTCTGCCTGCCAATGCAGGGGACACGGGTTCGAGCCCTGGTCTGGGAAGATCCCACATGCCACGGAGCAACTAAGCCCGTGAGCCACAACTACTGAGCCTGTGCGTCTGGAGCCTGTGCTCCACAACAGGAGAGGCCATGACAGTGACAGGCCCGCGCACCGTGATGAAGAGTGGCCTCTGCTCGCCGCAACTGGAGAAAGCCCTCGCACAGAAATGAAGACCCAACACAGCCAAAAATAAATAAATTAATTAAAAAAAAAAAGAAAATTACCTGGAAAATATTAAAATCTTATGTCACTATTCTGTTTAAAATTCTTTAGTGATACTTTATCATCGGTAAGATAAAATCCAAACTCTTTGGCAGACATCTAGTAACCTTCATGAATGGGCCCTTGCTTACTATATTTTCAGCCTCTTTTTTCAACATTCTCCCCATAGTCACCCTTCACTGTAGTCACGTCTAATTTGTGGAACCAGTGCAAATCTTTTTCTCAAATGTTATTAACAATTTCAAAATGGTGATGTCAGATTATTAAATAAAGCATGGGGTCCTTCTGAGTGGGAGGTGATGTGCAGCTACACATGAAACCAGACCTGACTTCAGCCACCCCAAATGATTTGAACATCTCCACTCATTTCTCACTTATGCACCTTTGCCTATCCTGTGATTTTTGCTATAATGCATCTTTCCCCGTTTCTTTTAAGAATTTTCAACCAACTTAAAAACTGTTTTCTTCCCTAGAGTTTCATAATACTTGAGGCATAACCCCATTATAATACTTTCCACATTACTACTACGTGTTTACATTTGTTCACAAATCTGTCTCTTTCACCAGTCTCTGGAAATGTTTAGGGCAGGGATCATATCTTTATTCATCTCTGTGTCCTTAGCCTCAAGATCTACTACAGAAGAGGTGCTCTGAAAGGTAGATAACAACCTTTATGTGGCCTAAGTTTCTCCAGTGTGAAAGGAAAATAACTTATACTTTCCACTTAACTTGCAGAAATTAAAGAACTGATTAAGTTGCAGAATTGCTTCAACGATAGTACCAACATATCATGAAGAAGCTGTGTATTTAATCACTGTGCTGTTCTCATCTACCAATATTGATAAAGCTTCTTTCAGTGACATTTGCAGACAAAATGAGAAATATGACCCAATATATTTTTATTGGGTCAATGGAGAAAAATATGATGGCTGATGCTATGTCTTTTGGTTAAACTGACAGGGTAACAATATCTGAGAGCAGCCATTTATCATTTTAGACTGTATCTCACTATTTAATCACACTTTATTTGCTAAGGGGACAGAGGATAGCTCTGACAAAACTTGTGACTATTAACATTATGGATCTAGTTATGAAAAACACTTCAAATTTTATATCTTTGAGAAGCAAAACATTCACATAAAAGTAACCAGAATGTAGAGGTTTGTAAGAAGGAAATCCAATAAGTGTTTGTTGTAAAGCACATATAGGTACTAGATTCTAGAACATTGAGTTTTCTATATAGTGTTACTGAATTAAGGCCTTCTGAAAGGGCTTGGCTTTCAGATCACTTACTTAGAAATGCATGTGTTTTAAAATACGATTAGCCGTGCCATAACTAAGGAAGCCTGCACGCCTAGAGCCCTTGCTCCACAACAAGAGAAGCCAATGCAATGAGAAGACCGTGCACTGCAACAAAGAGTAGCCCCCTCCCCTCGCTGCAACTAGAGAAAGCCCGCTTGCAGCAACGAAGACCCAGTGCAGCCAAAAATAATAAATAAATACAAATAAATTTATAAAAAAATAAATAAAATAAAATATGATTAGCTTCTGAACCTATGCCAAGGCACAAAGACCAGAATGATGGGGTCCTTCTGATGCATGCTTTTGTTGGATATTATGCCCTGCCACATTTGAACAAGAATCTCAGTTTACTAGGTATGTCTGAAAGAAATCTTATTGCTGTTAAGAAAGTCCTTACGTTGATAGGTCAAATTTTGCTTTATGATGATCACCAGAAAATGCATTTACCATGATTCAAAAGTGCAATATTACAAAGCTCCTTATGAAGGGCTTCAGGAAATATGTCTGCATGTACACAGTGATACAGACATATAACTCCTAATATCTGTGCTTTAATTGAAATGTACTCTATTTGGCTTATTGAGATTTTAGATAGTCATTTCTTCCATTTGGATACAATTTGGGGTAGGGGGTTTCTTACACTACAGAATTTCTCTACCCTGTATTTAAAGGTGATGTTAAAGAAAATATTGTGTCTCAACAAATAACAATAAAAAGAAATATGTATTGAGTCCTGACCTGAGGCTCAGAAATATTAAGTGACTTATCCAAGGTCCCATAGATAGAAGGACATCAAGCCAAGACTTCAGCCCAAATCATTTTGAAACCAAAGCCCATGTTCCTAACCACAATGATTCTACTTCCTGATCGTAAGCTACTATCTGAACCTGATAGGTGAATGAAAGCTACACCTCACAGCATTAAGGGAAACATAATTAAATAACAGTAGCATTTATTGAGTGTACATTATACGCTAAGCAAATTTGGAAATTTTTATATATTTTTGGCTTAATTATTTGAACATCCCCTTGAATAAGTACCCATAAACAACAAATAAGAATTAAGAATCAGAAAGATTTAAATAGTTTTCTGATATCACAGAGGTAAGATATTGTGGGAAATATGTTTTATTCTAAGTCCCATGGCCTTATTCACTAAACTAGGGCTATAGATCAGCAATGCTGTTTTTGCTCTGACTGAATTTCTATAATGTTCTGCAGGGCCGTTTTTTAAGGTAGTGTTAATTCAGCAGCTTTCATGACAGCAGAAATTAACTTCACTGCTACTAACATCTTAAAGCAACAGTAACAGAGCATGGTGCCACAGGAAGGGCTAAGTGACAGCATGAAGGAGTCTGGAGCAGGCAGAAAATACACCCTACCTACTTAACTTTGCCTAGATCAGTCTCTAATAAAATGTCTCCATGTGACATACATTCTCCACTGAAGTTTCCATCCATTGTTGTTCAGTAGTGTTCTGGTCATTTTCTTACAACTTGTTTAGAATCAGACAGGCTACTAAAGATTAGGAGAAAGGGTTTGCAAATTCATAAATGTCTCTTCTTTCAATTTTAACATACTTTAGCCATTCATGGAGCTACTGTGTACATTCTTCCCAGCTGCTGGTCTTCATCTTTATTGTGAATGATAAGGCAAAATTCTATGGATGTCTCAGCTATTTATCTTAATACTGAAGTGGATGTGAAGAGTTAAGAAAGAAAAATGTATAATTTAAAAATCTTTAGAAAAAAGGCTTTTAGAGACCACCAAGCACACCAAAATAAAGCAACATTCTTCACATTCCTGAAATTGAGTGTCTTGTCTACCAGTTACTTTGCATTAAAATTGGTTTGTATTCACCTAATGAATGAATTATTGAAATTTCCTATGGAAATAAAACTCCCACTTTTCTCAAAGCCTAGTGTTTCAGCAAATATATTGAGTATCGGTTAAGTAATTTCAGTCTCTCATTTATTTAATATATTACAGATGGATATCTGTTTAAGTTATAATGGGTCATTTCTGCCAAGAGGCAAGCCCTTCAGAGTTTAGCAGGGAAAACACATGCATGCTTCATGTATCCTTAATTTAGTGTGAGATCCTCCATTTTTTTATCTCTGGAAAGGAGTTCTCTCAGCAGGATGCTTCTCTGTGAGGAAGTAAATTAGTTTGAGTGTGGCAGAAATCCCACTATCAAATGCTTATTGTTTCTCCCAATCCTGATGCAACATGCCTCACCACAAAAGAGAAATACTGAATCATTGCAATCTTTAGCATCTTTCAGCAATATTTCTGACCATCCACTTATAATTAGACGAACCCGCAATTTTTCTTTAACTATTTGTTATAAGAAGTCTTTCCTTTTTTTCCCACATTTTCCTACTTTCATGATTCTGACCAAAGTTTACTTTGTCTACCCTGTGTTTCCATGTTTCACAAATTTTGGCTCAGTCTATCCTAATAAGTGCCTGAATCAAGCTTGATCTATCTTGCATGTATTTCTATATATATTTTTTTAATCCTTTGCTAGAAATCTTAAATGGATTAGAATATGTATCTCTGAGATCAGAGTAGGTGGTTTGGTCATAGTTCATTTCTCACTTTGATAGGTGGCTATTATAAAAGATTTAGAAGAAACCATAGGGGATGTATTTAAATAATCCTGGCCTTTTAAAGCAATTCAATTAAATAAAAAAGTAAAAATTAGATAAATGTGACTTTATAACATTTTAATTATATGCATTGAGGGACTTCCCTGGTGGTCCAGTGGTTAAGACTTCACCTTACAATGCAAAGGGTGTGGGTTCGATCCCTGGTCAGGGAGCTAAGATCCCACATGCCTTGTGGCCCAAAAACCAAAACATAAAACAGAAACAATAGTGTGACAAATTCAATAAAGACTTTAAAAAAATGGTCCACATCAAGAAAATCTTTAAATTATATTCACTGAAAATTATACCATAAATAAAGACAAAAATGTAAATGGCAAGGTGAAAATGGAAGGTAAAATATACCTCAGACAAGACATTCTTTCCTTACTTACCAAAAATCCTAAAAATCAGTAAGTAAAATCCAACAGCACTACAGAAAAAGCAGCCGAGCACATATGTAGACAATTCACAGAAAAGTGCAAATGACTTTTAAACATATGAATTAAAGTATAACATCAATAATAGGAACATTTATACAAATTGAAACTATGAGATGCAAATTTTTTTTGTCTATAATTTTGACATTATTTAAAATGTTTGATTTTATATTACATTGTAAATGCTGTGGGGAAAGAGGCACTCTGACAAACTGTTGGTGGGACTTAAATTTGTACCACTTCTTTAGAAGACAAATTAGTAATACCTATCAAAGTAACAAAATGCGCATACCATGAATCCCAGCATTTTCACTTCTTGCAATTTTACCTTTTGCCATAGGTATTTTCATGTGTTCATACACATATGTACAGTTGCATATATATATTTAATTTTATATTCATACACATATCTACATATACATACACACATATACATGCAAGTATATGAATAAAGTAATAGAATATCCTTGGGCAGATACGCCAGAAACTGGTAACAGTAGGTGCTTTCTGAGTACAGTAAGCATGAGGGTTGAAGTTTCTGGGGAACTCAGTGATCAGGGTTCATTGATGAAAGAGAAACATCCTTCTCACTCTATTCCTTTTTGTATTCTTTGATTTTTATCATATGCATTATATATTAAGATATATTTATTTATATATTTTACATATGTATTATCTACATTAAATATTTAAAAAACTAAAAGTGTCTATTTTTGGAGCCTGGATATCTGAGCTTTTAAACTAAGAAATGGATCCTGTGTGTGAATTTAACAAATGACTTAAAAGAGAAGGTCAAATTGGAAATGCAGAGCTTCAAAGTAAACAACTCTTAGTCTAGGACTAGTATGATGTGCAGATAGTGGCTTTGAATAGAAAATAATATGGACTTAATAATCAAACAAATCTGGCCTAAAATCCTAGTTTTACCATTTACTAGTTATGTACTCTGAGTCAAGTCACCAAATTGTATGAGACTCAGTTTCCACATCTTTAACACTGGCATGATAATGCCTATGTCATAGTGTGTTCCAAAGGATTCAATGAGACAATATGTGTAAATTGACTAATAGGGGGCTTGTTGTATAGTAAGCCCTCAATAAATGTTCATTTGTAATTTAAAAAAATTATTGTAGTGGAAAATACCACTGAACAATGACGTTAGAATATGTGAATTTATTTTTTCTTGGTTCTATCCCTAATTAAGCATAGGTGATACAAACCACTTATTTAAAGATTCTCAAGTTTCTCATATGTAAAGTTAGAATAATTATTTCTATCTCACATACCTCATGGAAATTTGAAAGACTGATATGAGATTATGTGTATGTAAGAGCCTTGAGTACTACAATACACAGAGGAATTGATCCCATCCCAGAAAGTTTAATTTTTTCTCTTTTAATAGATCTCTCATGATGAAGATTCTGCAGCCGGACCTTAGATATTTTGAGGCTGCCTCTGGACTTCTATTTGGGTTATGATTCACTGGGCAAGGGAATATGTTTGAGGAAGCATGTGAAAAAAAGCCATCTCCACAACCCTCATCATGTGGCCTACTTCCTTTCATTTCTTACCCTTCTTTTCAGGACATGAAATGAGCAGATGTGTTGGATTCCATTCTGAACTGCCCTGTATCCCTTTCTTGTTTGACTGCCTGGGGTAAATCACTGACTGAATGCAAACATTTTTATCTGTTTGGATAAAACCATTAACCTATTACAACACACTTTTCTTGGATTACGGTCTGAATTGCAAGCATAAAATGGAAAAGGAAAAAAGACTAGGGGGAGTCTAAGAAAGGAACAAAGCATGTGGTCTGCCAGGAAAGACCTTACCTACTGGTGGTGGATGAGAAATGGTGGGATTTATTGGGCAGCTGCAAGTAACAGTAAAAGTTCCCAGTAAAGGAAAGGAGTATTGAAAAATATGATGGATTATCTTCATAATTTTGCCCAGGGTCACACTAAGGTTCTAGTCTCTGAATGCCTGAAGGAACTTGTGTATAGACTCAGAGTAAGAAGGGGACATTTGAGACCTGTTATAGAATGGATGTTTGTTTCTTCCAAAAATTCATTTGTTAAAATAAATGATGGCATTTGGAGGCGGAATATTTGGAAGGTCCTTAGGTCATGAGGGTAGAGCCCTCAGGAATGGGATTAGTATCTTTATAAAAGAGACCCAGAGAGTTCCCTTGTCCCTTTCACCATGTGTGTATATAGTGAGGATGAACCATCTATGAACAAAAAATGTCTCTTCACTAGACACAGAATATTCTGGAGCCTTAATCTTGGACTTATATCCTCTAGAATGATGAGAAACAAATTGATTAAGCCACATAGTCTATGGAATTTTTTTTATAGCAGCTGGAAATGGACTAAGAAAAGATCCTTCATTGCCATCCTCCAAAACTTGAATCCCTTCTACAATATTTTAAACAAATGAATATGAAGTATCTTTGCTTGATGAACTCCATTGACAGATAACTCACTAATTTCCCAGGCAATCAATTCTACCTTTATTTCCCCTAAATATATATATATATATATATATATATATATATAATTTATTTATTTATTTATTTATTTATTTATTTATTTATTTGTATATACCAAAACTTCTTTATTCATTCATATGTTGATGTACACTTATGTTGCTTTCATATCTTGGCTATGGTAAATAATGCTATGAACATTATGTGCATTTATCTTTTCAAATTTGTGTTTTTGTTTCTTTGGATATATATCTAGGAGTGGAACTGCTGTATTATATGATAGTCTTATTTTTAATTTTTTGAGGAACCCCATAATTTTTTCCATAGTGGCTTCACAAATTTACATTCCCACCAACAGTGTACTATGGTTCCCTTTTCTCTACATCCTCACTTGTTATTTGTCATCTTTTTCATAATAATCATTCTGAGAGGTATGAGGTGATACTGAACATATTGAATTTTATACTGATAGGCATGGCCTCAAATGTGCTGATAGTAATGACATTTTCTTTTAACAACTGAGATGGTAAACCTGTAAAATAACAATTAAATACAATCATTTCTGGTGTTTTGTCCCAAACTCTGTGAGTTTTAGTGAATAGCTTTTTTGCCCATTTGCACTGCCATTGTCTTATTTTAAACCTTTGATTATCTCTCAACCCCAATATTTTAATATTCTTCTAACAGCTCGTACCCTCACCACATCCTCAGATTCTCTCTTCATAAAATCCTCAGAAAATTACCTGGGGCTTCCCTGGTGGTGCAGTCATTGAGAGTCTGCCTGCCAATGCAGGGGACACGGGTTCGAGCCCTGGTCTGGGAAGATCCCACATGCCACGGAGCAACTAAGCCCGTGAGCCACAACTACTGAGCCTGTGCGTCTGGAGCCTGTGCTCCACAACAGGAGAGGCCATGACAGTGACAGGCCCGCGCACCGTGATGAAGAGTGGCCTCTGCTCGCCGCAACTGGAGAAAGCCCTCGCACAGAAATGAAGACCCAACACAGCCAAAAATAAATAAATTAATTAAAAAAAAAAAGAAAATTACCTGGAAAATATTAAAATCTTATGTCACTATTCTGTTTAAAATTCTTTAGTGATACTTTATCATCGGTAAGATAAAATCCAAACTCTTTGGCAGACATCTAGTAACCTTCATGAATGGGCCCTTGCTTACTATATTTTCAGCCTCTTTTTTCAACATTCTCCCCATAGTCACCCTTCACTGTAGTCACGTCTAATTTGTGGAACCAGTGCAAATCTTTTTCTCAAATGTTATTAACAATTTCAAAATGGTGATGTCAGATTATTAAATAAAGCATGGGGTCCTTCTGAGTGGGAGGTGATGTGCAGCTACACATGAAACCAGACCTGACTTCAGCCACCCCAAATGATTTGAACATCTCCACTCATTTCTCACTTATGCACCTTTGCCTATCCTGTGATTTTTGCTATAATGCATCTTTCCCCGTTTCTTTTAAGAATTTTCAACCAACTTAAAAACTGTTTTCTTCCCTAGAGTTTCATAATACTTGAGGCATAACCCCATTATAATACTTTCCACATTACTACTACGTGTTTACATTTGTTCACAAATCTGTCTCTTTCACCAGTCTCTGGAAATGTTTAGGGCAGGGATCATATCTTTATTCATCTCTGTGTCCTTAGCCTCAAGATCTACTACAGAAGAGGTGCTCTGAAAGGTAGATAACAACCTTTATGTGGCCTAAGTTTCTCCAGTGTGAAAGGAAAATAACTTATACTTTCCACTTAACTTGCAGAAATTAAAGAACTGATTAAGTTGCAGAATTGCTTCAACGATAGTACCAACATATCATGAAGAAGCTGTGTATTTAATCACTGTGCTGTTCTCATCTACCAATATTGATAAAGCTTCTTTCAGTGACATTTGCAGACAAAATGAGAAATATGACCCAATATATTTTTATTGGGTCAATGGAGAAAAATATGATGGCTGATGCTATGTCTTTTGGTTAAACTGACAGGGTAACAATATCTGAGAGCAGCCATTTATCATTTTAGACTGTATCTCACTATTTAATCACACTTTATTTGCTAAGGGGACAGAGGATAGCTCTGACAAAACTTGTGACTATTAACATTATGGATCTAGTTATGAAAAACACTTCAAATTTTATATCTTTGAGAAGCAAAACATTCACATAAAAGTAACCAGAATGTAGAGGTTTGTAAGAAGGAAATCCAATAAGTGTTTGTTGTAAAGCACATATAGGTACTAGATTCTAGAACATTGAGTTTTCTATATAGTGTTACTGAATTAAGGCCTTCTGAAAGGGCTTGGCTTTCAGATCACTTACTTAGAAATGCATGTGTTTTAAAATACGATTAGCCGTGCCATAACTAAGGAAGCCTGCACGCCTAGAGCCCTTGCTCCACAACAAGAGAAGCCAATGCAATGAGAAGACCGTGCACTGCAACAAAGAGTAGCCCCCTCCCCTCGCTGCAACTAGAGAAAGCCCGCTTGCAGCAACGAAGACCCAGTGCAGCCAAAAATAATAAATAAATACAAATAAATTTATAAAAAAATAAATAAAATAAAATATGATTAGCTTCTGAACCTATGCCAAGGCACAAAGACCAGAATGATGGGGTCCTTCTGATGCATGCTTTTGTTGGATATTATGCCCTGCCACATTTGAACAAGAATCTCAGTTTACTAGGTATGTCTGAAAGAAATCTTATTGCTGTTAAGAAAGTCCTTACGTTGATAGGTCAAATTTTGCTTTATGATGATCACCAGAAAATGCATTTACCATGATTCAAAAGTGCAATATTACAAAGCTCCTTATGAAGGGCTTCAGGAAATATGTCTGCATGTACACAGTGATACAGACATATAACTCCTAATATCTGTGCTTTAATTGAAATGTACTCTATTTGGCTTATTGAGATTTTAGATAGTCATTTCTTCCATTTGGATACAATTTGGGGTAGGGGGTTTCTTACACTACAGAATTTCTCTACCCTGTATTTAAAGGTGATGTTAAAGAAAATATTGTGTCTCAACAAATAACAATAAAAAGAAATATGTATTGAGTCCTGACCTGAGGCTCAGAAATATTAAGTGACTTATCCAAGGTCCCATAGATAGAAGGACATCAAGCCAAGACTTCAGCCCAAATCATTTTGAAACCAAAGCCCATGTTCCTAACCACAATGATTCTACTTCCTGATCGTAAGCTACTATCTGAACCTGATAGGTGAATGAAAGCTACACCTCACAGCATTAAGGGAAACATAATTAAATAACAGTAGCATTTATTGAGTGTACATTATACGCTAAGCAAATTTGGAAATTTTTATATATTTTTGGCTTAATTATTTGAACATCCCCTTGAATAAGTACCCATAAACAACAAATAAGAATTAAGAATCAGAAAGATTTAAATAGTTTTCTGATATCACAGAGGTAAGATATTGTGGGAAATATGTTTTATTCTAAGTCCCATGGCCTTATTCACTAAACTAGGGCTATAGATCAGCAATGCTGTTTTTGCTCTGACTGAATTTCTATAATGTTCTGCAGGGCCGTTTTTTAAGGTAGTGTTAATTCAGCAGCTTTCATGACAGCAGAAATTAACTTCACTGCTACTAACATCTTAAAGCAACAGTAACAGAGCATGGTGCCACAGGAAGGGCTAAGTGACAGCATGAAGGAGTCTGGAGCAGGCAGAAAATACACCCTACCTACTTAACTTTGCCTAGATCAGTCTCTAATAAAATGTCTCCATGTGACATACATTCTCCACTGAAGTTTCCATCCATTGTTGTTCAGTAGTGTTCTGGTCATTTTCTTACAACTTGTTTAGAATCAGACAGGCTACTAAAGATTAGGAGAAAGGGTTTGCAAATTCATAAATGTCTCTTCTTTCAATTTTAACATACTTTAGCCATTCATGGAGCTACTGTGTACATTCTTCCCAGCTGCTGGTCTTCATCTTTATTGTGAATGATAAGGCAAAATTCTATGGATGTCTCAGCTATTTATCTTAATACTGAAGTGGATGTGAAGAGTTAAGAAAGAAAAATGTATAATTTAAAAATCTTTAGAAAAAAGGCTTTTAGAGACCACCAAGCACACCAAAATAAAGCAACATTCTTCACATTCCTGAAATTGAGTGTCTTGTCTACCAGTTACTTTGCATTAAAATTGGTTTGTATTCACCTAATGAATGAATTATTGAAATTTCCTATGGAAATAAAACTCCCACTTTTCTCAAAGCCTAGTGTTTCAGCAAATATATTGAGTATCGGTTAAGTAATTTCAGTCTCTCATTTATTTAATATATTACAGATGGATATCTGTTTAAGTTATAATGGGTCATTTCTGCCAAGAGGCAAGCCCTTCAGAGTTTAGCAGGGAAAACACATGCATGCTTCATGTATCCTTAATTTAGTGTGAGATCCTCCATTTTTTTATCTCTGGAAAGGAGTTCTCTCAGCAGGATGCTTCTCTGTGAGGAAGTAAATTAGTTTGAGTGTGGCAGAAATCCCACTATCAAATGCTTATTGTTTCTCCCAATCCTGATGCAACATGCCTCACCACAAAAGAGAAATACTGAATCATTGCAATCTTTAGCATCTTTCAGCAATATTTCTGACCATCCACTTATAATTAGACGAACCCGCAATTTTTCTTTAACTATTTGTTATAAGAAGTCTTTCCTTTTTTTCCCACATTTTCCTACTTTCATGATTCTGACCAAAGTTTACTTTGTCTACCCTGTGTTTCCATGTTTCACAAATTTTGGCTCAGTCTATCCTAATAAGTGCCTGAATCAAGCTTGATCTATCTTGCATGTATTTCTATATATATTTTTTTAATCCTTTGCTAGAAATCTTAAATGGATTAGAATATGTATCTCTGAGATCAGAGTAGGTGGTTTGGTCATAGTTCATTTCTCACTTTGATAGGTGGCTATTATAAAAGATTTAGAAGAAACCATAGGGGATGTATTTAAATAATCCTGGCCTTTTAAAGCAATTCAATTAAATAAAAAAGTAAAAATTAGATAAATGTGACTTTATAACATTTTAATTATATGCATTGAGGGACTTCCCTGGTGGTCCAGTGGTTAAGACTTCACCTTACAATGCAAAGGGTGTGGGTTCGATCCCTGGTCAGGGAGCTAAGATCCCACATGCCTTGTGGCCCAAAAACCAAAACATAAAACAGAAACAATAGTGTGACAAATTCAATAAAGACTTTAAAAAAATGGTCCACATCAAGAAAATCTTTAAATTATATTCACTGAAAATTATACCATAAATAAAGACAAAAATGTAAATGGCAAGGTGAAAATGGAAGGTAAAATATACCTCAGACAAGACATTCTTTCCTTACTTACCAAAAATCCTAAAAATCAGTAAGTAAAATCCAACAGCACTACAGAAAAAGCAGCCGAGCACATATGTAGACAATTCACAGAAAAGTGCAAATGACTTTTAAACATATGAATTAAAGTATAACATCAATAATAGGAACATTTATACAAATTGAAACTATGAGATGCAAATTTTTTTTGTCTATAATTTTGACATTATTTAAAATGTTTGATTTTATATTACATTGTAAATGCTGTGGGGAAAGAGGCACTCTGACAAACTGTTGGTGGGACTTAAATTTGTACCACTTCTTTAGAAGACAAATTAGTAATACCTATCAAAGTAACAAAATGCGCATACCATGAATCCCAGCATTTTCACTTCTTGCAATTTTACCTTTTGCCATAGGTATTTTCATGTGTTCATACACATATGTACAGTTGCATATATATATTTAATTTTATATTCATACACATATCTACATATACATACACACATATACATGCAAGTATATGAATAAAGTAATAGAATATCCTTGGGCAGATACGCCAGAAACTGGTAACAGTAGGTGCTTTCTGAGTACAGTAAGCATGAGGGTTGAAGTTTCTGGGGAACTCAGTGATCAGGGTTCATTGATGAAAGAGAAACATCCTTCTCACTCTATTCCTTTTTGTATTCTTTGATTTTTATCATATGCATTATATATTAAGATATATTTATTTATATATTTTACATATGTATTATCTACATTAAATATTTAAAAAACTAAAAGTGTCTATTTTTGGAGCCTGGATATCTGAGCTTTTAAACTAAGAAATGGATCCTGTGTGTGAATTTAACAAATGACTTAAAAGAGAAGGTCAAATTGGAAATGCAGAGCTTCAAAGTAAACAACTCTTAGTCTAGGACTAGTATGATGTGCAGATAGTGGCTTTGAATAGAAAATAATATGGACTTAATAATCAAACAAATCTGGCCTAAAATCCTAGTTTTACCATTTACTAGTTATGTACTCTGAGTCAAGTCACCAAATTGTATGAGACTCAGTTTCCACATCTTTAACACTGGCATGATAATGCCTATGTCATAGTGTGTTCCAAAGGATTCAATGAGACAATATGTGTAAATTGACTAATAGGGGGCTTGTTGTATAGTAAGCCCTCAATAAATGTTCATTTGTAATTTAAAAAAATTATTGTAGTGGAAAATACCACTGAACAATGACGTTAGAATATGTGAATTTATTTTTTCTTGGTTCTATCCCTAATTAAGCATAGGTGATACAAACCACTTATTTAAAGATTCTCAAGTTTCTCATATGTAAAGTTAGAATAATTATTTCTATCTCACATACCTCATGGAAATTTGAAAGACTGATATGAGATTATGTGTATGTAAGAGCCTTGAGTACTACAATACACAGAGGAATTGATCCCATCCCAGAAAGTTTAATTTTTTCTCTTTTAATAGATCTCTCATGATGAAGATTCTGCAGCCGGACCTTAGATATTTTGAGGCTGCCTCTGGACTTCTATTTGGGTTATGATTCACTGGGCAAGGGAATATGTTTGAGGAAGCATGTGAAAAAAAGCCATCTCCACAACCCTCATCATGTGGCCTACTTCCTTTCATTTCTTACCCTTCTTTTCAGGACATGAAATGAGCAGATGTGTTGGATTCCATTCTGAACTGCCCTGTATCCCTTTCTTGTTTGACTGCCTGGGGTAAATCACTGACTGAATGCAAACATTTTTATCTGTTTGGATAAAACCATTAACCTATTACAACACACTTTTCTTGGATTACGGTCTGAATTGCAAGCATAAAATGGAAAAGGAAAAAAGACTAGGGGGAGTCTAAGAAAGGAACAAAGCATGTGGTCTGCCAGGAAAGACCTTACCTACTGGTGGTGGATGAGAAATGGTGGGATTTATTGGGCAGCTGCAAGTAACAGTAAAAGTTCCCAGTAAAGGAAAGGAGTATTGAAAAATATGATGGATTATCTTCATAATTTTGCCCAGGGTCACACTAAGGTTCTAGTCTCTGAATGCCTGAAGGAACTTGTGTATAGACTCAGAGTAAGAAGGGGACATTTGAGACCTGTTATAGAATGGATGTTTGTTTCTTCCAAAAATTCATTTGTTAAAATAAATGATGGCATTTGGAGGCGGAATATTTGGAAGGTCCTTAGGTCATGAGGGTAGAGCCCTCAGGAATGGGATTAGTATCTTTATAAAAGAGACCCAGAGAGTTCCCTTGTCCCTTTCACCATGTGTGTATATAGTGAGGATGAACCATCTATGAACAAAAAATGTCTCTTCACTAGACACAGAATATTCTGGAGCCTTAATCTTGGACTTATATCCTCTAGAATGATGAGAAACAAATTGATTAAGCCACATAGTCTATGGAATTTTTTTTATAGCAGCTGGAAATGGACTAAGAAAAGATCCTTCATTGCCATCCTCCAAAACTTGAATCCCTTCTACAATATTTTAAACAAATGAATATGAAGTATCTTTGCTTGATGAACTCCATTGACAGATAACTCACTAATTTCCCAGGCAATCAATTCTACCTTTATTTCCCCTAAATATATATATATATATATATATATATATATATAATTTATTTATTTATTTATTTATTTATTTATTTATTTATATAATCTCCTCTTTGGCTCTAATGACAATGTCAAAAGCCCATTGTGAGCCCAGCTTCCACTCAGGGTTATCTCCCTCCAATCTGGAGGTAGAAGATAATTTTGGTTTTGTTTGTTTTGTTTCCTGTTTGACTTGTAAGCATATATTTCACTTGGGCAAAAAAAATCCCCTATGTTAAATTCCCTTTATGTTTTATGTGTGACATCTCTTTCATCTGATAAACCTATCAAGATCATAGTGTATTTTTTTCTGAGCATTCATGACATTTAAAAAAAATATTTTGTAGTAGAATGTTATTAGTCTTTTTTTATTTTTATTTTTTAGTTTTTTTAGTAATTAATTAATTTATTTTTGGCTGTGTTGGGTGTTCGTTTCTGTGCGAGGGCTTTCTCCAGTTGCAGAGAGCGGGGGCCACTCTTCATCACAGTGCGTGGGCCTTTCACTGTCGCGGCCTCTCCCATTGCAGAGCACAGGGTCCAGACGCCTCATTGTGGTTTTGATTTGCATTTCCCTGATGATTAGTGATGTTGAGCATCTTTTCATGTGTCTTTTGGGCATCTTATATCTTCTTTGGAAAAATGCCTACTCAGGTCCTCTGCCCATTTTTTAATCAGGTTGTTTGGGGTTTTATTTTTGATATTGAGTCATATGAGTTATTTATATTTATTTAATATTAACCTCTTATCAGACTTATTGTTTGCAAATATCTTCTCCCATTCATTAGGTGCCTTTTCATTTTTCTCTTGGTTACCTTCAGTGTGCAAAAGATTTTAAGTTTGAAAAGGTTCCATTTGTTTATTTTTGCTTTGTTTCCCTTGCCTGGGAAGACAGATCCAAAAGAAAATTTTCCTAATATCTATGTCAAAGAGTGTACAGCTTATATTTTCTTCTAGGAATTTTATGATTTCTCATTTTACATTTAGATCTTTAATCCACTTTGAGTTTATTTTTGTATATGGTGTGGAGAATGGTCTAATTTCTTTTTGTAATCATGTAGCTGTCCAGTTTTCCCAAAGCCATTTATTGAAGAGAGACTGTCCTTTCCCTATTGTATATTCTTGCCTCATCATATATTAATTGATCATATGTGTTTATTTCTGAGCTTTCTATTATCTTCCATTTATCCATGTGTCTGTTTTTGTTATAGTCTAATACTGTTTTGATTACTGTAGCTTTGTAGTATACTCCGAAGTTAGGGAGCATAATAACTCTAGCCTTGTTCTTCTATCTTGAGACTTCTTTGAATAATTTAGGTCTTATGTGGTTCCATACAAATTTTAAGAGTATTTGTTGCAGTTCTGTGAAAAATGACATTGACATTTGGATAGGTATTGCATTAAATCTGTAGGTTGCTTTAGATAGCATGGACATTTTAATGATATTAATTATTTCATTCCATGAACACAAGATATCTTTCCATTTACTTGTATTGTCTTCAATTTGCTTCATCTGTGTCTTACAGTTTTCAGAATATACATCTTTAACCTCCTTGGTTAAATTTCATCCTAGATATTTTATTCTTTTTGATATGCTTGTGAATGAGATTGTTTTCTTGATTCTCTTTCCAAAGGTTCATCATTAATATATAGAATAGCAACAGATTTATATATTAATTTTGTATCCTGCCACTTTACTGAATTAATTTATTAGTTCTAAGTTTTTTGGTGGAGACTTTAGGGTTTCTACATATAGCATCATGCCAACTGCAAATACTGAGAGTTTTACTCCTTCCCTTCCAGTTAGGATACCTTTTATTTCTTTTTCTTGTCTCACTACCATGGCTAGGAAATCCAATACTATGCTAAACAGAAATGACATGAGTAAGCATCCTTGTCATGTTCCTTATCTTAGAGGAAAACATTTCAATGTTTCACCATTGAGTATGATGACTTTGTCATAAATGACCTTTATTATGTTGAGATACATTCCCTTTGTACCCACATTGCTGAGAGTTTTTATCATAAATAGATGATGAATTGTGTCAAGTGCTCTTTCTGCATCTATTGAGAAGATCATGTGATATTTATCCACTGTGTTGTTAATGTGGTATATCACATTGAATGATTTGAAGATATTGAACCATCTTTTCATTCCTGGGATAAATCCCACTTGATCATGTTGTATGATCCTTTTTATGAATTGTTCAATTCAGTTTGTTAATATTTGGTTGAGGATTTTTGCATTTTTCACATGTATTAACCTTCAATTTATTTTGTGCTATCAAGGTGGAGATGGCCTCATAGATTGAGTTTGGGAGTATTCTTTACTCTTCAATTTTTGAAATAGTTTGAGAAAGATAGATATTAACTATTCTTTATGTGTTTGTTATATTTCCCCTGTAAATCTGTCTGGGCCTGAACATTTGTGTGTTGAGTCTTTTCTGACTACTGACTCAATTCCAATTCTAGTAATTGATCTGTTTAGGTTATCTATTTCTTTCTGATTCAGTCTTAGAAGACTGTATGTTTCTAGAAATTTATCCATTTATTTTAGGTTGTCCAATACTTTGGTATATAACTATTCATAATATTCTTTATGATTGTTTGTATTTTTGTGAAAATGGTTGTGCCTTCTCTTCTTTCATTTTTTATTTTGCTTTTTGGGTCCTCTCTCTTTTCTTCTTTTTTTTTCTTTTCTTAACATCTTTACTGGGGTATAATTGCTTTACAACGGTGTGCTAGTTTCTGCTTTATAACAGAGTGAATCAGTTATATATATACATATGTTCCCATATCTCTTCCCTCTTTGTCTCCCTCCCTTCCACCCTACCTATTCTACCCCTCCAGGCAGCCACAAAGAACCGAGCTGGTATCCATGTGCCATGCGGCTGCTTCCCACTGGCTATCTACCTTACGTTTGTTAGTATATATATGTCCATGTCTCTCTCTCACCCTATCACACCTCACCCTTCCCCCTCCCCATATCCTCAAGTCTGTTCTCCAGTAGGTCTCTGTCTTTATTCCTGTTTTACCCCTAGGTTCTTCATAACATTTTTTTCCCTTAAATTCCATATATATGTGTTAGCATACGGTATTTGTCCTTCTCTTTCTGACTTACTTCACTCTGTATGACAGACTCTAGATCTATCCACCTCATTACAAATAGCTCAATTTCGTTTCTTTTTATGGCTGAGTAATATTCCATTGTATATATGTGCAACATCTCCTTTATCCATTCATCCGACAATGGGCACTTAGGCTGTTTCCATCTCTGGGCTATTGTAAATAGAGCTGCAATGAACATTTTGGTACATGACTCTTTTTGAATTTTGGTTTCCTCAGGGTATATGCCTAGTAGTGGGATTGCTGGGTCATATGGTAGTTCTATTTGTAGTTTTTTAAGGAACTCCATACTGTTCTCCATAGTGGCTGAACCAATTCACATTTTATCAGTTGTGTTCATCTTTAAAAAAAAAATAGCTCTTGGTTTCCTTGATACTTTCTATTGTTTTTTATCTCTATTTTATTTATGTCCTCTATGAACTTTATTATTTTTTTCCTTCTGCTGACTTTGGACATTTTGTTCTTCTTTTTCTAGTTTCTTTAGCTGGGAGGTTAGGTAGTTTGAAATTTTTCTGATTTTTGAGTTAGGCTTGTATTGCTATAAACTTCCCTCTTGAAACTGCTTTTTCTGTATGCTGTAGATTTTGGAATTTGTTTGTTTGTTTGTCTCAAAGCAATTTCTGATTTCATCTTTGACCCATTCCTTTTTTATTAGCATATTTCTTAGTATCTATATATTTGTGTTTTTTCTAGTTTTCTTCCTGTAGTTGATATCTAGCTCTTTAGTATTGTAGTCAGAAAAAGTCTTGATACAAATTCCATCTTCTTAAATTTGTTGAGACATGTTTTGTGGCCTAGCATGTGATCTATCCTGGAGAACCTTCTATGTTTACACTTGAAAAGAATGTGTATTCTACTGTTTCTGAATGAGATGCTCTATAGATATCTATTAAGTCCAACTGGTCTAATGTGTCATTTAAGTCCGCTCTTATTGATTTTCTGTCTGGATGATCTATACTTTGATGTAAGTGGGGTGTCAAAGTCCCCTATAGTGGCTTCTCTGTTGGCACAGTGGTTAAGAATCTGCCTGCCAATGCAGGAGACATGGGCTCGAGCCCTGGTCTTGGAAGATCCCACATGCTGTGGAGCAGCTAGGCCCATGCACCATAACTACTGAATTCCATGTTCCTAGAGCCTGTGCTCTGCAACAAGAGAAGCCACTGAAATGAGAAGCCTGAGCACAATGATGAAGAGTAGCCCCCACTTGCTGCAACTAGAGAAAGCCCACACACAGCAATGAAGACACAACACAGCCAAAAATAAAATAAATAAAATATGTAAATTTATTAAAATGCCCTGTATAATTATTATATTACTGTAAATTTCTCTTTCTGTCTGTTAATATATTTATGTGCTGCTATATTATCTGCATATATGTTACAAATGTTATATCCTCTTCTTCTATTGACCTATTTATCATTATTTAATGCCTTTTTTGTCTTTTATTACAGACTGTTTTAGATGCTACTTGTCTGCTATGAGTATTGGTATGTCAGCGTTTTTTTATTTCCATTTGCATAGAATATCTTTTTTCATCCCCTCACTTTCAGTCTGCATGTGTCTTTAGCTCTAAAAGTGAGTCTCTTATAGGCAGCATATAAATGAATATTGTTTATCCAATCAGCCACACTATGACTTTTGATTGGAACATTTAGTCCATCATCATTTATAGTGATTATTGATAGATATGTACTTATTGCCATCTGTTTATGTGTTTTGGGGTTGTATTTGTAGTTCTTGGCTCTTGTTTTCTCTTCTTATAGTCTTTTCCCTTATGGTTTGATGACTTTCTTTAATATTATGTTTGTCTTCCTTTCTAGTTTTTGCATATATATTATAGGTATTTTTATGATTATCATGAAATTCATGTATATTTACCTTAAATATATCTACTTCTTTTAAATGGATAGTTGTTTGAGTTCAAATACATTCTAAAAGATTGCCATTTTTACTCCCTCCCTCCATGTTTTGTGGTTTTGATGTCCCATGTTTCGTGGTTTTGATTTGTTATTTTACATCTTCATGCCAATCCCTTAATTGCTTATTGTAATTATAGTTTATTTTACAATTTTGTCTTTTAACATTTATAGTAGCTTATTTACATGGTTGATCAACTGTTTTCACTATATATTTGCCTTTATCAATGGGATTTTTCCCTTTATATATATATATATTTTTGTTGTTGTTGTTGTTTGTTTGTTTGTTTATTTATTTATTTATTTATTTATTGATGTAACCTTTTGGTTTTCACTTAAAGAATACCCTTAACATTTCTTGTAAGGTTGGTTTAGTGGTGATGAACTGTTTTAGTTTTTGTTTGTCTGAAAAACCATTTATCTCTTCTTCAATTTTGAATAATAATCTTGCCCTTATCCTAGGTTGTACTTTTTTTTTCTTTCAGTATTTTAAATATATTATGACACTACTTCCTTCTGGCCTACAAAATTTCTGCCAACAAAGCAACTGATAGCCTTATCAGGCTTCCCTTTTATGTGATGCTTCATTTTTCTTATGCTGCCTTTAAAATTCTCTAATTTTTGCCATTTTAACTATGATATGTCTTGGTGTGAGTCTGTTTGTGTTGTCTTGTTTGGAACCCTCTGTACCTTGTGTACCTGGATATCTGTTTCCTTCTTCAGGTTTGGGAAGTTTTAAGCCATAATTTCCTCAAATATATTTTCAATCCTCCTTCTCTCTGTCTTCTGTTTCTGGGACCCCTATAATATATTTATTAGTGTGTTTGATGTTGTCCCAAGGTCCCTTAAACTAAACTATTTGTAAACATTTTTGCTGTTTTTATTCAGCAGCTTCCACTATTCTGTCTTCTGGATCACTTATGAGTTCTTCTGTGTCACCAATTCTGCTCTCAATTCCTTCTAGTGTATTTTTCATTTTAGCTGTTGTATTCTTCAGCTCTGACTGGTTCATTTTTATATTTTCTTGTTCTTTGCCAATGTTCTCACTGTGTTCATCTATTTTTTGCCCAAGTCCAGTTAGCATTCTTATTACTATCGCTTTGAACTGTTTATCAGTGAATTTATCTTTGTTTCTTTAGGGTTTTTCTTCAGGGTTTTTCCCCTTGTTCTTTAGTTAGAAACAATTTCCTCAGTCTTCTCATTTGTTGAACTTTCTCAGTGCATATGAAACTGGGTGAAACAGTTACCTATTCTTGTTTTGAAGGAGTGTCTTTTTGTGGGAGCATTCCTATGTGGTCTGTATATGTCCAGCAGCTTTGGTGGGAGAGCTGGGCCAAGAGGTTGTAGCAGTAGCCCTGAGGGAGTTGGGCTTCTCCTTAGTGTAATGACAGTCTCTGCCTTAGTTGTGGGTGTGGTCATAGCCTAATAGCTTGGGCCTACAATTCTGAGCTGATTTCTACTTTTTCTCTTATGGGTGTGCCTTGTTAGAGGCTGGGGTCAGGGCCAGAGGGGTTGGAGCTGCACTACTGAGCCCATTCCACTCCTGCTG
>NW_006778156.1:224219-250485 GCF_000442215.2 Lipotes vexillifer | reverse complement strand
CTGCACTACTGATCCCATTCCACTCCTGCTGAAGTGTACACTCATGTACATGATGGCAATGTTTTTCTCTGCCTTGACCAGAGGCAGGGTTGAGGCCCAAGTTGGCTCTCTTAATTCAAAGTACATGCAAACCCATTGGCAATAGCTGCTTCTGCCTTAGTGGTGAGCAGCACTGGAGCAGGAGTTGCAGGAGCAGAGGACTAGTGCAGGCTGGGGGGGCACACTGGGGCAGTCCTAGCTTGCCTGCTGGAACACCCAGCAGTTTTAAATGTGCTTTCTACTCAGTGGGACAAGGAATAAGCTAGTCTCTGTGAATTTTTCAAGAGCTGCATCCCAGTTTTTTACAGCCTTCAAATAAGCCCCACTGGTTTTCAAACCAGCTAAGGGAGCTTCTCTTTCCAGTGTTGGATACCATATTTGGGGTGCCTAATATGTGGCTTGAACCCCTTGCTCCCCAAGCAGGATCCCTGAGCCTATTATATCCCCCTCCTGCTTTGGGTCACTCGCTATGGCTGCAGGTCCTGATTAGATCTCTTCTCACTTAACAATCTCTGTGTCATTCTGTCTTTACATTCTTGGTTATAGAAGAGCCATTCTGCTAGTTTTTGAGTCAAAAAGAGGGAGTTTTTCTACTTTCTGTTGGGCTCTGCTATTGTCATAGTGTATGAGCGCTCCCCCTTCTGGTCTCCTGGGCCTATTTTAATTTAGTTTTTTTATTTATTAATATTCACATTGTCCCCTTTTGATCAATATCTTTCTCTGAAAGTATTGTTGATCAAGAGTCAGGTTGTCTGGTTTTAAATTTTTGGTTAAAAAAAAAGAAAACTCAACAGAACTGGTGTGGATATCTTGAGAAATCTGTCTCATCAGATGTTGTCTGCTTCAATTCCAGGAAATCCTTACTTTCATGTCACCAAATGATGTGCAGTTTCAGTCAGGGTTTGGTGCTTTCTTTAGGTCTGTCATGTGAATCCAAGAGTCTGTTCCCTGAAGACTGGCAGCACAAGGGTATGTCAGCAGTATCTGAGAAGGACCTTTCCAATGAGATTGAAGAGAATCCTTACAGAGGTGTCTTTTCCAATAGAAGAAATATACAGGTTTCAAGGTCTTCATCTCCTGAGAGTACACTGTCACAAGATTGTTCTATCAAACATGATTATTTTTAATAGAAGCAGTTAAACTTTTGCAATATTGAAGTATCTCTCCTTTTATCAGTTGTGGATCAAAAAAAACCAGGAGCCCATAATCTATAACAAAGGAGGCAAAAATAAAGAAGGAGTCTCTTCAATAAGAGGTGAGGGGAAAACTGGACAACTACATGTAAAAGAATGAAATAAGAACATTTTCTAACACCCTACATAGAAATAAACTCAAAATGGATTAAAGACCTAAATGTAAGACCGACACTATAAAACTCTTAGAGGAAAACATAGGAAAAACACTCTTTGACATAAACCACAGCAACATCTTTTTTGACCCACCTCCTAGAGTAATGAAAATAAAAGCAAAAATAAACAAATTGGACCTGATGAAACTTAAAAGCTTTTGCACACCAAGGGAAACCATCAACAAAATTAAAAGAAAACCAATAGAATATATTTGCAAATGAAGTGACCAACAAGGGATTTATCTCCAAAATATACAAACAACTCATGCAGCTCAATATCAAAAAATCAAACAACCCAATCAAAAAATGGGCAGAAGATCTAGATAGACATTTCCCCAAAGAAGACATACAGATGGCCAAGAGGCACGTGAAAGATGCTCAACATCACTAATTATTAGAGAAATGCAAATCAAAACTACAATGAGGTATCATCTCACACTGGTCAGAATGGCCATCATCAAAAAATCTACAGACAATAAATGCTGGAGAGGGTGTGGAGAAAAGGGAACCCTCCTACACTGTTGGTGGGGATGTAAATTGGTACAGCCACTATGGAGAACAGTATGGAGATTCCTTAAAAAACTAAAAATAGAGCTACCATATGATCCAGCAATCCCATTCCTGGGCATGTATTCAGAGAAAACCATAATTTAAAAGGATACATGCACTACAATTTTCATTGCAGCACTATAATAGCCAGAACAGGGAAGTAACCTAAATGTCCATTGATGTGGGAATGGATAAAGAAGATGTGATACATACATACAGTGGAATATTACTCAGCCATAACAAAGAACAAAATAATGCCATTTGCAGTGACATGGATAGACTTAGAGATTTTCATACTAAGTGAAGTAAGTCAGACAGAGAAAGACAAATATCATGTGATATGCTCATATGTACATGGATAGACTTAGAGATTTTCATACTAAGTGAAGTAAGTCAGACAGAGAAAGACAAATATCATGTGATATTGCTCATATGTGTACCATTTTTAAAAATGGTACAAATGAACCTATTTACAAAACAGTAATTGAGCCACAGGTGTAGAAAACACACTTATTGTTACCGAGGGGGAAAGGTGAGGAGGGATAAATTGGGAGATTGGGATTAACATATACAGACTACTATACACAAAATAGATAACTAATAAGAACCTACGATATAGCACAGGGAACTCTATTCAATACACCCTAATGACCTATATGGAAATAAAATCTAAAAATTAGTGGATATATCTATATGTATATCTGACTCACTTTGCTGTACAGCAGAAACTAACACAACATTGTAAATCAATTACACTCCAATTAAAAATGAATTAAGAAAAGAAGCAGGAGCCAAGTGATTGGGCATTTTTGACTATCTTAAAAGTTGAGAGTTTATGAATTGCAAAGAGGTGGATCTGAGATTTAGAAGGACAAATGGCAAGGCTTTTGGTCAAGTTACTTAGAAGACCTCTATGAATTTTGTCAATTGAGTCTTAATAATGTCATTAGGGTGTTCCAGTAAAACAGAGGATTGAGTGTGCTAAGCTCAGTGAAAATGTTTTCACAACTGAACAAAGGCTGCAGATTTGTCAAAGTGCCTTACCAGCCAAATGGCTTCCTTGATTACCGTGAAGTTTGAGAGGAGTTCCCCAATTAGGAATAATAGTTTCCAAGACGACTTTAGTCACAGAGAAGTCAGTAGTCTGCAAGGAAAGGCAACATTCCAGTGTGAAAATATATAGACTGTGATTAAAATATATTTACATCCATGAGATGTAGTCAGCTGTATGAAAACCATTTGACAGATGTCGAATGGTCCAATAGGCAATATAAAATGTCCTAGAGCAGTACAAACAGACTTCCCCGTGTTGTACTTCAGACAAATGGTACAAATGAGGTAGGAATTTTTTGGCTTTGCTAATGTCTTCCCATCAATATTGATTGATGAATGCTATCATTTTGTCAGTATAACAATGGTTTAATAAATGTACAATGGTGAGGAGTGGGAATTTTAGAGTCTCTGGTAAGACTGTGTTATTCTTTGATCTGAAGCATAGCTTTCTCTTCTTATCAAACCAACAACTGTTAAATTTCTAATCTCGTTTTTCCTTTCCTTAGGCCAATTGTTGGGATTCTCTAGATAGTTTTTCTCTGTTATCATTTGGGGAAATATTCCTTTGGTCCATGACAGAGGTTTGACTGCTGTTAATTCATTTAAGGGTAGTATTCCTTGCAAAAATGTCAGCAAGGTGATTTCCCTTAGCTTTCAGAGTCAAGTTTAGAAGGCCCCAGAATCTTAACAATAGCTAGAGTGGCAGGTAAAATTATTTCCTCCAAAAATTCCTGAACATAGGGGCCATTATTTTGTCTTATATCCACTGGAAATAAGAAAGTTATGCTGCTCCCACAGTATTCTAAAATCATGACTACTCCAAAAACATATCTACTATCAGTATAAATATTGGTTTTTTTGCATGTGGCTAATGTGTAAGACTGTGTAAGATTATATAATTAAGCCTATTGTGCTGCAGTAGCCATAGGTAAAGTTTTCACCTCAACAATATCAAGATGGTATTGAATTTTCCATGTTCACAAAATTTTCCATGTTCACCTTTTATATAAGAAATATCAGTGAGCCATGAGAAGTCAGTATTACCCAAAGAACTTTCTGACAGTTCATCACAAGGAGTTAGGAGGTGATCCTTCAGTATTAGACATGAAGTACTTTGTTGGTAATGGAAGGGAGAAAACTAGCAGGATAAAGTTATTACAATGCAAAAGAGTTATGTGAGAAGCAGTTAACGAAAAGACTTCATAGGTGAGGTGGCTGACAGAATTACTGAGTGTGATGAAAGTTCAGGAGGGCTTCTACTACACAAAATACAAAAATAGTTAAATGGAGTCCCACAGTGACTTTCTAAGTGGTTTTAGCTAAAAAGACCTTGGTGTTATTGGCTCCAAAGCAAGGTGGGTATCCTTGTGTCACAGAGTCCAGTTTCTGGCTATAAAACCATCTATAGGTCTATGGTGGACCCTGTGTTTTTGGGTGAGTACCCCAAAGGCATATGAAACAAAGAAAAAAGATAATCTGATAATTGGGATGCCCAAGGGCAGGTGGGTTTATCAAACTCTCTATTAAGACCTTAAATGTTATGTTGTCTTGTTCTTCCCATAAAATTGGGTCAGGTTGTTATTCTTTAGTAAAATACATAGAGGTTTAGCCATAAGAGAGGAATCTAAATTCTCATTAACTAACTAGTCCAAGTAAACCTTAATATTGGCAATATTTTTGGGTTTGGGGTAACTTAGGACACCAACAATCCTACCTGGGTCTAGATATAACTCTTGTTCTGAAATCACATGCCTTAAATATTACACCTTGTTTTGGATAAACTGCAATTTTTCCTTGTTGGTCTTATGTCTGTTTAAGGTTAAAAGCTTTAGCATATGGATGCTATCTTCCTATAAGGTGGCTTAAGAAAGAGAGAAAAGATCTTGTCATCCACATATTGCAGCAAGGTAGAACCCTTATGAAACTATACCATCCAGATCAAACTTCAGGATTTGTGAGAAATAAGGACTCAGTATTACCCTGAGACATTACTGCCCAGGTGAATTGTTTTCCTTCCTAAGTGAAGGGAAAAATGTATGGCTAGCTTCATCAACTGGAATACTAATGAATGCACTGCATAAATTAATTATGGTAAAGAATTTGCTTCTGGTTGGAATGGTTGTTAGTACCATTTGAGGGTTAGGGACAACAGGGTGTCAAGGGATAACAATGTTGCTTTTTGCTTAGAGATCCTGGACGAACTTCCACCATACTCAGCCTTTAGACTTTCTCGCCAGTACAATAAGTGTATTACAGGGAGTAGTAGAAGGGATAATGAGGTCTTGAGCCTTGTAATCTCTGATGGATTTTATGCCTTGAAAAACTTCTTTACTCACAGGGTATTGATTAATTCTGGAATGAGGTTTTGAGTGATCTATTCGAATCTTGATGGGAGGTGTGCTATAAATTTTGCCAGTTATTTGGAGCTTTTGCCCATGAGGGTGGTAGCTCATTCAATAGGGACAAATCATCAGTGTTTCCAGAATCTGCTTTAGTAGTGTCAAAGACAGAACAAATGAAAAATGTACAAATGTTCATTTAATTTGCCTGTTTGGCTGCTTCGATGACTACTGTCAGATTCTAGAATGATTTCCCCCTTTGGGAGAAATTCCAGCATGATGATTCTCTAAGAAGCCTCAGACTAATAAACAAATGGGCTTAGAGGAGCTAAGGAGTAAAGGGTGTGTATCTCTCAAAGAGCCTAAACAAAATGGAATAACTTCAGAGACAGAAACCTCTTGAGGTTCATTAGAGATCCTCACAATTTCAACTAGTTTAGTACTCAGAGGCAGGGCCTGTTTAATAGTAGTGGGTTTGATCACTAAGAGTGTAGCTCCAGTCTCAGTTTGGACTGGAAAAAATTCATCTCCAATGTGGAGGGATGTTTCTCCAAGCCAATTAAGAGGAAAGATTGGGAAGAGACCCTATAGCTATTTCGAGCCCTATTACTGAGAATTGGGAGGATGTTGCAAAGGCTTGTTAGAGAGCTGAAAGCACCTGAAGCACTTAAATTTATACCAATATGTTGTTTCAATGTCCTGGCTCTTTTCAATAATAGCAGAAACTAAGAGAGTTTTGATTTTTTTTAGGGACCTTCATTTGTTGAAGTTTAAAAATAAGAATTTTAGTCATCTTCCTTTTAGATGACATCTGAATTGGAGAGATCTTTTGCCAGATTAACTAAATCTGGAGGGGAGATAGTTTACCATTCCCTTCTGGTCTTTTTACTAGAAGGAAAAAGTCCTAGTTCAGACCATTAGTAAACATAGAGTTAAAGGCTACCCAGGTAAAAATCAGTATCTGAAGGAAGACGAGAATTTTCTTTAAAAATAATCTGAAGTCAATTTTAATAGTTATGAACAGGTTTATCAGATTTTTGTGTGTAAGCCTGACTTTTGTTTCAATCAACCAGCTTTGGAAAAGCCCTAGGAATTGCTCGATAAAGTTGCCTAGTGATTGCTCAAGCCTAATCACATAACAAGTTAGCCAGCTGGCCTCCTGTAATTGTAATTCTAGAGACCTTTTATGTTTTCCCAATTAGCAGTTTTTGTCCAATGCTGGGTCTGGCCTTCACTGACAAATGTGTGAACTAGCTGATATAAGTCAGAGAAACCAGCTTGATAAATTTGAATGACCATATTAAATTCTTCAGCAAATTTGTGAGGATCTTTTGGTACTTTGGGAAAATCTTTGACTATGATCAGATCAGTTTTAGTCCAGGGAATATAATAAATTAACAGTTTAGCCTTTGGATCCACAGAGGCTTAATTTTAAAGAGACAGACTCTAAGTACAGAGGAAAAGAGGGTGAGGAGAGTTTCAGGGTAAAGGGAAGTTGAACTAGAAAATTAGTATATGGGAGCTGAGGTTATAGCAGAGGTGTAGGTGGTATATAAGGGAAGGAAGAAGATGGCACTGCATGTGGGGCCTGATCACAGAGAGCTGAGGAAGAGAGACAAGACAGCTCCAGTCAGACCCTGAGCCAAAGAAACTAAGATCATGTGGTTTTGAAAGCCAGTTTCTTTCTTCAATTGTTTATTTATTTCAGTTAATCTTAAAATTTTGTGTTGCAGAGACAATTTTAGGCTCCTGATAATATTTGAAAGCCTCAAAATACCAATTGAAACAGGTTCCACTGAATTTTGGAAATTTTAGAGCTATGGTTATCTAATTAATTTTTAAGAAAAGTAAGTTTGGGGACTTCAAAAGTTACCCAAAATGGCCATTGATATTCTGAAGTACCTTTGGTCAGACTGGTCCAATTAGTAAGAAATGCACATAAGGAAGGACTTCTGCTTTTAAACATAGAATCAGCTGTGGTCCCTTTAGGGGGACACCCTCAAAATATTTAGAAAACTAGGATCCCATGTCTCAGAGGGTTTTCTTTAGAGTAAGAGAATAATTTACAAACAGCCTAAGCAACTCAAAACAGCTCCAATAGCTCAAATAGCATAAACAGCCTAAATAGCCAACAGGCCTAATACCAGCCAGTTTGAATGGAACTGGCTGGTCTTGGAGGAGCCAAGCTGACGGCTGTTCAGAACAGTTCACATAGAACAGTCTCTATTCTAAAGGAATGGGCTAAATGCCGAACCAGCTCTGTTCCAATGAACCAGCCCCTGTTTCTGAAGGAATGGCCTGGAGGCTAGCCAGTTTCAGTTGGAACAGTCTTATTAAAAATATCAGGTCAAAGTGCCAAACAAGTACCCACATACAGAATAAGGCCTTAAGTAGAAAGGACAAAGGCTTAAAATACATCCTGAATAAAACATGGAGAGCTTTAAAATGCAAAGAGGGCAGATACTCACATCCAGGAGTAAAACTTACCTTTAATTTTCAGGGTCAGTGACAAAAGCAGTGAGCAACAGTGTGCTCATGTGGGTACCACACCTGTTTTCTCACCAGCCTCAGAGTTGTCAGGTGTCTTCTATGGATCCCTGTATGGGCCACCAAAATGTTGACCTAAAACAAATAGACTGCCAGGTATTTCCCTAGCAAAAAAATGCATTTATCCAAGATTTACAAAGAACTGCAATTTGGGGTCTGCAACCATGGAAATCCATGTGCAAATCCTCATGCAGCAGGAAAAAGAGAACTATTTTATAAATGGGAAAAGGAAGTCAGAGCTATAGTAAGAGTCCATGGCTTTTTATTGACTGAGTTATGACTGTCACTCATCGGATGAGTTCTTGCCAGGCAAGAAGAGTGGGCCTTTCTTCTTCCTACTGGGCTCTGCTTTTATTGCAGGGCATGATTGCTCAACCGTTCTGGTCTCCTGACTCAATTTTAATTGAGGTTTCCGTTTATTAACTTTTATACTTTATTTCTCCCTCTCCCTCTCTATGCTTCTCTTTCTGTCTTTCTCACTTTCTTGATTTATTTCTTTCTATTTTATTTTGTTTAAAACATTTATCTTGAGATCAATATGATACATACTATTTTAACTCAACTGTATTAAGAAGTTTAGGTACTTCTAACTTTCTCAACTGTGTGCACAACAGCCATTAACCTAGAAATCTCATGCAAGTTGGATAACTTTTGATATATATTTTTTTCTTTTTTAAACATGCGTGTCAAGAAATCAATAAAAGAGCTCATGGTACCTCTTCCCTTGCAGTTTCTAACCACAGTTGAAGCAGCAATTCAAAGAGAAAAGCCATTGAAATGTTTTTTTAGTTTAAGGAAAAAACACTCCCAAACAATCAAATTACCCCTAATGATGATTTATACACTCTAAAATCTTCTTTAAGGTCATTTGAAGGTTGGTCATCTTAGAGAAGTATGTAATCTCCACTTAAGATCAAACCATTCCATTTAAACTAAATCAAAGTGAGGGTTGGTGGTGGGGATAATTAGGGCTTCCTAATCCTTTATGGTGCTCTGGCCAGTAATGAAGGCAGCCCTACTCAAATAGTTTATTGCATGCAGCATAAAAGAGTTGACATTCTTTCACTCTATTCCTTCCATCCCACCTATTCCAAGTATCAATGCAGCATTTACAACTCTCACAATGATTTCTAATATTTGATCTATTTCATTTTCATTTTCTGTGTGGTCTAAGTGAAGCAGTGTGAGCATGTGAAAGAACACCGAGCTGACAGGGACTTTGTTTCACAGCCTCAAGGGTTTTTTAAAGCTGAAATATATCTGAAGGCTTAGGGTTTTATCCCCTAGCCTTACTGTATAACCTTAGGAAGGTAATTTTACATCCCTGGGCTTTAATTGCCTCTACCACAATACCAGCATGATTACACAACCACATGATAGCTTTTAAGAGAGGAGAACTCTTTATCATACTTCGTTATAGAATTGTAGCTTCTAGCAGAGCACCTTATATTCAGCAGTCCATTAGAAATTATTTTGTTTTTAGAAATACCTTGGACTTCTTCAAAAGATTGTTGTAAGGATTAATTGAGTACTACATGTGAAAGTGTTTTGAAAATTAAGAATTACATAATTAATATTTTTACTCACAATTAAGAATAACTAATATTAATTGGGCTTTTTAAATACTTTCACATATGTTTTATCCATTGATCTTGGTAACAACCTTATGAGGTGGATGTTCTTATTTTACTTCACAGATGAATAAATTTGGGGTCAGTGGCTCACTTGCTAGTGAGGAATTGAGCAGAGAAACTAATGCAGGATTTCTGGAATTGCCTCAAATTTGCTTTTCAATTGTTAACTATTTAGGTGACTTTTATACCAAAACAAACACGTATGTAATACATGACCCAAAATATAAAGCCATCTAGTTTTTTTTTTTTAACATATTTATTGGGGTAAAATTGCTTTACAATGGTGTGCTAGTTTCTGCTTTATAACAGAGTGAATCAGTTATACATACACATATTCCCATATCTTTTTTTAACATCTTTATTGGGGTATAATTGCTTTACAATGGTGTGTTAGTTTCTGCTTTATAACAGAGTGAATCAGTTATACATACACATATGTTCCCATATCTCTTCCCTCTTTGTCTCCCTCCCTTCCACCCTCCCTATTCCACCCCTCCAGGCAGCCACAAAGAACCGAGCCAGTAACCCTGTGTCATGCGGCTGCTTCCCACTGGCTATCTACCTTACGTTTGTTAGTATATATATGTCCATGTCTCTCTCTCGCCCTATCACAGCTCACCATTCCCCCTCCCCATATCCTCAAGTCTGTTCTCCAGTAGGTCTCTGTCTTTATTCCTGTTTTACCCCTAGGTTCTTCATGACATTTTTTTTTCTTAAATTCCAAAGATATGTGTTAGCATACGGTATTTGTCCTTCTCTTTCTGACTTACTTCACTCTGTATGACAGACTCTAGGTCTATCCACCTCATTACAAATAGCTCAACTTCGTTTCTTTTTATGGCTGAGTAATATTCCATTGTATATATGTGCCACATCTTCTTATCCATTCATCCGACAATGGGCACTTAGGTTGTTTCCATCTCCGGGCTATTGTAACTAGAGCTGCACTGAACATTTTGGTACATGACTCTTTTTGAATTTTGGTTTCCTCAGGATATATGCCCAGTAGTGGTATTGCTGGGTCATATGGTAGTTCTATTTGTAGTTTTTTAAGGACCCTCCATACTGTTCTCCATAGTGGCTGAACCAATTCACATTCCCACCAGCAGTGCAAGAGTATTCCATTTTTCCACACCCTCTCCAGCATTTATTGTTTCTAGAATTTTTGATGATGGCCATTCTGACTGGTGTGAGATGATATCTCATTGTAGTTTTGATTTGCATTTCTCTAATAATTAATGATGTTGAGCATTCTTTCATGTGTTTCTTGGCAGTCTGTATATCTTCTTTGGAGAAATGTCTATTTAGGTCTTCTGCCCATTTTTGGATTGGGTTGTTTATTTTTTTGTTATTGAGCTGCATGAGCTGCCTGTAAATTTTAGAGATTAATCCTTTGTCAGTTGATTCATTTGCAAATATTTTCTCCCATTCTGAGGGCTGTCTTTTGGTCTTGTTTATGGTTTCCTTTGCTGTGCAAAAGCTTTGAAGTTTCATTAGGTCCCATTTGTTTATTTTTGTTTTTATCTCCATTACTCTAGGAGATGGGTCAAGAAGGATCTTGCTGTGATTTATGTCATAGAGTGTTCTGCCTATGTTTTCCTCTAAGAGTTTGATAGTTTCTGGCCTTACATTTAGGTCTTTAATCCATTTTGAGCTTATTTTTGTGTATGGTGTTAGGGAGTGATCTAATCTCATACTTTTACATGTACCTATCCAATTTTCCCAGCACCACTTATTGAAGAGGCTGTCCTTTCTCCACTGTATATTCCTGCCACCTTTATCAAAGATAAGGTGACCATATGTGCATGGGTTTATCTCTGGGCTTTCTATCCTATTCCATTGATCTATCTTTCTGTTTTTGTGCCAGTACCATACTGTCTTGATTACTGTAGCTTTGTAGTATAGTCTGAAGTCAGGCAGCCTGATTCCTCCAGCTCCCCATTTTTGTTCTCAAGATTGCTTTGGTATTCGGGGTCTTTTGTGTTTCCATACAAATTGTGAAATTTTTTGTTCTAGTTCTGTGAAAAATGCCAGTGGTAGTTTCATAGGGATTGCATTGAATCTATAGATTGCTTTGGGATGTAGAGTCATTTTCACAATGTTGATTCTTCCGATTCAAGAACATGGTATATCTCTTCATCTATTTCTGTTATGTTTAATTTCTTACAGCAGTGTCTTATAATTTTCTGCATACAGGTCTTTTGTCTCCTTAGGTAAGTTTATTCCTAGATATTTTATTCTTTTTGTTGCAATGGTAAATGGGAGTGTTTTCTTGATTTCACTTTCAGATTTTTTATCACTAGTATATAGGAATGCCAGAGATTTCTGTGCATTTATTTTATATCCTGCTACTTTACCAAATTCATTGATTAGCTCTAGTAGTTTTCTGGTAGCATCTTTACGATTCTCTATGTATAGTATCATGTCATCTGCAAACAGTGACAGCTTTACTTCTTCTTTTCTGATTTGGATTCCTTCTATTTCCTTTTCTTCTCTGATTGCTGAGGCTAAAACGTCCAAAACTATGTTGAATAAGAGTGGTGAGAGTGGGCAACCTTGTCTTGTTCCTGACCTTAGTGGAAATGCTTTCAGTTTTTCGCCACTGAGGATGATGTTGGCTGTGGGCTTGTCATATATGGCCTTTATTATATTGAGGAAATTTCCCTCTACACCTACTTTCTGCAGGGTTTTTTTCATAAATGGGTGTTGAATTTTGTCAAAAGCTTTCTCTGCATCTATTGAGATAATCATATGATTTTTCTCCTTCAATTTATTAATATGGTTTATCACATTGATTGATTTGCGTGTATTGAAGAATCCTTGAATTCCTGGAATAAACCCCACTTGATCATGGTGTATAATCATTTTAATGTGCTGTTGGATTCTGTTTGCTAGTATTTTGTTGAGGATTTTTGCATCTGTGTTCATCAGTGATATTGGCCTGTAGTTTTCTTTCTTGGTGACATCCGTGTCTGGTTTTGGTATCAAGGTGATGGTGGCCTGGTAGAATGAGTTTGGGAGTGTTCCTCCCTCTGCTATAGTTTGGAAGAGTTTGAGAAGGATAGGTGTTAGCTCTTCTCTGAATGCTTGATAGTATTCGCCTGTGAAGCCATCTGGTCCTGGGCTTTTGTTTGTTGGCAGATTTTTAATCACAGTTTCAATTTCAGTGTTTGTGATTGGTCTGTTCATATTTTCTATTTCTTCCTGATTCAGTCTTGGTAGTTTGTGCATTTCTAAGAATTTGTCCAATTCTTCCAGATTGTCCATTTTATTGGCATAGAGTTGCTTGTAGTAATCCCTCATGATCTTTTTCATTTCTGCAGTGTCAGTTTTTACTTCTCCTTTTTCATTTCTAATTCTATTGATTTGAGTCTTCTCCCTTTTTTTCTTGATGAGTCTGGCTAATGGTTTATCTGTTTTGTTTATCTTATCAAAGAACCAGCTTTTAGTTTTATTGATCTTTGTTATTGTTTCCTTATTTTGTTTATCTTCTCAAAGAACCAGCTTTTAGTTTTATTGATCTTTGCTATTGTTTCCTTCATTTCTTTTTCATTTATTTTTGATCTGATTTTTATGATTTCTTTCCTTCTGCTAACTTTGGGGTGTTTTTTTTCTTCTTTCTCTAATTACTTGAGATGCAAGGTTAGGTTGTTTATTCGAGATGTTTCCTGCTTCTTAAGGTGGGCTTGTATTGCTATAAACTTCCCTCTTAGACTGCTTTTGCTGCATCCCATAGGTTTTGAGTCGTTGTGTCTCCATTGTCGTTTGTTTCTAGGTATTTTTTAATTTCCTCTTTGATTTCTTCAGTGATCACTTCGTTATTAAGTAGTGTATTGTTTAGCCTCCATGTGTTTGTATTTTTTACAGATCTTTTCCTATAATTGATATGTAGTCTCATGGCGTTGTGGTCGGAAAAGATACTTGATACAATTTCAATTTTCTTAAATTTACCAAGGCTTGATTTGTGACCCAACATATGATCTATCCTGGAGAATGTTCCATGAACACTAGAGAAAAATGTGTATTCTGTTGTTTTTGGATGGAGTGTCCTATAAATATCAATTAAGTCCATCTTTTTTAAAGTGTCATTTAAAGCTTGTGTTTCCTTATTTATTTTCATTTTGGATGATCTGTCCATTGGTGAAAGTGGGCTGTTGGAGTCCCCTACTATGAATGTGTTACTGTCAATTTCCTCTTTTATGGCTGCTAGTTTTTGCCTTATGTATTGAGGTGCTCCTATGTTGGCTGCATAAATATTTACAATTGTTATATCTTCTTCTTGGACCGATCCCTTGATCATTGTGTAGTGTTCTTCTTTGTCTCTTCTGATAGTCTTTATGTTAAAGTCTATTTTGTCTGATATGAGAATTGTTACTCCAGCTTTCTTTTGGTTTCCATTTGCATGGAATATCATTTTCCATCCACTTACTTTCAGTTTGTATGTTTCTCTAGGTCTGAATTGGGTCTCTTGTAGACAGCATATATATGGGTCTTGTTTTTGTATCCATTCAGCCAATCTGTGTCTTTTGGTGGGAGCATTTAGTCCATTTACATTTAAGGTAATTATCAATATGTATGTTCCTATTCCCATTTTCTAAATTGTTTTGGGTTCGTTATTATAGGACTTTTCCTTCTCTTGTGTTTTTGTCTAGAGAAGTTCCTTTAGCATTTGTTGTAAAGCTGGTTTGGTGGTGCTGAACTCTCTCAGCTTTTGCTTGTCTGTAAAGGTTTTAATTTCTCCATCAAATCTGAATGAGATCCTTGCTGGGTAGAGTAATCTTGGTTGCAGGTTTTTCTCCTTCATCACTTTCAGTATGTCCTGCCACTCCCTTCTGGCTTGTAGAGTTTCTGCTGAGAGATGAGCTGTTAACCTTATGGGGATTCCCTTGTGTGTTATTTGTTGTTTTCCCCTTGCTGCTTTTAATATGCTTTCTTTGTATTTAGTTTTTGACAGTTTGATTAATATGTGTCTTGGCGTATTTCTCCTTGAATTTATCCTGTGTGGGACTCTGTGCTTCCTGGACTTGATTAACTGTTTCCTTTTCCATTTTAGGGAAGTTTTCAACTATAATCTCTTCAAATATTTTTTCAGTCCCTTTCTTTTTCTCTTCTTCTTCTGGAACCCCTATAATTTGAATGTTGCTGCATTTAATGTTGTCCCAGAGGTCTCTGAGACTGTCCTCAGTTCTTTTTATTCTTTTTTCTTTATTCTGCTCTGCAGTAGTTATTTCCACTATTTTATCTTCCAGGTCACTTATCTGTTCTTCTGCCTCATTTATTCTGCTATTGATCCCATCTAGAGTATTTTTCATTTCATTTAATGTGTTGTTCATCATTGTCTGTTTCATCTTTATTTCTTCTAGGTCCTTGTTAACTGTTTCTTGCATTTTCCATTCTATTTCCAAGATTTTGGATCATCTTTACTATCATTATTCAGAATTCTTTTTCAGGTAGACTGCCTATTTCCTCTTCATTTGTTAGGTCTTGTGTATTTTTATCTTGCTCCTTCATCTACTGTGTGTTGTTCTGTCTTCTCATTTTGCTTATCTTACTGTGATTGGGTTCACCTTTTTGCAGGCTGCAAGTTCATAGTTCCCGTTGTTTTTGATGTCTCTCTCCAGTGGCTAAGGTTGGTTCAGTGGCTTGTGTAGGCTTCCTGGTGGAGGGGAGTAGTGCCTGTGTTGTGGTGTATGAGGCTAGATCTTGTCTCTCTAGTGGGCAGGCCCACATGGTGGTGTGTTTTTGGGTGTCTGTGGACTTATTATGATTCTGGGCAGCCACTCTTCTAAGGGTAGGGTTGTGTTCCTGTCTTGCTCTTTGGTTGACAAAGGTTGTCCAGCAGTGTAGTTTGCTGGTCGTTGAGTGAAGCTGGGTGCTGGTGTTGAGATGGAGATCTCTGGGAGATTTTTGCCATTTGATATTATGTGGGGCTGGGAGGTCTCTTGTTGACCAGTGTCCTGAAGTTGGCTCTCCCACCTTAGAGGCAGAGCCCTGACTCCTGGCTGGAGCAGCAAGAGCCTTTCATCCACTCGGCTCAGAATAAAAGGGAGAGAAAGTAGAGAGAATTAGTAGAAGTAGGAAGAAAGAAAGAAAGAAAGGAGGGAAGGAATGAAGGAAGGAAGGAGGGAAGGAAGAAAGAAAGAAAGAAACAAGAAAAGAAGGAAAGAAGGCAAGAAGGAAAGAAAGGAGGGAGGGAGGGAGGAAGGAAGGAAGAAAGGAAGGAAGGAGGGAGGGAAGGAAAAAATACAGACAGAAATAAGATACAGTAAAATAAAATAAAGTATAATAAAGTTATTGAATTAAGAAAATAATTATTTAGAGAAAAAAAAAAAGGGACGGATAGAACCTTAGGACAAATGGTGGAAGCTAAGCTATACAAACAAAATCTTACATAGAAGCATACACATATACCCTCACAAAAAGAGGTAAAGGGGAAAAAATCATAAAACTTGCTCTCAAAGTCCACCTCCTCAATTTGGGATGATTCGTTGTCTAAAGGAGGGAATGAAGGAAAGAAAGATAGAAAGAAGGTAAAGTATAATTTAAATTAAAATTAATTATTAAGAAAAAATTTTTAAAAAATGGACGGATAGAACGCTCGGACAAATGGTGGAAGCAAACCTATACAGACAAGATCTTACACAGAAGCATACATATACACATTCACAAAAAGAGGAAAAGGGGAAAAAATCATAGATCTTGCTGTAGAAGTCCACCTCCTCAATTTGGGATGATTCGCTGTCTATTCATGTACTCCACAGATGCAGGGTACATCCAGTTGATTGTGGAGCTTTAATCCGCCGTTTCTGAGGCTGCTGGGAGAGATTTCCCTTTCTTTTTATTCTCACAGCTCACAGGGGCTGAGCTTTCGATTTGGCCCTGCCTCTGCGTGTAGGTTGCTGGAGGGCGTCTGTTTTTTGCTCAGACAGGTCCCGGTTAAAGGAGCCACTGACTCAGGGTCTCTGTGGCACTCAGGCCGGGGAGAGGGAGGGGCACGGAGTGCTGGGCGGGCCTGCGGCGGCAGAGGTCGGCGTGACGTTGCACCAGCCTGAGTCCCGCTGTGTGTTCTCCCGGGGAAGTTGTCCCTGGATCCTGGGAACCTGGCAGTGGCGGGCTGCACAGGCTCCCCGAAGAGGGGTGTGTATAGTGACCTGTGCTCGTGCACAGGCCCCTTGGTGGCGTCAGCAGCAGCCTTAGTGTCTCCCGCCCATCTCTGGTGTCTGAGCTTTTAGCCAAGGTTCACGCCCGTCTCTGAGGTTTGTGCCTTTAGCTGGGGCTCGTGCCCGTCTCTGGGGTCCGCGCTTTTAGCCGCGGCTCACGCCCGTCTCTGAGGTCCGTGCTTTTAGCTGTGGCTCGCGCCCGGTTTTAGAGTTCCTTTAAGCAGCGCTCTTAAAACCCCTCTCCTCACGCACCAGGAAACAAAGGGAAGAAAAAGTCTCTTGCTTCCTCAGTAGGTGCAGACTTTTCCCCGGACTCCCCCCGCGGCTAGCCGTGACGCACTAACCCCTTCAGGCTATGTTCAAGCCGCCAACCCCAGTCCTCTCCCTGAGCTCCAACTGAAACCGGAGCCTCGGCTCGCAGCCCCGCCTGCCCCGGCGGGTGAGCACACAAGCCTCTCGGGCTGGTGAGTGCCGGTCGGCACCGATCCTCTATGCAGGAATCTCTCCACTTTGTCCTCTGCACCCGTATTGCTGCGCTCTCCTCCGCGGCTCCAAAGCTCCCCACTCCGCCTCCCACAGTCTCTGCCCGCGAAGGGGCTTCCTAGTGTGTGGAGACCTTTCCTCCTTCACAGCTCCCTCCCACTGGTGCAGGTGCCGTCCCTATTCTATTGTCTCTGTTTTTAATTAATTTTTTCTTTTGCCCTACCCAGATACGTGGGGAGTTTCTTGCCTTTTGGGAGGTCTGAGGTCTTCTGCCAGCATTCAGTAGGTGTCCTGTAGGAGTTGTTCCACATGTAGATGTATTTCTGGTGTATCTGTGGGGAGGAAGGTGATCTCAGCGTCTTACTCTTCCGCCATCTTTCCCCCTTCCTCCTAAAGCCATCTAGTTTTAAAGGTAGTACGCAGATTCATTGTTCCCCTTACTTTACCCACACATGATTTGTGAAAGTCATTGTTAAAGACACAGCATTATTAAAGATGTAACTCATGCTTTTGCAGGGCCAGAATTCCAAACTGACAGGGAAATCAAAATTGATCAAGGGTAAATTTTCAACAGTAAAAGGCAAAGAAAATATTTCTTGCTCTAACATGTAAACCACATGACTCATTGGAACTTTCTCAAAACTTATATGAAAGAGATTTTCAAATTGTTTTCAAATTGAGTATACTGATATCTGATACTGAATTTAGAAGGAAAGACTACATCGATTTCACATAAACTAAAAATTTACATTTTATTATTATTACCTATTTTAGTGGCCAAGGGACTTTACATAATGGCCTCTGAAGTAGTATCTTTTAATTTCATAGTGTGTGCACTGCCATCCTTTACTTATCATCTTGGGACAAGCAATACTAAATAACGTTTTTCTGAGGTCAAGGACAAAACACACATGCTTGATGGTGAATTATTCTGAAAGACCATTGTTTGATTCAGTGTTGTTTTATTTCTCTTGAACCTGGTAGGCATATCATGCCACTTGGAGAAAAAAGCATTTCTTCTCTCCAGCAAGGTTATTCTTTATGATGAGCATTAAAAGATAGCTTTAAGCCATCCACAATTATGACCTTGACTAGGAAAATGTAAGTTAATAAGGCTTCAACAAATTATGGTCTTTTTGCCTAGTGAACTGTTAATTGTAAAACTGAAAGACATTATGTTCAGCTTTCTCTATCACATCTTTTGTGTTTTAACAGTGGCACTTCATTGAGTGCAATTAACAAAGCCTAGGAGATTTATTAACACACTTCTTCCTGGCCAATGATCCATTCCACTTAAGACATAACACTGTAAAATGCACATTATCTCATTTTGGCAGTTGCAATAATGCTTCATGAACTAGGAAGGCATATGTTAAAGCAGATAAAATAACATTATTAGCTGACAAATCTTACAATTTATTAGACAGTTAATTTATCAACTTAAAAGACACTTAAAACAGTTGTGCATTTAATGTCTTTTTAATGTATCCAGCAAAACTTGCATAATTGCCTGTAATGCAATTTATTTTGAGCTATGTTGCAAAATGCCTGCATTTACTGTTTGCATCTTCTTTAATTTTTCCTGCAAGGCTCATCACATCTCTGCCTGAGACTTAACAACCAGGGCCAATAATCAGACAAAAAGCCTCCTCAAACAAATGGTTCCCCATGAATGAACTATTCAAGAGTGCATGCTGCTTGTGACACAAGGAGTGTTAGCATTTTATCTCCACCCCAAGGATAAAGGCCAAGTTTCCAAATAAATAAATACAACACAAGAATAAAACCAGGGTGACTCAAATCAGTAGGGTGTAGTTGAAGGCTGATTCAAGCCTTCACTTTACAATCAGAGAGCAGCAGCCTTTCTAAGTATTTGAATTTGGAACCCATTCAGAACTAAATGTCTGTGTGTGAGCCAACAAGGCTTTCAGACTACATTAGCAAAGTTGTTTCATTTTATAATTAAGGTAACAGTCCCCTGCTGATCAACTGGTACATACCCAAGTACTGCACTAGTGGAACAGGGGCATGGGAGAAAAGTGTGAAAGATAGACACATTTCACGGCTCTGACATGTCATTTGGTTCAGTTTGTTTATTGCTCTTTGATTTAATGAAAGCTTTGTAAAGCTTGCTTTTTTCTTCTATAGAATCTTTCACAGTAATGATGAGACTAGTTAATATTAAAGCAAAAGTCAAACAGTGCAAGTTGTCCCTAATGAAACAACTTATGATTTGATCTTTCGTCTTTAGGAGAGTTTGCAGTAGCCTACTAAGAGAGAGAGTTGACGTATTCTAACATTTAAAAGTTTCTCCCTTTCCCCCATTACAGCTGTAATGTAAAGGCATGTGCTCAATTGTTTAGATAATGAGCAGTGCCCAATTTCAACTTTAACCTTCTACTGACTTAAAGATTTCTTATAAGTTGAGAACTTAATTGAAGTCTTTTAAGCTGCTTTCAGGGCTTGAAATTACAACCAAAAGAGAGAGTTACATTCCTGAAGCTGTTCTCTAAGAACATGTTGAAACATTTGAGCAGGTTTTGGCCAAGGAAAAAAAAATCTGCATCATCCTTAGGATAGAATCATTTATGACTCTAGTGAATAATTTCCCAACATTAATAAGAATTGGACAAAATGCCCCGCTCACAGCAAAATTTCCTCTCATTTGTAATTTCTAACAGGAAACTGTACTTATCTACTTGTCAGATTAAAGTTTTCAAAAAGCATTAAACTACTGAGTTCCGAGTAGTCTCACTCTGTTGCCTGCATTGCAGGTGTGTGAATGTACTTGTTCTATAATTTATGTATCTTAGTGACAGCATGAGCATGTGTGTGTGTGTGTGTGTGTGTGTGTGTGCATGTGTGTGCACATTCAAATGAGTGCATGCTCAAAATCAGGAAATAAAGAATAAGATACTGTCGTTAACAACAATATTTATGCCCCTTACCTACCTGCACAGAAATGAGCCACTTATCTGTTTCATTTTTAATTAATTATAAACATTTAATAGCACATCCTTCACATGAGCAATAGTCTACTAATGATAGTTGCTTTATCATCTGATTAGTCCTGTATTGTGGACAATTTTACTGCTATAATGGAAATGATAGGGCCATCATTATTTTCTCCATTGTGGTCTAATTCCAATTTGGTTTAGATATTTTCTTTTGGGGAAATCAATCTGCTAATTAGTGACTCTAATAAAGATCCTTTAAAAAAGGGCCTGAAGTTTTACAGAAATGAACTAGTTCACATAATATTGGTACTAAAAACCTTTCATTTACTGAGTTTAAAAGCTAATGTTTTTCAGTGTTTCAATTATATACTAATAATTTCTATGTCTTGAACATGGAAACAAAACAGTTATGAACTGAGATCATGGATGGACCTAGAGAATATTATACTTAGTGAAGTAAGTCAGACAGAGGAAGACAAATACTATATGATATCACTTATATATGGAATCCAAAAAAATAATATGAATTTATATACAAAACCTATAGACTCATGGACATATAAAACAAACTTATGGTTATCAAAGGGGTGAAGGAGTGGGTGGAGGGGCAATTTGGAGTATGGGGTTAATGGATACAAACTACTATATATAAAATAGATAAGCAACAGTATTTACTGTATAACACAAGGATTTATACTCACCATCTTGTAACCTATAATGGAATATAATCAGAACAAAATAATTGAGTCACTATGTTGTACACCTGAAACTAACACAATATTGTAAATCAACTATACTTCAATTAAAAAAAATAAGATTTCACATGAAATCAAAGTAATATATTATTGCTTCCTTGTATTTTAAGTAAAATAATTTATTTTTCCTCCATAAAAATGATAAGCTCCACAAATACATTTGAGTTCCTCTAGGTGTTATGTGTCCAGGGGAAAATCATATACCTCCCCTGTTTTATGTTGCATGAATTTAAAAAGGAGAACATCTTCTAAGAGTTAAAGTTCTTGGGAATCAAGTTTTCTCATAATAGTGAAATCATCAGTGAGCCTTGAAAGAAGATAGGGCTGACTTGTCAAGGGACCTGGATTCTAGCCCCAGTTTGGCCTTGAAATAGGAATATTACCTTAGGAATAAATGACTTAACTTCTCTATAAATTTATTTAGTTATCAAAAATGTGAGAACCAAAGAAAGGATTTGAAAAATTTAAAACTAAAAAGAATAAAGATGTTTACATGAATAATTTAAATTGCCTAAATTACTTCAGTGCAATTTTAAGTTTAACTTTAAAATTATTTTAACACACATAATTTTATCAACTCATCATGCCCAAATTATTATTGCCTCTTTTTATTAACAAGGCTATCTCTTTATTTATGGTCAAATTACATAAATATAAAATATTGTTTTCTCCAAATTTTAGGCAATGATTTTAGACCATAGATCCACATATATTATAGATGCATTCTGAGCATGGTGTTTGGGATTTCATAGATGATTTTTTATATTTCAACACTTCTTTATAAAAAATAATATAATAAACCATGAAGAATGTGACTGAATTATTTTCTATGGCTGAGTAATATTCCATTGGGTGTGTGTGTGTGTGTGTGTGTGTGTGTGTGTGTGTGTGTATATATATATATATATATATATATATACATAGTATGTTCCGTTGTATATATTCACATATTCTTTATCTATTCATCTGCTGGTGGACAACTTAGGTGGACAGCATAGGTTTCTTCTACATCTTTGCTATTGTAAATATGCTGCTATGAAAATTGGGGTGCATATATATTTTCAAATTAATGTTTTATTTTTCTTCAGATATATACCCACGAGTGGAATTGCTGGGTCATATGATAGTTTTACTTTTAATTTTTGGAGGAACTCTTATAACGTTTTCCATAGTGGCTGCACCATATTACATTCCCACCAACAGTATACTATGCTGCCCTTTTTTCCACATCCTCACCAAAACTTGTTATTTGTATTTTTGTTAGTAACCATTCTGACAGTTATGAGGTGTTATCTCATTGTGGGTTTGATTTGCATTTCTCTGATGATTAGCAATGTGGAACGTCTTTTCATATACCTGTTGGCTTTCTGTATATCTTTATTTGAGAAATGACTATTGTGGTCTTCTGTTCATTTTCTAAAGAAATTTTATTGGAGTATACTTGATTTACAATGTTGTGTTAGTTTCAGTTGTACAGTGAAGTGAATCAGTTATATATATACATATATCCACTCTTTTTAGATTCTTTTACCATATAGGTAATTACAGAGTATTGAGTAGATTTCCCTGTGCTTATATAGTAGGCCATTGTTAGTTACCTATTTTATGTATAGTAGTGTGTATATGTAAATCCCAATCTCCCAATTTATCCCCCAAAATTTTCCCACTGGTAGCCATAAGTTTGTTTTCTACATCTGTGACTCTATTACTATTTTGTAAATAAGTTCATTTTACCATTTTCTAGATTCCACGTATAAGTAATATCATATGATATTTGTCTTTCTCTGTCTTACTTCACTCAGCATGACAATCTCTAGGTCCATCCATGTTGCTGCAAATGGCATTTAATTGGATTGTCTTTTTTTCTGATATTGAGTTGTATGAGTTGTTTATATATTTTGGATATTACCCCCTTATCAGTCATATATTTGAAAATACTTTCTCCCATTCAGTAGGGTGCCTTTTTGTTTCGGTGATGGTTACTTTTGCTGTGCATAAGCTTTTAAATTTAATTATGTCCTATTTGTTTACTTTTGTTTCCTTTGTCTTAGTAGACAGATCCAAAAGTATATTGCTACAATTTATGTCAAAGTGTGTTCTGCTTATGTTTTCTTCTAGGAGTTTTATGGTTTCCAGTCTTATATTTAAGTCTTTAATCCATTTTGAGTTTATTTTTATATACAGCAGGGAAATGTTCTAATTTTATTCTTTTACAATATATGTAGCTCTCCAGCTTTCCCAGGAGCACTTGTTGAGGAGACTTCTTTTCTCCATTGTATATTTTTGCCTCCGTAATCAAACATAAGTGTTTGGGTTTATTTCTGGGCTCTGTTTCATTGATTTATGTGTCTGTTTTTGCTCCAGTGTCAAAAAAAAAAAAACTTAACATCTTTATTGGAGTATAATTGCTTTACAATGGTGTATTAGTTTCTGCTTTATAACAAAGTGAATCAGCTATACATATACATATATCCCCATATCTCCTCCCTCTTGGGTCTCCCTCCCATCCTCCCTATTCTGTAGCTTTCTACTACACTCTGAAGTCAGGGAGTATGATAAATCAAGCTGTGTTCTTTTTTTCTCAAGATTGCTTTGGAAATTCTTGGTCTTTTGTGGTTCCATATAAATTTTAGGATTATTTTTTCCAGTTCTGTGAAAAGTGGCATGGGTATTTTAATAGGGATTGCATTAAATCTGTAGGTTATTTGAGTAGTATTGATATTTTAACAATATTCATTCTTGCAATTTATGAACATGAGATATGTCTCCATTTCTTTGTATCATCTTTAATTTCTTTCATCAAAGTTTTATAGTTTAGAGTATAGGTCTTTGACCCCCTTGGTTGAGTTTATTCCTCAGTATTTTATTTTATTTTATTTTTTGACACAATTTTAAGCAAGACTGTTTTCTTGCTTTCTCTTTTTGATAGTTCATTATTAGTGTATAGCAAAGCAACAGATATCTATATATTAGCCTTATATCCTGAAACTTTACTGAATTCATTTATTAGTTCCAATAGTTTTTGATGGCAACTTTAGGGTTTTCTATATATAGTATCAGATCATTTGTAAATAGTTACAGGTATAATTCTTCCTTTCCAATTTGGACATCTTTTGTTTCTTCTTGTCTGATTGCTGTGGCTAGAAATGCCAATACTATTTTGAATAAAAGTAGCAAGAATGGTTATCCTTGTCTTGTTCCCAATCTTAGAGGAAATGTTTTCAGCTTTCCACTGTTGAGTATGCTGGCTGTGGGTTTTCAATATATGACCTTTATCATGTTGAGCTATGTTCCCTCTATATCTACATTGTTGAGAGTTTTTATCATGAAAGGCTATTAATTTTGTCAAAAGATTTTCCTGCATCTAATGAGATAGTCAAGTGAATTTTATCCTTCTTTTTGTTAATGTGCTATATCACACTGATTGATTTGCAGATATTGAATCATCCTTGTATTTGTGGAATAGATCCCACTTGATTAGAGTGCATGATATTTTTTATATATTGTCAAATTCAGTTTGTTAATATTTTGTTGAGGATATTTATATCTGTATACATCAAATACATTAGCTTGTACTTTTTATTTTTTGTAGTGTCTGGTTTTGGATTCATGGTAATGGTGGCCTCATAGAATAAATTTGGGAGTGTTCCCTCCTCTTCAAATTTTTGATAGAATTTCCCTGTGAAGTTACCCAGTCCTGGATTGTTTGTTTCCTGGGAGTTTTTTTGTTTTTGTTTTTTTTAATTACAAGTTCAATTTCACTACAGGTGATTATTCTGTTTATATTTTTAATTTTTTCTTGATTAAATATTGGAAGGTTGTGTGTTTCTAGAAATTTATTTATTTATTCTAGGCTTCCAATTCATTGGAATATAACTGTTTGTAGTATTATGACTTTTTGCATCTCTGGGATATCAGTTGTAATTTCTCCTCTTTCATTTGTTATTTTGCTTATTTGGGTCCTCTCTCTTTTTCTCTTAATGAACATGGTTAAAGGTTTATCAATTTTGTTTTTCTTTTTTTATAAAACAGTTCTTCTTATCATGGATCTTTTCTATCATTTTTACTATTTATTTTATTATCTCTTCTCTGTTCTGTATAATTTCCTTCCTTCTGGTGACTTTAGGCTTTGTTCTTCTTTTTCCAAATCCTTTAGATGGTAAGTTAAGTTGTTTACTTGAGATTTTTCTTTTTTCTTGAGGTAGGCATGTATTGCTCTATACTTCCCTATTAGAACTGATTTTTCTGTGTCCCTCAGATTTTGGAAATTGTGTTTTTATTTACATTTTTCTAGAGGTATTTTCTGATTTCCTCTTTGATTTCTTCATTGACCCATTGATTTTTCAGTAACATCTTGTCTTGCATCCACATGTTTGTGTTTTTCCCATTTTTCTTCTGGTAATTGATTTTTAGTTTCATATGGTTGTGGTCAGAAAAAAAAATGCTTGATATAATTTATAGCCTGTTAAACTTGTTGAAACTTGTTTTATGGCCTACTATGTGACTTATCCTGGAAAACATCTTATGTGCACTTGAAAAGAATATATATTCTGCTGTTTTTGGATGGAATGTCCTCTTGCTAGTTAAGTACAACTGGTCTAATGTGTCATTTAAGACTACTGTTTTCGCTCATTCACTTTCTCTCTGAATGATCTGTCAGTTGATATGAGTGAGGTGTTAGGGTCCCTGACTATTTTTGCATTAATTTCATTTTCTTTCTTTTATGTCTGTATTTGATTTATATATTTATGTGATATATTAGGTGCATATATGTTTCTGAGTGTTATATCCTCTTTTTGTATTGAACCCTTTATCATTAAAAATACCTTTGTTTGCCTTTTATTACATAATTTGTTTTAAAATCTACTTTTTCTGATATGATTATTGCTACTGCAGCTTTCTTGTCATTTCTGTTTGCATGAAGTATCATTTTCCATACTTTCACCTCTAGTCTATGTGTGTCTTTGGCCCTAAAGTGAATATCTTGTAAGCAGCATATTAGTGGGTCTTTTTTTTTTCCAATCAGGCAGTTTATGTCTTTTGATTGGAGCATTTATTCCATTGACATTTTAAGTTATTATTTATAGATCTGTACTTATTGCCATTCTGTTATTTCTTTTCTGATTGTTTTATTGGTTCTTCTTTGCTCTTCTTCTTTTACTTTGATCTAAAACTATATCTTTTTTTTAAAAAAAGAAAACTGATATTCATTTAAGTTAAAACATTCTAAAACATGTACATTTTTCCTTTTCTTGTTCACATTTTGTGCTTTAAATGTCACATTTTATACCTTCATGCTTATATCTTAATTGTTTATTGTAGTAGCAGTTGATTTTACAATTTTTGTCTTTTAATTTGGGTACTAGCTTATTTAAGTGGTTTATCCACAGCCTTACTACTAT
>NW_006778156.1:219431-224185 GCF_000442215.2 Lipotes vexillifer | reverse complement strand
TATATATATGACTTTACTAGTGAGATTTTTCCTTTCCTATAAGTTCTTAGTTTTTGTGGTAGCCTTTTGTTTTCCACTTAGTGAAGACTGTTAAGCATTTCTTTTTGAGTTGTTTTAGTATTAATGAACTCCTTTAGATTTTGCTTGTCTGAAAAGTTTTCTTTTCTCTCCTTCAATTCTGAATAATAATCTCGCCATGTAGAGTATGCTAGGTTCTAGGTTTTTCCTCTTTCAGCACTTTTAATATACCATGCCACTGCCTTCTGCCAAGTTTCTGCAGGAACATCAGTTGATAGCCTTACGGCAGTTCCTTTATATGTGACTCTTTGTTATTCTCTTTTTGCCCTTAGAATTCTCTCTTTTACTTTTGTCATTTTAATTATGATATTGTCTTGGTGTCAGTCTCTTTGGGTTGGGACTCTCTGTGCTTCCTGTACCTGGATATCTGTTTCCTTCTTCAGGTTTGGCAAACTTTCAGCCATAACTTCATCAAATAAATTTTTGACCTTTCTCTCTTTCTCTTTTCCTCCTGGTACCCATATAATATGATTGTTATTAAGCTTGATGTTGTCCTATAAGTCCCATAAACTGTCCTTATTTTTTAATAATTTCTTTTTCTTTTTGATGTTCTGATTGAGTGATTTCCATTATTCTGTCTTTCAGATCACTTATGAATTCTTCTCTATTACCTAGTCTGCAGTTAATTTCTTCTAATGTGTTCATCATTTCAGTTATTGTATTCTTCAGGCTGTTTTTTTAAAGTGTATTTTCTTGCTCCTTGTTAAAGTTGTCACTGTGTTCATCTAATATTTTCCCTAATTCATTTAAGATTCTTATTACTAATGCTTTAGACTCTTTATCTAGTAAATTATTTACCTTTGTTTCGTTAGTTGTTTTATCCAGGTTTTTCCTTGCTCTTTCATTTGAAACAAACGTTTTTGTCTTCTCATTTTGCTTAACTTTCTCTGTGTTTATGAAATTTAGTGAAACAGTTACTTATCCCCATCCTGAAGGCATGTCCTTGTTCTGGAGCATCCCTATACAGTTTGCATGTGCCCAGTGGCTTTTGTGGGAAAGCTGGATCTGAAGTAAGCAGGAGTCACATTTTCCCCTATGGTGTGCTGGCAAGTATTACCTTGGTGGGAGGTGGGATTGAAGATGGAAGGTCTAGAGCCAGAGCCAGGTGTGAGCTGGGGCTACTCCACTGCTCAGTGGCCAACACCATCCTATTTGGGGTTTGGTCAGGTATCCAGTTACTAGGTCTAAGCTGTTTCTGTTCCCTCTAATTTTGTGCTCCCCCCTCCCAGTATCAGCTCTTTTGCCTAAGAGGGGAGCTGTGCTGGAGCAAGTTGGGCTGGAGCAGACTCTTGGCATGAGCTGCAGCTGGGGCTATACTGGTTCCAGTCAGAGGTCCAGACCACTCGCAATATGCCACTGCTGTGTAATGGCTGCCTTCTCCCCATTCTGATTCTATACCAGGTCAGACATACACAACTGTACACTCTCTTCAGCAACAGCAGCCTTTGTGCTAGTGTGGAACTGTGTCACAGAGTAAGAGGGGCAAGAAAAGGCACTAGGTGTGGGCTGGGGCACACACTGGGGTGGTCACGAAAAGCAGACCAGAGTCCCAGGCAGCTTCAATCTGCTTCTTCTGCCTTGTTTTGGGAGTAAGCAAGTATGTGCACATTCTTCATGAGCAGAGTCTAGGTTTTTTACAACTCTGCTATTAGACTGAACCATTTTCACACCAGCTAAGGGAACTAGCATTCCTGGTGTCAGTCCCCATGGCTGGTGTTCTCAACATGTTTGAACTGCTCATTACCCAGGGAGGATCTCCAAGGTCATGTAACCCCCCTCCTCTTCTGTATCCCCTCCTAGGGGGCAGGTCCCAGTCTGCTTGCTTCTCTTCCCTTCCTACCCGACTCTTATTGAATCTTTCTTATAGCCTTGGTTGTATAGAGTCTTTCTGCCAAAAATCAAAAAAACAGAAAACAGTCTTCCTACCAGTCTCCAGTTTGTTTTCAGTGAGAATTGCTCCACATGATATGTATGTTTTATGTGTTTGTGAGGACGGGTGAGTGCCACATTTTCCTAAGCTGCCATCTTGATCTACTCTTAAAGTGTTTTCAGTTAAGGTATGTACATTGTTTTTTTAGGCATAATAGTATTGCATACTTAATAGCCTACAGTATAGTGTAAACATAATTTCTGTATGCACTGAGAAATAAAAAAAATAATAATAATGTGATTCACATCTTTGCAATATTTGCTTTATTGCAGTGGTCTGGAACTGAACCCACAATATCTCTGAGGTATACCTGTACTTGGCTACTTCAAATGCTTAAAGAAAGCCCTTAAGACTGAATAAACACTACTATCCTTCCTTTGTTCTTAGAAACTCAGGCAGTTAGCAGAGCCTTTCAGAGAGCAGAAATCACTGAACTCTCAAAGTTCCTCAGTATTTGGTCTCCTGTTCACTTCAGGATTATAATTATTGGGTATTTGGAATATCCTTCTAAACTAGTTATTATGAGACAGGCACACTCAATGAAAATAAAACAAGAGTTATTGTGCAATGGTCTAACCAATTTACATGGATGATATAATTTATTCTAAGAAAATCCAATGAACTAAATATAATGGGGGTGAAGTGAGAGGGAGCTCAAAGATGGAGGAGATATATGTATACATATAGCTGATTCACTTGTATGTACAGCAGAAACTAACACAACATTGTAAAACAGCTATACCCCAATAAAAAATAATAAATAAATAAATATAATCATCATCTCCATTTGCAATTGACAGTGAATCTTAGAGAGTTTAAGTGATTTTACTAAGGTTATGTAATTACTATATCAAAGCCAGAGTATGAACCAGAATCTGTCAGATATAGAAACCTATGTTCCTAAACACTATGCTATACTGCCACAGTTTTCCTTTCTATTCTTTCCAGATTTAGCAAATTAAAATAAAGAATGTCCTGTATTTTATCTGTCAACCCTAACTTGGCTAATAGGTTAATGTTACAATACTTGTCTTTTGGGCCTAAATGAAAGAGAACTTTTTGCAAATTAGGTCAATTTTGAGTTTGAGAACTGGGAATTAACAGCTCATCCTGAATCCTTGATGGACAGTGGAAGAATAATGAAGCTCATGCAAAGTAGTTTGAGAATAGATAATGCTTGAAACTTTTGTTCCATCATTTTAATTTTCCACATTCTTGAGTCAACTTCAGCCAGAAAAGGCATTTTCCTTTTGTTTTTCAGATTATTGAGTAAAATCTAGAGACTATGAAGGTATCACATGATAAACAATGTTTCATTTTGTACTAAGTGAATATGGCTACTGTACCACATAGTAGCTGGTTGATTATGTTTTCTCTTTCCAATAGCATAGGGTATTGAATCAGATCATTATGAGTGTAACCTTCATTTCCATCATATGTAACAGACATATATTGAATGTCAACAATATGCTAGGTATGAATTAGAATATATAAAATATTAAGAGACTCCCAGTGCCTAGCAGGACATAATTAATATGGCCAGGGGTCATAGTGCGATTTAACATACTTACTCATCTCAGGAAACTAAGAAGTCATGGCAATCCACAGATTCTTAAACGTCTAGGAAGGAGAAAAGGGGGACATTTGAAAGACCAGAAAGTGGGTTTCTCATCTTGGTGAACAGTTAGTTTTCAGAGAACTATGTGACCAAATGTCAAGAAACTAAAGCAAGGCACAAGGCATAATATTTTTACTGAACTTGGCTAGAGATAGATATATGTGCTCCCACTGTAAGGTCTAGCAGATAAAAGAGGTTAAATTCAACAAGAACAAGAATGTCTCCCTCCCAGTGCTATAACATCTTTAGTGTTAATCTCTTACAAATGAGAACTAATATGGGACACAGAAGTATTTAGTGACCTTAGAGAGCTATCATAACCAATGTCAAGCTAGTCTCCAGTGAGGTTCATTAAATAGACCTGAAATTAGTTGTGCATGTCCCCTTATATTATAGGTAGATAACCATTATTTTGTCATAAAGAATGCTACCCATTAACATCACGTATTAAGTGAACACTTGGATAAGAGTAACAGCAGATAGGATGAATAATGAGAGTGGAATACTCTAAAAAAATGGGAATTTAAGATTTGGCCTACAGTCTTAATACCATACGCAAAATTATAATTTAGAATAGAGCTTTTCCATTTCTGATACTTCCTATAATTTGCCTTCTAGGTGCCTAGAACACTCATATTTTAAGGATATCCTGGTCAGAGCTCTGCCCCTCTCTTCCATGTTCCATAATTACCCTGTAGTCCTTCAACCTTGTCATCAGATTTTTAAAACTTTAATGCAAATCAAAATTACAATGAGGTGTCACCTCAAAATGGTCAGCATGGCCATGATAAAAGTCTACAAATAATAAATGCTGGAGAGTATGTGATGAAAATGGAACCCTCCTACACTGTTGGTGGGAATGTAAATTGGTACAGTCACTGTGGAGAACAGTATGGAGGTTCCTTAAAAAACTAATGAGAAAAAAAAAAAAACAACTAATAAGAGATCCACCATATGATCCTGAAATCCTACTCTTGGGTGTATATTCAGAGAAAACCATAATTTGAAAAGATACATGCACCCTAATGTTCATTGCAACACTATTTACAATAACCAAAACATGGAAGCACTCTAGATGTCCATTGACAGATGAATGGATAAAGAATATATATATATATATATATATAT
>NW_006778156.1:216434-219409 GCF_000442215.2 Lipotes vexillifer | reverse complement strand
ATACATATAAATATATATATATATATATATATATATATATATATATATATAAAAAATGGAATATTACTCAGCCATAAAAGGAATGAAATAATGCCATTTGCAGCAATATGGATGGAGCTAGAGATTATCATACTAAGTGAAGTAAGCTGGACAGAGAAAGACAAATATGATATTGTTTATTTGTTGAATCTAAAAATAAAGATACAAATGAACTTATATACAAAACACAAATAAACCCACAGACACAGAAAACAAACTTCTGCTTACCAAAGGGGAAATGGGGGGAGGGATAAATTAAGAGTTTAGGATTCATATATACACACCACTATATATAAAATAGATAACCATCAAGGGCCTACTGTATAGTAGAGAGAACTTTACTCAATATTTTATAATAGGGCTTTCCTGGTGGCGCAGTGGTTGAGAGTCCGCCTGCCGATGCAGGGGACACAGGTTCGTGCCCTGGTCCGGGAAGATCCCACATGCTGCAGAGCGGCTGGGCCCATGAGCCATGGCTGCTGAGCCTGCGCATCTGGAGCCTGTGCTCCGCAACAAGAGAGGCCACAAAAGTGAGAGGCCTGCGTACGGCAAAAAAAAAAAAAAAAAGAAATAATAATTATAATAGCCTATAAGGGATAATAATGTGAAATATATATAAACTTTAGATTATTATATATATATACAAATATATACATATTTCAGATTATTTTATATCTATATCTATACATCTATATATCTATATCTATCTATCTATCTATCTATCTATCTATCTATCTATATGAATCACTTTGCTGTATACCTGAAAGTAAACAACATTGTAAATCAACTACACTTCAATTAAAAAAAAAACAAAAAACTTTCATTCGTTCAATGCTTGTAGCAGAGCTAATTTTTAGGAAGAAAGCATTTGACATAAAAGTATAAGTGACTGATAACATATTACAGTATATGATTAAATTTCTAGAGGTATTTGAATTTTTAATTAATGATTGTTTTTAACACCAAGAATTGAATCCTTAATGGAAACATTTAAATAAGGACACTGTGTAATCAGGAACAGAGATTTTTTTCACAGTCCTCCTCAAATCACAAAAACACACAAGTCGATGAAGATCCATGAGCATGATCACTCTTTTTTTTTTATGCAATTAAACAAACTTCCATTGAGCATCTCACATATATACTCTTGTTAATCATAATTACATGTTTTAAGTCCTTTTAAGTTCAGCAGCCAATACAACATTTTTAAGCAAATAGTGGATGTAAAAATCATGGGCATAGATTTCATGACTTATGTTTATCTGCTGACTGATAGACCAGGTAATGTCTATACCAGTGGTTCCCAAATGCCAGTTCTCATCTAAATACCAGATGTCATAGTGAAATAAGAAAAATGTGGAAAAGACGTGAATAACATAGTGTTTCTAATTGGATATTTTGTCCGTCTTACACTTAGTTGCTGTTAAAATAAACTTCCTTATATCAACTCACAGTAAAAGTAGATAGCATTAAATAAGTAATTATTAGGCAGAATGAAAATTTAGCAGTCTTGAAGGCTTGTGTTAGTCAAATAATCTTTTCTTGCGGCTGAGCAGTCTGTGAAATCTCTAAATCTGAGAACTACTCTTCTCAACAACTCTAAAGCAATTCATCAACTCTGAAAATTTCATAAGTGGTGGCAGGGGGTGGAAATAGATGTTGAGTGGTAGACACTGGACTGAAGGACTGGGAAAGGAGAAATTTTTCTAGCTACCAAAACGGCCAACTGACTGAACTTTTGCCACAGAAAATAACTTTGGCTGTTACAATCACTGAAATTTCCCTAAAGTGTCTGTCTTTGGACTTTAGCCCTGAAAGACAGATGCAGTTCTCATCTGTACCTTGCATCATGCAACCTAAAAGTACATTTACTCCTTGAGAAGAAAAAAATCTATCAAAACATAAGGTATAGGGGAGAAGGAAAAGAACTGTAGGGAGAAGGGGAAAACAGAAATCCCCTTTATCTCTGTTCAAAGAGGATTGAAAGAAAAGTCCATTTGGCTTTGACTAAACTGAAATACCTTTTCCTATGTGTTCAGAATTCAGACACTTAAAAATAACCAGTAATTTCTATTGGGACTTCTTTACTAGTCTAGTAAATAGTACTTGTCATTGACTCACAGCTTCCTCTGAATTAGGAGTTGAGGGATGTGCTGGTGAGACTGATCACTACAGCATCACTCACCCCTCTTAGCAAATTCACCTTTGGGCAGCTTTCCAGCAGGCATAGAATGGGATGGAAGAGTGGTAGGAGGAAACATGTTGAAGATATAGCCAGCAGAGATGGTACAAGCCAGATGTCTGTTGTGAATGTCTTGCTAAGCCCACCCACACAACTGTTTATTTTTGGCAACAAATCTGGCATTTGACTTCTTATCGATTGGTGCCAAACACCTGCCTGTAGCCAATTCAGACAGTGAGGCACAGAGGCAGAATAACCAGCCACCCAATGAAAGTGTGTTTTCAGGGATGACAGGAAGTAATCAAAGACAGAAGAATATACACATATGTGTGTGCACATGCATATTCATCCTTTTACAGCCAAGTTCCTTTGCCAGAGTACTTTCACTTCCCACTGATATATTAGCCTTTAACTGCAAATTCCTTATTGGAGAGAGAACACATTTATACTAAGATGTAAAAGACTAATAGCAGAACCTTTTCCCAGGATTATTTTTGCTAGTCAAAAGCTGCTGAGACACTAAAAAGGGAGAGTTTTAAGTTTCAGAAGGAAAAAAAAGGTAAAGAAAGTGTACTAAATTCGTAGCAGGCACACTTCAGGTACTTTGGCAAGGGTCAAGCTTAATGATTAAAATATAATTTAGTAGTATCTGGAAGGAGAAAGAATCTGGCCAATAAACATGGAATATTATGAGACATAAAAATGAGATATATTCAATCTATTGTTAGCAATCTTTTTTTTTTTTTTTTTTTTT